>NW_017731497.1:2098190-2122868 GCF_001890085.2 Hipposideros armiger | reverse complement strand
GCCCAGCTCCAGGTTGAGCTGTTGTTCAGCATCTTAGCTGTAGAGGGCAGTGTCACTGGCCTTCATATGTGGGATCCGAACCAGGGCCCTCTGGCGTCCTAAGCCAGCTCTTAACCAACGCGCCACTCGGTCGACCCCACACTGTGCTTTTAACAATGTTAAGAGGCAACTACTTAGTCTGAGTTTTGATTCCATCATTCTCTGCCTTTTCTTTAAATTGCCACCACTTACATATTGTGGATGAAAAAAGGGCCACATGCTAAACCTGACAAGCTCCGTGCAGTCCATACAAACTCAGAGCCCGAAATTAACCACATAGGCTGGTCTGAACACAAACATTCCAAACTAAAAGCAGGTCATGGCCAGCATTCACATCCTTAGCCTGTAGCTTCCTTGACAAAGGTCAATCTTTACCTTAAGTGAACCTGCGCATGGTCTTCTTTGCATCTAAGATAACATGCACTTGGAATGTCAGGGTAATCCTTTTTTCTGGACCCCCCCACCCCCACCCCCCAAGGGCACAACCCACCACACCACAGCAGGAAATTACAGAATCCCTCATTGTTATCTTGTCCCCTGATTACCATCTCTATGTGCTGAACCCCAGTGCCTAGCAAAGTCTCTGACACATCCTAGGGCTCACTAGGTGTTTGCAAAAGGAATACATAGAGGCACTGAGGCCTGCTGGTAGGTAGCTTCCTCCCCAGCATTTTCACAGGCCACCAGCCTCTCCTGGCCCTCTATGCCCCACCAGGAGTCACCCGTTCACACTTCAGTTTTCACAGAACACGACACACACCTAGTCTAATAGTACGCTTGCCATGTTACGTTTTACTTATTTCTTTAGCACATTGGCAGCAGCCACGCCAGATCAACAACAAACACTGATGTCTGAGAGTTTATGTGCATTATGTCCCTTTTCCTTGCAATAACCCTAGGAGGTAGCTGTGACCTTCATCCTGATTTTACAGATGCAGAAACTGAGGCTTACAGAGGTGAAGTCACATTCACTCCCACCGCCAGCAAACAGCAGGGGCTGTCTGGCTCCTAAGCCCAGGCCTTGACAATACTATGGTGGGGACAAAAGCCAGGCCCGGCCTATCCTCTGCAGTGAGCTGTAAACTTCTTGCGGGCAGGAAATACATTTTGCTCCTCTTTGAAAGCTGGCCCTAGCACGCACGGGGGCCCATAGCACACATTCCAGTATCTGATGATTCAAACCACAGGAGAATGGTGCTAATGTGGACAACACTGATTCATTATGGGAGATAACCCTAGACCCACACAGTTGGAAGTCAGATTAACACATGGCTATGTAAAGAATTTGAGGGTACAACAGTTGCCAGAGTGTCCCTCAAGTATCCAGAAGCACTTAATTATGAAGTGGTATGTTAATTGTTGCTCTTAAATATCCATTAGCATGGATCTCTTAAAACCCTCTACTGGGCAACAGCCATATCTTAAATGTGTGTCACATATCGTATTTTAAAAAGCTCTTTCAGGCATATCTGTCAGTCTCGTGCAATTTATTATGTAGATATATCAGCATTTTTGAATTTTCCCTAAATTGCTCTAAGTTACGTGACTTTCCATAATTCCAAACTAATGAAATTATTTACTGTACCAAAAGAATATTGCAAATGCTTCTCAAAACGATTATTTATGAACATCGTTCACCCCTGGCAATCACGAGAAGCCAAGTCAAGGGAAATTTGGTGCCCTGAGTGTTTGCTGGGGCATCACGCAGCATGCAGACCCGCGGTGTATTAGCACTTATTAGCAGCTTGTCTGAGATTGCTGCTGGTGAATCTCTAGCAAGCAAGTAGACACACACAAATTAATAGCTCCTACATGCACCTCTACTCCTTGGGGCTAATTGCTCAGGCAACAAGGAGATATTTATAAGCTTTTCTGAGAACATGTGTGTCAGTGGGGGGAATGCAGCATCTTACATAGCATGAGGAAATCAATGTGCTCAGCAGAAACACAAAAGCGTGATTTATAAGAAAATCTCTAAGGCTTATAATCTAGGAGGAGGCTAACCACAGTTTTCTGTAGTGGTCCCAGAACTTCCTCATCCATACCTAAAATCTTCCTAGTTTGCAGACTGAAATGAGCATTGCTACCACCTTGGGGAAAGGCCAACCTGGACCATCGCAGTGGTGATTCTGATGGTTCTTCCTGTTACTGTGAGGCCTGCCTCTCCACCCCCCAAGGAAACCAGCAACCTGGGCTGCCTGACTCCTAAGAGCATATTCCTTTCATCAGATCTACAGGAATCTGCCTTATCTGGGGGAAAGCCAACCAGACACAGGCTCTGAAGGTGTAAGTCTGAGTCTCTATCTCACCACTTACAAACCTCTGAGAAGAAAGGAGAGAAAAGGAGGAAGGGGTGTGGCTACCGTTTTTGGAGCTTCTGCGTCTCCATTCCTCATCTGTAAAATAAGACATGTACCACCACTGAGGACATGCAAACTTACTTCAAAAAAATTTTTTAAATACTACTTATGGACTAGTTTATTGGCTCAGCCAGTTGGAATTGCACACCTGGCACTGGGCAATACTGACAGGAGTAAGGCCAGGCGCCTGCCATAGGGTCATCCCCCACCACGCAGTGGAAAGACAAAGCCAGAAACAAAAGACTCAGTAAAATGCGATGCCCACTGGAGGGGGCAGGGGGGCCATCCAAAATGTTCTGGGTGATACTGGCGGGGGAAGCAGAAAGAATCACAGAAGGCTTCCCACAGGAAGCCAGGTAGAGCTGACTCTGGAAAGACGTGCCTGCCAAGGGAGAAGGACAAAGCAGGTGGGCATATTATGGAAGAAGTGGCATGAAAGGGAATGGTAATTTAACAGGATGGGAGCTTTTCAGGAAGGCTAGAAGGAACAGGAGAGGGCGGAGGGAGGCGCAGTCAGAGAGGCAGGTACAGGTAGGGGCGGCCCCACCACCAGCATTAGTTCACCCACACTTTTCGGCTGTCAGCACACATCCTAGTGAACAGTGAGGGCCACAACCCACAGACACCAGAGTCAGTCTCAGCGACCCCTTGTCGCAGTTATGGTGCTCCCGGCATTTCTAAATTAAACGAGAAATACAGCCGCAAGAGACGGGAGAAAGAAGGAAAGCACATAAAATGGTTAAGGTAATAAGCAAAGGTATAACATAACAGAAACATATTTATCTGATATGGGGCATAAATTGGCTCTAAGAGAAAAATAAAATTAAAACATGTAATTTATGAGACAATTTCCCCAAGCCATCCAGGTGTACCAATTATGTTCGACACTGGGTATTTGAAGGCAAATAACACCGTCCTTGGCCTCAAGGACCTTGTAAGTTAAAAAAGAAGTAAAGGCATCACTTAAGAGTGGGCGATAAGAGCTCAAAAGGTGAACACGGTGCTCCGTGGCATCTAACGGAGACAGGTGCAGGATAGGAGATAGCATGCGGGGGAGCTTTCTCAAGAGAGACGACGTTTCATTCTGAAGATGGAGAAGAAAGGCGAGAAGAGGAGGAGCGGGTGTGGGGGGATACCGCAAGAGGAAGCAATCAGGAGGACCAAGCTCCTGAGAAGGGCAGGGACCTGGCACATCGGAGAAATCGGAAGTGGCTCAGAAAGGCCAAGCCCAGGGGGTCGGGAACACTCGTGAGAAATGAGGCAGGAGTGCGCTGAAGATGGCGCACAGCAGCAGGCCATGGGCATGGACACAGAGAATGAATGGTGCCCCTTTTGTAAGAAGAGAAACTTCATCAAAACATTTTCCTCTCCCCTATATAAAGTGCCTGGTTCCCTAGTGCTTGGAAATGCTGGCCATTGTTACTGGAATGTCAGAGCCCTACCAGCACTTTCGCAGGAGAGGGTGGAGAATTTAGCAACGGGCCTCCCTAACGGACTTGAACATAAGGTAAACTCACCTGTAGAATGGTCCCATGCCAGAGAGCCTAATTATTCCACACAAGGCTCTCAGCTCCTCTGGTGAAAGCATTAACTGCTAAGGAGGGAGCTTAAGGAAACGCTGACACACCCGCTGAGGAGGGGCCTCCGTGGGGTGTGTTACATTCCTTTGAAAACAGGGCCCCTGCTATAATTTGTGTAATCAGCCCAGAGATTGGACTGCAGAACTCTGCTTCCCATTTATTACAATATCACACTCCTGCCCAGGAAACCCCACCCAAGCTTTTGTTTGGCATTCTCTTCCTTGATTAGGTGTAAGCCCTATTATTCCCACCACTCAAAAATAACACGAGTCTGATTGAAGCCGCAATGCACAGCAGTTAGAACCAACTTCTGCGAATGAGGCTAGCTGGCTCTTTCCTCTCTCATTTTGGAGCGATTTGTTTTTCATTTCCTACTCTGTAAAGGAAGAGTGGCAAGCAGGGACATTTTGTACAAATGGAAAGGCAAATCGTTTCTACTCTCTGGAAAGAGCCATTCTAACTGGGGGGACGCTCCCCAGGCTGTACACACAGCCCCTCGCTGCCTCCTGGCCCTGACGGCTCTGCTGCAGCCCTGCACTCAGCTGTGCAAAGGGGTGAAGGAGGCCTTAAAGCCCCATCGTTGCACTGAATCTTTATGCTGCTGCTTGGCAGAGCTGCCTCCTGGCAGGAAAGGCAATGCAGTTCTGAGATGCTATCTAGCTGCCTTCGTTATGCAATTCAGCTCCGATTCAGACCCAAAGAAGGGCTGAGGAGTGGGGCAGGGATCACCCAGAGGGCTGGAGAACTTACACTGCAGAATGGCTGATAATTCTTACCAAGACAGAGGTTAGAGGAAAATTTCCATTTCAAAACAGTGAAATTGGAATCGAGGAAAAAGGATGAATTACTTCATTCTTTAGCAAATACTTGAAGCAATATAAAGAGACATGTTTCGTGGTTTGTCCTGCCTGAAGGGTCTACCTCATGTACCATGGGACCTGCCTCACCTCCTTACTTCCACCAAAGCTGCCTGAGCAGGAGTAGAACTTGTACCCTGAGATAGCAAATCCATTGCCAGGCCAGGGTCCTAATGCTTATGTGGTCTGACTCAAATAGGCCAATCTTCACCAATGGGATTCTCCCCAGTAACTCTGAGCCATTGTCTTTGATGGAACTCTAGCTGGGAGGTTGGAAAATTTGGAGATCATAAAGACTGGGGCTCGGGAAGCCAATGAGGCTATCGCAAAGTGGTCAGTAATCATGACCTTGCAAGTTCATCTACATAACAAGATAAAGGACACCCCAAGACAAGAACCAGGGATGAGGAGCCCAGGAGAGCTCCTCGAGTATCTCAGTCCAGTTCCGTGAACCCTGGGGGCCCTTCATTTCCCATCCTGTGACATCCCCAAAGGCATACAGAAACTTTTCCATTTACCAAACTGGTGTAAATGGGTTTCTATCACTATCGAAGACCCTTGCCTAAAATAAGCACCCAATATGTGCCTGGGGCTGTGACAACAGTGCTCTCTCAGAGCTGGTGTGGCAGAAAAACTCTACACTATATAATTTAGGAATATGGCGGCACGGCTGCAAGAAAGTGCTAGTCATAGAATACACATGGTCTGGCGAAAGAATGGGTGCACAGCTCACTTTGGGCTGGGTTTGCCAGAGTGAGCTCCTTAGAAGAGAAAGGACTCCAGTTTGCCCACGAAGCAGAAGAAGGTGTAGCCGAATAAACACTGACTGAGGACAAGGTTGATGAAAATTCCTCTGTGGAACCAGGTTTCTTTGCCACAATTTCTCTGGGCTCAGGCCACATCCGCTGGCCTCAGTGAGGCTGTAGCCCACGCAGAATTGGGAGAGGCTTTGCTGGCAAGCTCTCCTGCCTCAATTTTTGATGATCTTAGTGAAATACAGCAATCCCCCGAGGAGGCTACTTAGAGCTCTCTTAACTTGCCTTCTTGCACAAAGACCAGAGGCGAGTCAGGCTGCTGGAGAACTCACATCTCTGAACCACTGTCTGCTTTCTCGTTCCCATGATAGGAAGGGAGAGGGGCTGTTCATTTACAGACGTCCGCGTAGAATTAGGAACTATGTATGTTCTGAACTTGTGTGGTAAGTGTTCAGGAATGAAGGGAGGGGAGACGGAAAACAAAAGACACAAGCAGGTCCATAAGAAACTTACCATTTTTCAGAGGAAATATGACATATACACAAGGGACCCAGTCACACTCATGCACAACCTAACTGCTATAAGGTCTCCATAAAATGGAGGAAGAGAGCATTTCTCAATCCTGTGTGCAAGGACATTTTCCTTGAGCAATGCAACTGAGTTAGAATATAAAATAGTTATGTAGGCAAGATCAGTATTACTGTCCAAACCGGATTTAAATTAGAAAAATGAATTATAATGATGGCTTTCAAACCAGCAAAATGTTATCTTCAAATGTAACTTTACTCAGAAGCCCAATAAACGAATAGCTCCCTAAAAGCCGTTGCTCTGGTTGAAACGGGGGAATGAGACCTGGAGCCTCACAGTCCTACAGGTCCCTAAGGGCCCCAGACCACACAGGGCTGCAGGGATCACAATGGGAAAACACTTCCTTTAGAGCAGTGGTTCTCAACCTTCCTTATGCCTTAATACAGTTCCTCATGTTTGTGGTGACCCCCAACCATAAAATTATTTTCGTTGCTACTCTATAACTGTAATTTTGCTACTGTTATGAATCGTCATGTAAGTATCTTTTAGTTTTCCGATGGTCTTAGGCGACCCCTGTGAAAAGGTCGTTCGACCCCCCCAAAGGGGTCACGACCCACAGGTTGAGAACCGCTGCTGTAAAGGTATTGGGCTTATGGCTTTAGGCACCCTTGGTAATTTGAAATTTACCTAATGAAAGCATTCCCAGGTAGAATCTATTAAAAAGAAAGGATGATTGTTTACAAGGTAAGGACTGAAGTTATGTTTCGAGCCTTTGGCTTTAACTCTGCCAGCCCACCCCTGGCAACCCAGATACAGACCAGATCTGGAACCCCCCCAACCACGAGAATGTGCAGCAGCCAGGGATACACAGTGCCCGTCTTGTGTGCCATTCTCTTCCTCTTTTACATCTGGTTCTTGACATCTCTAAATTCCCTGACAAAACTACACATACTGTAAAGCACCAGTACCCAAAACAGTGTGGTATCATCACAGATACAGACAAATAGATCATTAAACAGGACAGAGAATACAGCAAACTAAATAGATATTAAGGATACAATAAACATTATTTAAAATAAGGATGAAAACAGCAAACTATTTGATACATTATATTTTAAATTGGTACCAAAGAAGCAAACTATTGGGAAAGTAAATACCCACATAAATAAAAATAAAGTTACAACTCTACCACTTTCTATCAGACACAAAAACAAATTCCAGGTAGATAAGAGATATAAATGTAAAAAAAAAAAAATTCTAAAACCAGAAAAAATATGAAGAATTTATTTCTACAAAACCCAGTAGAGAAAAGTTCACAGATGTGGCAATAACAACAGTTAAACCTTCTATATTTGATAAACAAAATCAAAGACTTACAACACAGAGGCATTTACAAAGGATTTTTTTAGGGGGTGGGAAACACGATTAACATGATCTAGTACCTTTTTACTCTGAATCTTTCTATAATGTTTAAATCTGTCATAACAGGTGATTGTTCAAATATTGCTAATGATATGTATTTATATATAAAATGGTTTTTTTAAAAAGGTTAATATAAAGGAACAACACTTACTAAGTCCTTTCATAAATATTCACAAGTTAAAAAGTAGCAGAGTAAAAAACGTTTGCTTGCTATTTTTTCAGGAACAAAAAAGTAAGAGGGGAATGTGGACATCTGAAATATTTTCCTTTAAACCTTCTCCTTAGTGCTTCTCCCATAGATGTTCTGAAAGAGAAACTATGCATTTCTAAGGGCGTGCCTCTAGGTTTTTGATGATTATCTTAATGCCTGTATTAATAAACCAAAATAATCCCAAGAGTACACTAAGAATCTCTTAGAAAAGAGATCACATAATTCCTACCCTGGGGAAGGGTTACCTTTTTCTAAAAAATAAATAGGTAACATTAAATCTGTACAATTTCTCTATCCCACCATCCTAGAAATAGCATCTTATTTGCCACTTATTTCAAAAGTCTGCAATTCTCCTGAGTTTTTCCAGCAGTCAAAGCTACTTGCAGTTTAGTTTTCTTTCCCAGGAGCACATTTTATTATGTGTCTCTAAGTCACCCTAAATGAAAACTATAGCATTCTGACATAAACAGGACTTAAAATGCAGTCAAATTTCCATATCTAGTATCAACAGCTGGTACAGGAAGGTCTCACATCCTCACCCAAGATCAAGGGATCTTCATCCACAGGGTTTTCAGTCACTCCAAGTAGTCCCTGTGTGCATAAAACATCCAAGTGAGCATCAGCCATCCCTCTCGTGTTCTCCTTCTCCAGCCATGACGAGGGGAGGGGTTAGAGAATCACTTTACATGAAAGTGCTCCTCGCATTGCAATCATTCCACAAACATCTGTTGTAATAATTTATATTAAGCATCTTGACTGATCCTGGATAATGTTTACCTATTTGCATCCAATGATTCACTCCTTTTTTTTTAATCAGGAAATTAAATTCTTTGAAATCCTCTGTCAAGCCTTTAGTGAGAGAATATAAAGTGTAAGACTGAATCTGTGTTGTGCTCTGTAGCTTAGGCTACAGGCGAAAAAGTAAAATTAGATTAAAAGATATTTATCAAAAGCTAATCACTTAGCACAAAAATTAAAAAACAGCTTTTAAACAGAAGCATCACTTACGCAATTTTTCCTGACAACTTAAGTATTTTATAAATAATGAAGCACTTTTCCACATAAATTATATGAAGTAATGTCAAGCATGATGCAAAGGGCATTGAGTAAGCCGATATTCAGTCCCTTCCATATTAAAATATGGGTATAAAATGCATTTATTTTTATGCGCATTTTCTTAAAAGGCTTAAAATGACACCAAATTCTTAACCCTCTTGAGGAAGAGTGGGAAAGGGAGAGACTTTTACACTGTATTTTTTATATATCTATAATTTGAATTCTCTAACAGTTGTCAACTTTATCATTTTAAAACTATGAAAAATGTAAAACAATGTTGGCAAAGATGCATTAAAAATGGCATTCTAGCAAATTTCTTGTGTAAATCAGTAAACCTTTTTACAAGGTATATAATGGCTTGAAAAATATTTACATCCATGGGCTCAGCAGTTATTTATCTTACACGTTTTCCATAATGAAGCTATGTTATTTTTTTATATTAAAAAAAAAGCAATCAAGCTTAACACATATCACATTAGATCTTTAAAATGCAGGCTTTTGAAATATAGACTAGAAAAACTAGAGTTGATTCTTGTTATTTGTAGTAGTTATGGTATATAATGTCAGCTCGGACACTGAATGAATACAGGGAAATACAACGTTAGGGTCCTGTGAGCCTCTGGTCACATTTTCATCAACTGATCAATACATAACCTGTTTTATGTGTGTTTCCGTGTAAAGACACATCGATAGATAGTAGGTCGATAGGTAGACAGACAGACGGACAGACAGATGTTGAACTCACGGCCAGTGGCCCTATAACTGGTGCATGAAGGAACCCTAACACATATATTTCCTCCATAAGGCATGGCCCAGCCTCTTGTTTTTAGGAACAGTAGACAGCACTTAGCACTGTACTCGGGCCATTTTAAACAGTGAAATCACCAATAAAAAGCACAAAGATGTGAAAAATGTGGCATTGAATAGGCCATGAGGAGGACACTTGTTTACAGGCTGAGAGCTGGAACAAGAGGCAGAGCATCACCTTGTTTGACCTCAGCTGAGAACTAATGTATCAGGTGACTCAAATTTTTGGCCTCTCTGAACACGTGTGTGTCCAGGAATGACTGTAGAAGTGCCAAGAGTATTGATTTGGAGGTTATAAATAAATTTTACCAAGTAGACAAATTTGCAAATATGCAACCTGAATGAGAATCAACTGTCTTTACTTTTAATAGTTAGAACAAAATTCTCAAAAGATAGATTAACAGCAGAGTAAAAAGATACCTATAAAAAGCTTTGTTGTCTCTAATTCAGTGGTTCTCAAATGGGTAATTTTGCTCCCAGGGGACATCTGGCAATGTCTGGGGACAAATGTTGACTGTCATGATTGGGTCTAGTGGGTCGAGGCCAGGGACACTGGAAAACATAAAACAATGCACAAGATGGCCTCCAACAACAAAGAGTCATTTGGCCCAAAATGTCAACAGTGCCAGGACTGAGAAATCCTGTGCCAACTGACCTACCGTCAGTATTTTTTTTAATGTCTTTTCCTGTACCTTCTTATCAACATACACTTTAATGCCTAAAACAATAAATAATTAAATGTCAAGGATGAAGCATCTCTCATAGTTTATTTCTTGGTGGCCTTTTATTTTCAAACTTAACTAATAAATTTTTATTAAATGCAACTGAAGACACAAAGCTGTCATAAGCTATAATATTTTGAAAAGTATGACTTTTCCAGTCATTTCCACTAAGCTTGTATTGGTGACGGGGTAACTGCAACAATAATGTAAACCAGACAGCCAGTCTGAAATCTAGTTTCTTTTAACACCAGGTAAATAAAAATCATCATTGCAAGTAAAAGTGTAGTCTATCCATAGGATGTTGTCCACAAAATGGAGAACCCAGCTCACTCCCAGAAGGTTTTCGCGTTAAGTCAAGAATTATTGAGAAGGTTTTCATGGTTACCCTGTCTGAGGAAGAAAATGGAAATGCCTTACTAAGTCTTTTTTTTTTTTTAAAGAAGTAAAATAGCCTTGTTTTATTATGTACAGACTGTATTCAAACAAACCACCCACTCTGAAAACAGCAGATTCTGGCTTTTCTTGGAGGCCCCAGAAGAATATAAATTGGAGCCCCTGGGAGTCAGTTCCTTCCCCAGAGAGGGGAGTGAGAGAGAGAAAAACCTTTTGATTCCATGGGGTTTGGCCAGCCTCATCTGTAACCACACACCCCTCCTTGCCTTACATCCTGACTCCAGCTTCTCAGGTCCAGGGGGAGGCCTCAGCCTGGCAGATGTAAACCAGTCACTCGATCTCCATCTTAGTCTTCTGCAAAGATTCAACAAAGGCTTGCCACTCCGCTGGGTAAAAACGCTTATAGACATTGATCTTATTCCGAATCTGTTTCGGGGTATCTTGATAGTAATTCCTCTCATCTCGGGCCATAGCCTTATAGTCTTCCCCGTGGTTCTCCACCATGTAGCATACATGGTCTATGAGGTCCCGAGACAGCGTATTTCCTTTCTTTTCTGGGAGGCTGGCTTCTACCTCCAAGTCATTCAGCACATAGGGCTTCCGCACAATCTCCTGAGGCCTTCCCTCTAGGTCCACCTCCATGGCCTTCACCTTTCTTTTACGGAGGGGCACCGCCTTGTTGGGGTCCATAGCCAGCCCCATCTCGGCCAGGTTCTGCCGTACAGATTTGGCGTGGTCCTAGGCATGTCGGATGTGGGAGCAGTCCATCCGCGGCACTGCCTTCCGTCTAGCATTCCGGTTAAGACGCTTCCGGTTAACATTGTAACCGAACTTCTGCCTCCTGGTCTTCCCCTTGGCCTTGGGCATCGCGCTGACCACAACACTGGCTACTCACTCGACTTGTCGTGCCTTACTAAGTCTTAATGATTCTATGAAATGAGGCGCAATTTAAGTGGCCCCCCAATATCCTTAATGGCATAAATGGTGTATACCACTGCCCCCATGCTTTTATTTACATTTTAATATTATACACATTTATTATATAATATTAAATATATTATTATTATTATATATGAGGAACTATATATGGAGAATTATGTAATATATAATATTAAATATATTAAATATTATACACATTTATTCAGTCTTAAATCAATCAGATTTTTAAATGAATCAAGCAAATTCTAGAGTGGCCCTCAAGGTTACTAAAGGGCATTCCCAAATCACAGTGCTAACATAACAAGGATAAATAATGTCCAACTGGGAGGCAGACTAGTAGACTAAGAACTGCCCTTGGAGTTTTGAACCTGAACTCTCCCAGCCGCATGAGTTTAGAGCCAAGTGATTATTCCAACAGTCTCATTCTGTAAAGATTTTTTTAGCTCCACTGTGCAAAACTAAGGCTAAGATAGTCCTTCCTGTTCTAAGTATGTGCTGCTGCCAGATGCCTTCAACTTTCCACAGGGTCCTGTTGACCACTCAGTCCTAGAAACTCTCCAGCCTTCTGCAGCCTCTCTGATCCTCTTAGGCTTTTGCTCTTCCCCTACTCCAGGCTGCATTTGCAACCCTGCACCCACATGCTGCACTCCAGGCCAGTACTCATTAGACCACTTCGCTAAGAACCACCCAAGGAGTTAGAGATTAAAATGGGATTCCCATACCACGTTTCCCAGCCTACTGACTGGGAATCTGCATTTCCATTTCACCTCCCAGTTATTTAGGAACTGTAGCCTGAGCCACAGAATACCATCTGTATTCTCCTAATACGTAATAGGAAATGTAATCTGCTAATGCCTCCAATTTAGAGAAATGCCTCTTCTCTAAACTTCCATAATACGCTACATATAATATCCATCACATAGAATCACAATTGTGGATTGTATTAGCTTTCTGAAGCCAGACTGGGAGCCCAAGGGTAGGGACCATGTGCGATTTCGGGGTTCATCCCCAGAGGCCAGCACAGTTCCTTGCACATAGTAGGTGCTAATCTGTTGAAAAACAGATGGATGGATATCCTGCTTCTGAATGGCATTACTAAACTTCAGTAGTACTACATAATTTTTGATTAATGGTAATGCAAACCAATAGAAGACCCAATTGAATAACCCCCAACAGAGGAATCCTAAGTGAGTGAGGGATGGCTCTCAGAACACTCCACAGGAAGGAAGAGAGATAGTCCTTCAGAGCCATTCAAGTTTGGCATGATATGAGGTCTCAAAAACGGTCAGCCAATTGACGAAGCATATGCAGTCCTATGAAGGAGCAAAAACAGATGATGAGGATAAGAAGGAAAATTGGTAACCAAATAATTTTTCTGGGCATGAGAAGATTATGGTTAAGGTAAAAGTTAAACATTCCCAATATCAAGGACCAATACAAATGCTATAATCACCCCCAAGTGGATTGCCTATAGGCTAACGTCTAGAATCACTCGAGATAATTTACTGTAGGATTCAAAGCTGCACATAACTCAAAGCTAAAATGGACATTTTTTCCTTGTTAATCCATCCTCTACCCTCCTATTCCTTTTCACCTTTCTAGATTTTCCTTCAGGAAATCACTATATAGTAGCCACAGGATTTGGCTGGTGTTGACCCCAACTAAGCTCCAGAGGTTGACCCTTACTGGCATAAGCCAATCAGCACAATCTCACCCCCATTCTGACTAACCGTGGGATGATCAGGCCTAAGCCCATGACTGCCATGATGGTTAAAAGTGGTCCAGCTCAGGTCTTTCGTTTGATGGCTATGAATGTGAACAAAGAAGATGTAGCCTTGGTTGCTGCTGGCCGCCATCTTGTGAACATGAAGAAATCAAGAGGCAGGAAAACAGACCCTAGAGAGCCCCATTTGCAACTTGAAAAATGGGCCTTTTTTTTGTTTTTTTTCGTTATTGAGCCAATGTGTTACCCTTACTGTTTAAGCTAACTTGGGTTTTCCATTATCCAAAGCATCAGGATGCATGCCTACTCCTTCCTTTTAAGATGGTCTTTCCCTTTGCTTTTAGTACATATATCCACTGTTCAGAGAGTCTGTACATTGTCCCCCAACACACTTCATCCATTGCCACCTCCACACTGTGTGTGTCATTCCCCTGCCTAAAATGCTCTCCCCTTGTTTTCTCTGTTATTCATATTCTGTCTGGTCTTCTAGACTCAGGCTGGAGTCCTAATCCCTCTAAGGGCAGACATCCAGGACCACAGATTTCTCATTTCCTCTGAGCTCTGTCTAGAGTAAATTATCGATAATAGTTGTCATCTATATCCCAGCGTGTACTTTTAATTATCCTTTCACAGACGTATTCTCAAACTGGAATGCAAGCTCTCTGTACTTCCGCAACCCCTTATAAATGGCCCCGTGAACAATGTCGCTGTGATTGGCGACAGTCCAATAAATCCTCTTTAGGCAAATTCAATGTGTGATTTAAACCCCCTGATCACTGCCAGTCATACCCTCTGAATTCACATAGCAATGTAGAGAATAGAAAGGAGTTTCAGATAAAACATATTTCAACATACACAGTTGGCCATGGTCCTGTCACATTTCGCAACCAGACTGGCAGTAACAGCTGGATGAAGATCAGAAATGTATCAGGCTGCCTTCCCGTCTGCAGATCACTGAAGTCCTTCCAATAAGGATGCAGACTAACTCCGTGCATTCTAAAAAGTCAAGTCCCATATCTTTCAAACATCTGTATAAAATCATCCTGGGGCAAACGCCAGAATGGAAGACATGAAAGCACAGCCCAATGTATCTACAGAACAGAAGGCTCCGATCACCTCCAAGCCTCTTACATTCCTTTTCATGCACGTTGCTCCAGGTCCCATTAGAGCATTCTGGGGATGCATCTTTAAGATTTAAATGAGGGACATGAAATAAACAGGTTCAGATTCATTTCCATCACAGAGAAGGTCAGGAAATAATGAGCAAGTTGAGGAATGATGTCAGGAAACGGTACCATCTCCACTGAAGATGACGACAAGAACAGGAGAAAAAGGGAAAGTGTGTAGGGTGTGTGTATGTGTCTCCATACGCAAGCAGCAAAATGCCAATAGAGCCACAGAATAGATTTAGCCTGGCCATTCAAGATCCAACCCTTTCGTATGTGGCCTGACAGGTCGGCTACCTGCACAAAGATTTTGATGTCCCAGGAGGGTGTCTATATTAGTAGCATTTGACATGTTTTTCAAGAGGTTATAGAAATGAAAGGGCTACCTGACAATACTTAGAACACCATGATAAATTACATATAAAGCATTACCTTACAAATATGTATGCACTTAGAATGACTAAGAGCTTATCAACAGTTATTCTTCCCCTCATAGAGTTCAGTAGTTTCTTTGATAAATGGCCAGATTCATCCTTTCAATACTGCTTCTTTAGCCTATTTTTTCTCTGATTAACACTGTCTTCTTCCTGGGTCCTAAATAGGTTCAGATTGTCTGCAGGGACTGGTAAACAAACTGCAATATCACAGTAAGGGCTTGTCAACTGAAATGCTGCATGTCTTCTCATGGTCTCTGCATGTCACGTTACCAAGAGGAATTTCATTCTCTTGTTTGCTCTAGTCTATAAATGTTCTCAAGCTTCAGCTTTATTGTTAGCCATGTGGCTGCTGGACATAGTTCTCAAAGCATTCCATGCTCTAAGGTCCTCTGCCTTGGCCTGCTGGCCAGAGACCAACCTGGTTTTGCCATTCCATCCACACTGGCCATGGTGCCAAGATGGCCTCACCAGCAGCTCAGACTCTCACACTGGCTCTGCATGCCAAGAGGGGCCCTCTATCCTGTCCTAGTGACCGCACAGAAAGAGCAAACCTTAGAGGACAAAGTGATGCTAGGAAGACTGTCCCTTGAGAAGCCAGTTCAGAGCACCACCTCCCTTTCTGCTTCTCCTTTCAAGCACATCTCACTAGTTCACAACTATGGGGCAAGAAGTGAAATAAACAAAATTAATATGGCAAAAGCAGAGGGTTGAATCCAAACAGCTGCAGTTCCATGAGGGGGAAAACCAACCAACCACTCCCACAAAATCTGTACATCCTTTTAAATTCACTCCATGAATCCAACAGAGGCAGATCGGTGCCCTGGCTCACCTGTCTGGCTCCAAGGGGGGAGCCCCAGCAAGAATCTATTTCAACAAAGCCACGTGGCTTGCTGCTGTTCCTTCTCTTTGTCACCAACAGGTCAGAAAGGAGCCTCCTTCAGAGGTGGTAATGATTGACATCAGTGCCTACCTCCCTCAGCACGCTGTCTGCCAGGCAGACCAGCCACATCTCAAATGAGAGGACCTGCTCTTCCCCAAGAAGAAGAAATGGCTATTTCCTCTTCATCAAGTTTCCAGTCTTCCAGAATGTTCTGGCCCCGCCTAATGCCCTGCATATCTGGCTCTACTGCTTCACAGAACAGGAATACAGAAAGGATAAATAATCCAAAGACCTGGAATTCGCAGAGATAGCCAAGTCCTCCCTGGATGCTCTTTCCAAAGCATGTTGAAATAACTGCCAGGATCAGTCTAGGGCACCAACCTCCTCAGCTTCGAGCTGACACTCTGGGTACCCACTCAACAAATATTTACTGAGTGCCCAATCAGACCGAGGCACCGCCAAGCCACACCAGGCAGGTTAGGGTTCTGAAGTGATTAAGTTTCACCAGTGCACACAGAGCAATATGGATTTCAGGCCTCTGTCTAGGAGCAGGGAACAATTGTTCCTTATTGATTTACTTGACTATAAAAAGGATATGCAAATTTCCAAAGATTTTCCAACTCTGCTATGCCTGGAACTCTGCCAGAAAACTCAGGAAAGAACACATCTACACACACACACACACACACACACACACACACACACACGACGCAAATGTAGGGTTAAAAAGAGGTTGCCTCACTTGGAATATTTTTTACACTGTTAACATACCACTCCCCGCCCCCTCTTTGCTCTTCCCTTCCTTCTTCTTCCACAGGAGAATGTGAGCTCCCCCCGGGCCCCCAGCACCTTATTATTGCAACAAAGCAGTCTATGGAAGAGCAAAGAAATGTACTGTTCTTCACATCTCCCCTCCCCCCTCAATTTTCCTATACACATACGTCAATAAAAGAAAAACTTGAATGCACATAGTGAACTGTTCCCTGAGGTCATCCCCAAATCTCCACTGACTAAGTGCAGATCCAGGGCTATTAATGCAATGGCTGTGCAGCCACTGACAAGCAACAAGAAAAAAACAATAAAGTTAACTTACCATAAAGCCATTTCTTTACTTCCATTACGTCTTGCCCTGGAAACATCACACTGTGATATATTTGGGTAACTTCACTTACTTGCTTTTAAAAGGTTTTTCTCCCCAAAAGAATAGATGATCAGAAGGTGGTAGAAGGAGAGAAGAGCACGTGTTTTTAAGATGGCTCGATGGTGGAACAGGTGCTCCAGGGAATGGAAGTGTCCCGAAGCCGATCAGAGCCTGGAATCTTTGTAAGGCACTGGAATTCAGACTTGTCATTTTCAGGAAAATGTGGCCCTTCCTGTCCATATGTTGCATGTTTTTTTCCCAGGTATCTGTGGTGACAAGCTGTTCTAGGAATACACGATAAGGCCCATACCTTCCTTTCTGGTTATCATTGCTTAGAATCCTTTGGAATGACCTATGAAAAAAAGATGGCTGCAGACACAGATGCTCCACAGGCGGCAGAGACCACAAGGGCTGGGATCCCAGAGAAAGGGGGGAAATGTGCTCAAGGAGCGGGGGCTGCTGGGGAAGAGGCACCACACTGGGCCTGGACCACCCAGTGCACACCTTTACAGGGAAGAAACTGCCACCGTATTTTTAAAAGGCCTAGAGAAACAAGAATTGCTTTCTCAATTTTCAAATATAAGGTAGTATTAACTATAGTCACCACAGGGTATATTAGATCCCTAATGCTGACGTCTTACAACTGAAAGTTTGTACCTTTTGACTAACATCTTCCCATTTCCCTCAGCCCCTGGCAACCAGCACTCTACTCTCTATTTCGGTGAGTTCAGCTTTTTCAGATTCCACATATAAGTGAGATCATACAGCATTTGTCTTTTGCTGGCTTATTTCACTTAGCATAATGCCTGCAGTGTCCATCTATCCATGTTGTCACAAATGGCAGGATTTCCTTCTTTGTCGTGGCAGAATAGCATTCCATTTTATATACATATACTACATCCTCTTTATCCGCTCACCAAGGAACATTTTAAAGGAATTTGAAATCTGGATTATTTAACATATGGAAGAGCAGTTTCAAGTGGGGATTAACCAACTCAAAGAACACCCATAATTACTATATAGAAGACTATAGGTAACTTCTCTTATGGCTTTCTGAGAGAGAAGGAGTGTAAAGGGAACTGACAGACTCCTCATTACATTTGAGAACGCTGGGGCTTGGAAGGACAGCAGAGACATGGAAGTAGGTCCCTAATACCAACAAGAATCTGGACCAAACCATACTTGAAGCACACCCCATGGCTGGATGTCTCAGTCACGAGAACCACTCACTTCCCTTTATTGCTTAAATGGGGTAGGCTTTCTTTAGCTTACAACCAAAAGAATCCTAGTATATACAAGGTGTGTGATATTAGAAAAGTAAAAATGGAGATGACACTTATTTCAAAAGGATAGCTTACAAATCACAGAGGAACAAGAAAGGACCTAGCACATTGTCGGGCACATTTAACAAGTCTTAAACATTCTTTGCTTCTTATGAAAGGATTCACCACATAGTTCCTTTAAATAGTCTTTTCACCTAGTCAACAAATTGTGTACAAATAATCCACAACTTAGGAAAGCATCTGGAACACCAGCAGAAAAGGCATAAAAGGGTTGAAAGTCACTGATAATGGAGGCTTCATACAAAATGGAAACAAACATCCTGGAAGTTAGAATAAATATCTGATAACATCAACAGGCACCCAGAGTCACAGACTTTACTACTGTACATACACGACACATTTAAATAAAAATAAGGTGCGACTGAGACCTAAGTTTTACAAAACATTTCAAGAAGCCATCCATTGCATAAAGGGGGGTATTATCAATGGCGCTGACTCTGGCTCACTCTCTTCCCATCTCAGCCCCCTCCCCACCCCATACGCAAGGGGTACCTGGGCAATAAGGTTCCATTCAAGTGCGTTGACCTCGGGGTAGGGCCTAGGACAGAGAGGTGGTCAGTCAAGGTGGTTCCCTGGGCAAATGAACGAGAGAAAAGAAGAGATACAGGCTTCTCCTTGCAACTACCATCCAGGATCTAAACCAGAAAAGCTGGATTGTCCAAAATCCATAGGGCAAATTCCAGGCCGGAAACAGAAGAAAGGGCCAAGAAAGTCAAGAGCAAGAAATAACCGACGGGGGAAGAAAAGTGAAATGTGGCCAAGACAGTAGCCAGTAATAGCCACAGTCAATACTTACCAAACAGAGCACCGTGCGAGCTCTTCACTTGTGTCAGCTCTCACATAATTCTCATAAAAACCTGTGAAGCTACTGTTCTCTCCCGTTTTTAAAGTTATTATGGGAAATTTTAAACATACACAAAAGTAGAGAGAATAGTTCAAGGAAACCACATTGTCCATAACAGAGCTACAAAAAAAAAAAACTCTCCAGGGCGACCCTCCCTGCTACCCACTTCTCACCACTGCCCATCATCAGCAATGACCGCGAAGTGCAAGCAAGTCAAGTCAGCAACCGGGGCACAAACTCAAGTCAACCTCTTCATTTTGACTTCACAAGCGTATAGCCTGGTTCCAAAAGCATGTAAATCTCCCTTCGACAGGGTAGGAACAGCGTTCTTCTCTATTCTGGCATCACCAGTGACTGCTGCCAACATTGATGGGATAGCACAGCTCAGTTGCCACATTAAAAAATTTGGGGAAGCCCTATTCCCTACCCCCCTCCCGCCCCCCATAAATTCCATTAGGAACACACAACTGTATCTTGGCACTGTTACTGCCTAAACTCCTTGGTGAATTTCCCCAAGAGCGTGTTAATTTTGCCTTTCCAACTAGATCATGCATTGTGACCTGTAAATTCATTGCCTAAATCCCTGTAATACCATATCCAAACTGCTGCCCCCCGCCCCCCAGGCGGAAAGACCTGCCCTGTTCTGGCACTTCCTTATTCTCAAACCTGTCACCACTCTTAATGCCCAACAACAACGACCATCTTGGAGTTCCAGAGGCAGCTCCTGGCCTTCTGCAAGGATTTTCTCACCCCCTATCCTTTGTCTGAAACGTCTTTGCTCCTCAACACCACAGACTGGGTTCCCAACAGCCTGGCTATGGCTAACATTCCTTTCCTTACCTCCTTCAGAAAGCTTTTTGTGATAACCTATCCCTCCCCAAAACCTCTGGGGACCACACCTCTGTATTCCCATAATGCCTTGCATACCTCTCTCCCTCCCTACCTCCCCTCCCTCATCACCATGCCCACCACATCATTCTATAGTAATTGGTTCTTAGGTCTCCCCACTCCTAATTTTATCAAATGCTCCTTAAAGGCAGGGGGGAATCTTTACTCATTTTTTTAGTAGTTTCTGGGTTTTGTTGTTGTTTTGTTTTGTTTTTAATGTTTAATGGAAACCCGGGACAAAATATTGAGTTCATTTGGATTGAGTGAACTTGGGAAAGAGTATTTATCCATATCTTCACAATAAGTAGCAGGAGGTTTTGTCGTTAAGTCAAAATACTCTTTTGCTCATGTAGTCTCCAGGGCCTAACAGAGGGCCTGCAGATAATGTTTTATTGAACAAAATAAGCCAATTAAAGAGTAAGACGATGGCCAGATGAATAGCAAGGAGCATACCTTAAACTTTAAATCTCTGTGGAATGCTTCATGGCTAGTAGATGCTTAGATGTCCAACTGATCCACAGAGGAAATGAGCACCCTTGGATTAACCGCCCACCATGCACTGAAGCTCCCTCCCTCCAGCTCCACAGGTGCCCACACGTCCTAGTGCTCAGGTATTTGATAGACAAGCCTGTGCTCACCCTGCTTGCGCCCTTCATGGTGATGATGACTCTAATCACATCTTCTGTCAGGCCTCTGTCTGAAACTGACCGCAGCCTCCTCATCTCTCAAGCATCCTCCTCCCACTGAGGGTACACTAGCATCCTGATCACGTGAGCAGTCCTTTTCTGGACCTGAACCCACTTGGCAATAGATGTGTAGAAATGCCACCGTCACCACCATGAGAACTATTCAAAGCACAATGGGTCGAGGTGCCTACCAAAACCGTCCACCATCCAATCTTAATACACACATCATATAACAGGACAGCCCTCTCCACGCCCAACATCCTACACACACATATAAAAACAAAAATGCTTCTGAGAAAGTGTGTCTCCTATCAGTACTGCCTGGGGATTTGACTAAGGTGTGGGGAAGTGGGGGGCATCAAGGAGAGAAGTGTCCAATCTTTCTCTGCAGCTAAGCTATGGTTTCTGCTTTGAGGTTAACCTTAAAACTTAGATGCCACTGGTAGTCTCTCTTTGCAGACCACAACTGAATCACCCTAAATCCCCCACCAGAAGTAAGCTACAGGATAGTGTACTTTAAGGTCTATTGTGACTTTATGTTCTGCTGAAGAATAAAGATATTTCATTATGGTAATCGGCAGGTTATAAAGCACTCATGCTCTCTTCAGACTAAATCAAATCAGATATATCTTTCCCCAGATTTTTGTTTTAAAGCACTCCATTTGTTCTTAGACCTTGTAACAATTTTTCAGAGTGACAGTCCTAGGTTTATTGACTCAAAAACGGCCTAAATCTCTCAAGTGGGGATATTTTTCTTCACATAGAAAGAGGTTAGAAGGGAGATTTAACCTTCTAATTTACAGAAAGAACTGATCTCTTTTTGCCTCATAGAAAGTGCACATGGAACCTCATGGATGTAAAACGCAAACGAAGACCCCACATCTAAAACCAAAGAGGAAGACCATACACAAGGGACAGAATTTGCTTTGATCAGTACATGTCCCTGAAAAAAACCTCTCCATTCCAAAACTCGAAAATAATTTATTCATCTGATACACCTCGGTTTCAGGCCTCACTTCTGAGGCCTCAGACAAATGCAGAACCTTGATGCTAACAATACTTTGCTGCAGTCCTGTGAGAATTAGGGCTAATGGGGTACAAGCGCTCCTACGTGCTCAATACAAATGGGCCATTAATCACTATGTTATCCTTAAACTTTGATAAAAGAATAGAGCTGGCATTAGAATAGTAAAAACAAAGAAAAGGTGTGTTCTTCAAGGCTTAGGGGGAGGAGAGTTTTTGGAATGAGAGAAAATGGTTAAGACATGGAGGAGCCTCCCCAGTACCATAAAAAGGAAAGGGCACCCCGATTCAGTGTCTGAACTGAACCCTGAAGACCAAAAACTCCACAGAGTAGAGGAGCCGGGCAATCAAGTAGTCTTGACTGTGATAGCATTATCACTTTAAAACTATACTTTGTACCCTTCTTATCATCATCCAGCCTCATGGATGAATCTAACCACTGGGTAAACCATGGAAGACTATGGGCTAAGAGTAAGAACTAGCTGAGGGACTGAGCACGTAATGACCTGTTCCTTTGAGGCTCAGTTTCCTTATCCATAAGATGGGCTTGTTCTAAGCATCCAATGAGAATCTTGTTTAGAGCACTTTTAGAAACCTCACATAAGCCTGGTATCACTCCACTTTCCAGAGCAGAGCTCCTCCAAGTAAACTGTTTCAGCTTCGGGACTAAATAAGCACTGCCGGAAGATGAGCCCCCAACCCCTGAACATCAAGGAGCTTTAGTCCTAGAGGTGAAGGTGTACAATGAATGCTACTTATTTAGAAAACCCTGCTGTAAAATTATAATTATAGCATCTATTCTTGGAAACAGATAAGTCAGGAAAGCATTCCACTGACTTTACAAAGCCCCGGCAGAGAGCATCCATCCATCGCTTCCCTCACTCCCACAATAAATGCACAAATGAGCTTGGGACGTCACAGAGACAACCTCCCAAACCGCTGCTGTACAGACTATGCCATTACCATCTGTATGATTACCACGCTGCTCACATGGCCCAGAGAGGAAAGAAAGAAAAATGTTATATAGATCAACAGTATTTCACCGCAAGCAGGCAAAAATTCAAAATTTATGAACAATATTTAACCATCCTAGATAATAAATAAGCCATTTTCCTTGACTCGTTCTTTTCAAAAATGCATCCAAGTTGGTGTCACAGAAAAAGAAATATCAGAAGCACCTATGGCTGAGAAAAGGGATATCAGACTTGACAAGAACCATGACCTTTGACCTGGAGGTACTTCATGGGAGAACGAAATAATTAGTTCTCAGGCCTGGCTGCCCATGAGTTAACATCTGGGCAGCTCAGAAAAGCCGAATGCCTGGGCTCCACGTTAGAGAATTCTGGTTCAACTGGTCTGGGGTATAGCCTGGGCATTTGTAGTTATAAATGCTCCCTAACCTGCCAACCACTGCAGAGCAAGTAAGCGCTAGGAAACAGTTTCGAAATTTACACTTATTTTAAGAGACAGGATTTCAGATAGTAGCAGCAATAACAACAACACAACAGTAATAATAAGTGCCAAGTGAAGGAAGGCCATGTGTTTCAGTTTTACATTTTAAGGAGGAAAACTCCAAAAGCGTATTTATGAAAACCAAATGCTAGGAGCATTGAGTGTGGTGATTTCATAACTTGACGCATTTGTCAAAACCTATACATAACACACACAAAAGAGTTATTACGTGGAAATTAAAAATAAATTTAAAACATACAGAGAAAAAAAATCAAGTGATATATTCACTTAATCCACTAATTCTCAATCTTCGCTGAAATACTAGAATTACCCAGGGAGCTTTTAAAAATCCTGCTGCCCAGGCTGCACCCGAGATTAATGACATCAGAATATCCAGAGGGACCTGGGCATCAGCAGTTTTAAAAGCCCTGCAGGTAACTCCAGTGGGTAGCCATGTCTCCTGATTCCCCACAGAACAGCAAGAGGACTACAGGCAAAAGTGACCTTACACATAGCCACAGAAATGTGGCTCCAAACTGGTGAAATCACATCTACACCTACCTTCCACCCACCTAGGGAAGTTCATGGCCATCTACCCAAGCTCCCAAATACCTTTCTTTTTTCTATCAACTTTCATTTGGTTTTAAGATACTGGCATGACTCACAAGCCAAACAAGAGAGGTACCTTGGTACCCACCAGTGGCATACTAAACAGCCTCAAAGCCTGTTGACAAGTTTTAAAGGCAGTGCAGGTTATTCCACTCAATCATACTGTTCCCATCATACAAAGAAAGCCGAGCCTCGATAAGGTATCGCATGAACAAAGGCACACAGGTAGCAGCACAGCTGACGTGGCAGAGCCAGGCTTTACATCCCATGCTACTCAAAGTGAGGTTCCTGGACCTCCCTCCTGGGAGCTGGTTGGAAATGCTGACCCTCTGGCCTCGGCCTGGACCTCCTAAATCAGAATCTGCATTTTAATCCTTGGTGATTGATGTCCACATTGGCATCTAAAGCACTGTACACATTACCCCAAAGTCAAGCGGCCCAGCTCTCACTGGTTAAGACAAACAGAAAACATCCTTGGTTCATGCCACAAGCCAACAGCAGTTAATCACCTGAGCCTTGAAGCCACTAAAGTGGGGTGCTTGTCACATCATCAGCTCACAGTAATTCACAGGATCTTTCCAACAGCTCCCCACAGGTTGTTGGAACTTCTCTCCCTGGGCAGAGTGCCAGCGAAGCCTCTAGGCCTGGTGCTAACATCTGCAAACCCCCATAAAGACATATAAATGTCATGATTCAAGTCCTCTGGCATAACCCACAGAGGTTAAGCCTGTTTGTTAAATAGCCAATAAAGTGAAAAGAAAAATACTATTAGCTGCTTTTTGTTCTGAGAATAATCGTCTTGGTCTCTCCCTCTCTC
>NW_017731497.1:2064213-2098047 GCF_001890085.2 Hipposideros armiger | reverse complement strand
ACATATACGTGTGTGTGTGTGTGTGTGTCCTAAGAGTAAAAAAAAAACCTAAATTAGGGCTCTCACAATGAAATATTAGCAGGATCCAAATGGATCACTGTTAGGAGCAGTGTGGAGAGATGGGGAATGGAGCCAAAGGAACACATCCCCACTAGCTTGCCCTGACTCTCCTGACGCAAGACTTGAGTTAGTTTGGAATAACTTCAGATGACCATGAAAATGCATGATTTAGGAGCCAGGAATCTACATGTTTAACAACCCCTTCTCCCAAGATTCTAGTACACAAAAATTTGAGGCCATTTACCCATCCAACTTAGGTATTTACATGAGAATTATTAGACCCTTTACTTCATCTTATCTTCACAACTGTGAGGCATCACAATTCCTAATTTTCTGAGGAAGAGATGATGAGGGAAATTGAGTGCCTTGTTCAAAGTTATACAGTACGTAAGCAACCATGGCTCAAACAACTCTATTCAGGGCCCTTTCAATTCAATCACGGCAGCATATTCACCTAACCAAAGAATAGCAGCATGATCCTATTGTCAAATCATTATTTGCCATGTGAGGCAAGAGCAAGGCTTAAAAAAAAAAAAAAAAGACTTGTTCTCTTTTATAGGAGTATTTTAGGGGCTATTCTGGGACCCACTTCCCAGGACAAGAGCACACTGCCAACAGGGATAGTCATGCCGCCTGTGGTAAGGGGGTGTTTTGAGCAGCTGGCTGGGGAGGAACACCACATACAATCCCAACGTTCTGACAAAAGTTCATTCAGCTTCCAGTAAATTCAAATTATTCCTGGTAAGTGACATTTGAAGTCGCATAGACTCTTCTTTCCATTATATAAACCTGGGTCACTCATCACCCACAATTACTCTAAGACAGTGATTCCCAAATGAGCTGGCTTCAAGAGACTCACCTGAGACTCCATCTAAACTACAGACTCCTGAGCTCCTCTGCACTTGGAGACAATGATTCAGGGATGAAGAGCAATCCATAATAGTACTGGGTTGGGCAGGGGGGAGTCTACTGTGTTTTCAAGTATGGAAGATCCAAGTATGACCCACATGAGAAAAGACGAGCAAATTCAACTGTATCAAAGTTAGAAAAAACATACATGGCAAAACACACTATAAAATAAGCCCAACAACCAATGATCAACTAGGAAAAATTACTCACAACTCAGACAACAAAATCTAACTTTCTTAGTATATTAATTGCTCCAACAATTACCTAAGAAGTAGACCAACAGCCTAACAGGGAAAAAAAAAAGGCACAAAAGTACAAACAACTGTCAAGAAAGGAAATAAGATAGTTCTTCAACAAGTAAGAAGATCCCCAACTCCACTTGTAAGAGAAATGCAAATTAAAACTACAATAAAACACTATTTTTCATCTATCCGGAAGGAAAAGGTCAGAAAATATAACAATGTGGGTATAGGAAGGGGAGACAGGACTTCTCTTACATCTTTCCACCAAAGAAAGACATCTGGCAATGTCTGTCCATTTTTAAACTTATATTCCTTTGACCCAAAAATCCTACTTCTAGGAATTTATTCTATAAATTCACACATAGGCAAAAGCGTATTTGTTCATGGATATACATTAAGAGTAGCAAAATACTAGAGACCAAAAAAATGTCTATCAACAGGGGACTGGACAAATAATCTATGGTGAAAAAAAGTTATGACCGAATACTAAGCAACCATTAAAAAAAACTCCAAAGAGGGCCGGCCGAGTGGCTCAGTTGGTTAAGAGCTCGCTCAAGAGTTTGAGCTCTGAGCAACAGCGATTTGAGTTCCAGCCTGAGCTGAGCAGCCACTGAGCTGCCAACAGGTAGCAGGATGGCTCAGCTAAAAAAAAAAACAAAAAAAACCCCAGAAAACTCCAGATTCTAGCATCAAATACCTGATAGCTTCCCCAGTCCCACCAGCTGCAGCGTGTATAAGTCCAAATTCCAAGCCACCCTTCAGGGCCCCTGTCCCTAAAATTTCCTGTTCAGGCCTTCCCAAGCATCAAAGGGAAGCTTGTAGCTCAGTGTCTCTTTGGTACCAAATGAGCATGTATGTAGCTGTACATAGATGCAAGTGTATATACTGTAAATATACCTATAGACTTTTAACAGGCACTATATACAGCATTTATTGGTGTACGTGCACACATACTACAATGCCCACACACATAAGTCTCGTAAACTCTCCACACCCTAACTTTTCAGTTATTCATGGCTTGTCTGTACACACACAGACTAAGCCCCCTAAGAATGGCAGATGGCTTCTGTAACCCCGCCATTACCTCTCACAGAGAAACAGAGAATATTCCAAACTTCCAAACAGAGAGAAAGATCACTTGGGACAGGAATTGAAGAGATCCATTTGGGCCAGCATCCGAAGTTGATAGGTACAGGAGATTTTAAGTTTTTGCTTCTGTTTGGAGGCAGAACACCTTTAAGACCTCAGAGGGGTCCTGCCAGCAGAGAAGAATGCCTCTGGGTCATTGGTGGGAAGGGCCCCTGGTACCACTGTGACTGGTCAGGCAACCCCAAAGCAGTGGCCTGCACAGGATTCTGGTGTTGGCATCACTGGGCCTTGAAGTGGACTCTGAGGAGAGGCAGGAGCAAAGCCCCAGGGGTGCATGTATGTGTACCAATGAGTCCAAGTGCCCAAGAATGATAGTTATACACTGGCGTGCTTGCATATCTAAAGGAAATGCACCACAGTTTTCCTAGTCATTAGAGAAAGATACTGATTTGTTTTCTTAAATATTTTACTTATTGGGTGTTTGTTCAGTGTATCACTTAAAGAAAAAATAATAGATATACAAACAGTTTACATGGCCAACCACATCATGGCCACTCAGATCCACACCTTCATGCCCACACTTCTGCCATGAACGCAAGATGAAAGCCAGTAGCTCGCTCCTCTTTCAGCCGTTTCCACTGGCAGCCGACTTATGGATCCAACACCACACTGCAAGGAGTTTTCACAGACTATCAGAATGCCTCAGCAGGATGGCATGGGAGGGGCACTGACAGACAAAGCCTGAACTAGAGCCAGAGGTGGTGTGGAGCTTGTCGATGGGGGCAGCGGTCACTGGCCTCAGCTCTGCTGATCATCAATGGCACCTGTGGGGACAGCATCTCTCTGGGACTTAGCCTCCTCATGCCTTCAACTACCCTAGGGCTCCTTCCAGACAAAAGAGCCCACAAGCCTAAGCCCATGTACCATTTTCTGCAAGGAAATTTGGCACTCTGTTACTGAAGGTGTCCTATAAGGGAGCAAAGTAGTGGAAGTCAACTTGGCAAGAAAAGGGAGATGGCAGTTAATTTTCACCAAGTTCTGATACCTGAGGGAAAGATCAACCTGAATTCTTACAATTACCACAGAAAAGAAATTGCACTAACCTCAAGTACAGCTCTGTCAATGGCCTGAGAAAATATGGCTGGGGAGAGAGGGTCGGGAGGTCCCCAAGGACCTGGCGAATGACCCCATTTCAGGAGTGAACATGGGGATGTATTCAATAAATTCTAGTAGAACCAAGTCACATAAATTTGTATGCACCGGTTAATCCCAAGCCAGTTTTAAATCATCTCTAAGAGGCTGGTATACATTTTAGGGAGTTCTGAGAACATTTTACACATGATTCTTATTTTGTGCAAGAAGATCCCTCGCCTAAGCACACATGGCTGGCTTTAGCAACTTAATTTTAATAAGTAGATTAAAAATACTGAAGAGGCAGTGTAGGGCTCTGGAGAGGAGGGTGAGATCTGCAGCCAGATAGAACAGGGCAGGAACCACGTGACCTTGAGCAAGTGTCCTACGTACATTCCCTAAGCCTCAGATTGCTCACATGTAAAATTGGAATAGCAGCGGCATTCTCATAAAAATGTTGTGACATGAATTAATGCACACCGATACTATGGCAGCGACTATGGCAATGACTAAAACATTATCCTTGTGATATCTAACTAAATTTATGATGTGGGGTCAATCATTTGCATTTTGTGGGCCTTCCCCCACCCCATCCCCTTGAGTACAAAACAAAGGAAGATCCTTTCTAACTGGAAATCCTTTGATTCTAAACTCCTCTCTATTCACCTGCTTGGAAGACTCATCATGGACAGTAGGAACCAACTTTAACTTCCAGATCCTACCACAGTTTCTCAAACATCTTTGAGAATGAATGAATAAATGCGTGTATGAATGCAACCCACCTGATAGCAAATTCTAAGCTATAAGTCTGAATTAATGAAGTTGTGTAGGTGACTACAGTCTCAATAGGCGTCATTTCCTGACACTTTATGCCAGGTACAGAACTGTCTAAAATACATGATTTCATCTATCCCTTATGAGTCTACTTCGAGGTTGGTGTCTGAAGTCTTGTCTGAGCCTCAGAGAGAAGCAGCTGGCTTTTATTCCAGGAGACACAGCTCTCCCTGGCTTTCACGCCTGAGGTCATCTCACTGCCTATCCACACGGCCTCAGCACCAATGAGCTCCAACAAGGAAGCCAAAGTGGCTTTTTACACACACGCCCTTTGAGGATGGGAACGGTAACATTAAGAGATAAATCTGCAGTAGAAAATCCTCCATTTACAAAGCTCCTACTCACAGCTTCTTGAAAGCCACTGGTTTTAATTTATGTAGCAGTAAGACACTTGAATTTCCCAGCACTGAAAAGGCTATGTTATCAGGGCGCAGAAATGCTGGGAAAGCCCAGGGTTCCCATAAACAAGGAGTCCCAGGTGGTTTTCAGGGCTCTCCCTCCAAAGAGAGTGGAAGGGGAGAGATTTATGTTTACAGAAGGACTCACTAAGGAGCAGAATAGTTCCCACATCAAACCACCCTCCACCAGGCCCCTCCAAAGGAAACAGGAGCAGCATCTAATCCCCAGGAAACCTGGGGTGGTCCACAGCAGGCCCACTCCTTACCCCTCTGCTTCCGGGCAGGCCCCCCAAGACTGTGCGCTCTTCCCAGCTGGAGTCTGTATGCTCAATATGGGAAAGAAATTAAAGAGCATCTCACAATCTCAGAGCCCCAGGCAACTTACTTGCCTTTTTGCCTTTCATGTCTATTGGGTTGTTGGAAAAGTCATGATGCATTTTTGCAACAATAAACATCATGACTTTTCTGACAACCCATAACTTAAGTAGTTTCTTTTTTTTTTTTAAGTATGTAGTCCATATGATATTGACTGTTAAAAGAAATTTGTTGAAGGGTGCACATGATCACTTTTCATAAATGGTTCGCATGTGCTTAAGAATACATATGCTCCAGGTACGGGAGCTGTGTTCTATCCACATCCACCAGACGAAGCTTCTATATCTTTACTGTTTCGTTCTTTGCCCATTTGATATACTGATTACTAGGAAAAGTGTGTTCAATTCTCCCAACTGTGCCAATGGATTTGTCACCTTCTCCCTTTGAGATTCAATTATTACTCTCTCTGCATATATACTTACATACTCGTATATAAAAAGCTATGTATATAGGGCAAACACGTTTAGAATTACGTATTATACATGCCGGCTTTACTGTGTTGCAAATTTACAGTTTACAAGCAGCTTCAGAGTCCATACAAACCTGGCTATGAGTCTCAACTCCATAACTGCTCTAATCCTCGGTTTTCTTATCAAGATGCACCTCGACCCTCATAGGAGTCTTGAGAGGACAAAATAAAGTGCATGTAATACACTTAGCACAGTGCTCTGCTCTCAGGATGCTAGCTACTGAAAGAACGGTCCACAACTCGCCTAAGATCATGCAGCTATTTACTAAGTACAGAAGGAGACCCCTCCGACCTCTTGTCAATCAGGTGGCAGGATGGGGTGCTGGAGGAGGCAGATGTATAATATCAAAAGTGTTTATTCCAGGGCTTCACAGTTGGGGAAGTACAGGATAACGCCATCCCATCCAGGCCTCATTAAGAATGTTAAGTCACACGTCAGCGGTACACTCGATCTCCCTCAACTTAACTGCAACTGACCCGTTTAGCTTGTTCTCTCTGGGATTTATTCCCCCTTGTTGCTGGCTTGAAGGCTCTGTTGAAACAGCTGTACAACGACGTACTTTATAAACTTCTGGTTCTGAGAAACACTTGGCGTGTTTAAAGCAGGCATGAGTTTGTATCTAAATTGTAGATAACTTTTGAGAGCTTATCCCAGCCCTGGTATCCACGGAATTGAGTTGTGGGTACGTACTGCGAGAATGAGGGAGGGGAGTGAAAGCAATTTCAAGGCACACCATTCATTTCATTCTGCAGCTTCCAAAGCCTCTGCAACACTCTCCCACATCCCAGCAGGGTGAGCAAATTTTTGCCAAAGTCAGAGTTAATTGTACATCAGAGGGAGAAGATGCAATTTTCTTCTCTGGCTTTTGAACTCTGGAATTGACGCTTGGGGGTCATTCTGTCCTGAAAATGTCAGCTGCAGGAAAATACAACAAAGGCAGAACAAGCTAGCAAGGAAACTTGCCAAATAGAAGAATCTTGGGGGTTAGAAAGCCAGGTTTGCTTTAAAATAAAAATAATAATAATAATTTCAAAAAGCAGAAAACACACCTTTGAAAAGCAACTCCTGCAAAAAAAGTTTTCACCTCCACGTTCATTAGAAGCAGGTAACTGCGGAAAGCCCATGGGGATGTACAGGAGGGTTCTGGGTCTGGCTGCCAGGACCCAGCACAGACCTGCCCACACACGGGCTGGGCAGCAACAGTCCTTGGCAAGCCGACACGTATCTCATTCATGAAAACTTGATAGTGGGCTACTACATCCTAACACCTTATTTTGAAACCGGTCCCTTGATGAAACACAGAAAACAACCAACTATATAGTTTGTTAAAACCAGAAAGAAAAATTTTTTTCCAGGATTTACTGATATAGGTTCTCTATTTCTTGATATCTTTCCTCCAAAATAAAAGGCAGATGATGTCGGCCACTCAGTGGTCCTGCTTTCTTTAATCCTTGAGAATCTCACCACCATTTGTCAGAGTCCAGTGTCAACAGCTCAAGTCACGCGTCCGTAAGGGGCCACGCTAAGTTGACTCCAGGGACCCCACACCCAATATGGGCCATTCTTTGCTTTCTTCAAAACCATGGCACAGACATGAGAACAGCCACAGGAAGATGACAGTGCACCAAAAAACTACTATGGTCACCTTTCCCTTCAAGTTTCAGGTGTGCAGTTTAAGTAGCTTTGGCCCAGAATTCAAAGGACCAGACATGCTTCCCTGTCAATCTACGTGAGGGACAAAGGAATGACAGGAAGAACAAAGAGAAGGTGAGGACTTAGAGTAAAATTCTTTCCACGCAAGCCACCAGGACAAGAGCCTCTAATTTATCCCCTCACCCTGGGAAGGACAAAGTATGTAAGGGATTCAACATACACACTCCTCTCACAAATTAGACAACTACATACAAAATTAAAATGTCTCTAGTACAACCTAGTGAGAGAGAAAATAAAACCAGATTACTTTATAAATCATTCTACTGCTCTCCGATTTTTAAAAATCTTCCTGATCTGATTTTCCAGCTAATGCTGGTGGAACAATTTCAAACCCAATTCCATCCTCATTTCCCACTTCTACCAACATTCCTTCAAGTTAGACAAACATTCCTTCAAGCCCTTTCCATGCAAACGACAACTACCATTAATTGAACACCTGCTGCATGCCAGGTATGATTCTAACTCTTCACCTGTGTCATCCAGCTTATCCTTCACAACTTCTCTATGAGGTGGATATTTCTAACCTACTTTATGAACAAGGAGACAGGCTCAGGATGGCAGCTTACTCATCCAAGTCCACACCACCCAACCCCCTAATTGATAATGCCAAACCTCTTAAATCTGCAATTTGATGCTCCGTTTCCCCATATACAGTCATCTTTTCACCCACCTCGTTGGTTCCCACAACTTACCTTCAAAGAAAAGTTTGACTACTGTTCTACTGACAGCAGAGGAGTAGAAGTAAAAGCTATTTGCAATTCTGTACTTCCCATGCATTAAAGATGGAAGCCATGAGGCTTATCTTTTCCATCCACTTCAGGAAGTCGTGTGACTGTTATCTACATAAACTTGCACATGTGTAACTTTACTCAGCTCTAGTGCCTTCAACAAACTTCAGGGGCACATTTCAGGTTCTTCTAAGAAGCAGGGAAACAGTTACATGTGCTGTTTCTTTTCAGACAGGATGATTTAAAAACCCAACTTTGAGAGGCATACAACTCAACAATGATAAAGATGTCAGAACCCCCAAAGAAAGATGGCATACGTTCCTCAGCTCTCGGCTCACATTTTTTTGTCTGTCTGGTTTTTGTTGGGGTTTTTTTTTCACTTTTTTGGACACTAACTAAAAGACTATTTAAAAACGTCAGAAATATTTTCTTAGACATACAATTGCGGTTCCACATGCACATAACAGTCCCTTCTGGGGACTCCCCTTCATTTGAGAATTGCGTAGCCAATTTTATAGTCTTCAACCGCCAAACAGAAATTAGTAGCCACAAATTATACTCCTTCTGTACCAATGACAAGCCGCACTTTCCTTTTTTCCATCACTTTTGCTTTCTGGCCTGATTCTAGAGGTGGGCATAGCCTGCATCAGCCTATGAAGGCAGGAGAATACCGGCGTTATCGATTCCCAATTCTCCATTCTGTAAAGAGGCAGAACTGCCAAGGTTAAGCTTATGTAATGTGCTATCATCATCTCCTGCTAATGATTTATATCGAAAAGGCGCAGGAAGCCAAGTCCCTCAGTGGCTCACTGATGAGCCACTAGGGATGCGGATTAAAAGGAGGGTGTACGCATTAACAGAAAAATCATCCTGGCCCCGGCGGAGACGTCCAGGGCTTGGTTCCTATCAACGTTTATGAGGTATTTACCCACTAAGTGAGAAACACTTCACCCCCACCCAAGGGGGCGGTGCCAGCCAACCCCGTTTGAGGATATCTACCTTAAGCACAGTCAGGACAAAAGGGTTAAGGTGGCTTAAAAGCCCCAACTCTGCGGTCAATGCTGCGGTCGCTGGAGCCTGCAGGCTGAGTTCACCCAGCTCTGCCACGTTCTTCGCCCATAAAACGGGAGTAGTCACTACCTTTACAAGTGTAATAAAGCTTAAGTTAACACTTGTAACCACACTGAGAACTCCGCGGGTGCGTTATGTACCACTGAGTTGGCTCCCACTATGACAACCCTATGACAGAGTCAAGGCCACAACGTCCCATCCTCAACAGCCCCGCTCGGCTCCTCTACACTCCTGCTACAGCTTCTTTGATGCAGTGAATCCATCTTATATTTGGTCTTCCTCTTTTCCTGCTATCTTCTATTTTTCCCAGCATATGCTAGTGACATGAAATTGGAACCTAAGTCTATTTGTCTTTAAAAGCTGTGCTCTTCCTATCTCCCCAAGCCCTGTGCTCCCTTCCTGCCTTAGGCACATGTAAATAAAAAGGAGTGCCGCTGGCCAACATTTACTGAATATTCACGATGCACTAGGCCTGACGTCAGCGCCCTGTACCTTCTCACACCACATAGCAACCTTAGGGGTGGGTAAAATCATCGCTCCCATTTTGCAGATGAGAAAACCGAGGCTTAAATAGTTGGAGCAATATGTACAGGTATATATAACTAGGAGAGCTGGGACAGGGCTGTTGAGTCTCTTGTTATTGTGTCATTAAACAAAAAGAAAGGAGGGAAAGAGGAAGAAAACAGTTGCTCAACAGGTTGGGTACATCTTCGTACCGTCAAGTCGACGTGCTCGGCAGAAGAGTTAACAGGCTAGTTTGTCAGCGTGGGTCATGTGGTAAGACATGAAGCTCCTACTTCTCTTACAACATGAACAGTATGTTTGACTTTAAAAAATGAATCAGAATTACTGACTCATTACCAAACAACAATCATCACCACCTCATTTTTCTCCAGTGCCCTGCAAGAGCGGGTGGGGATAACAACCACGACCTCTAACAAAATGAACAAGAAAAGCAGGAAGGAGTTTGCTTGGAGTTTCTTTGTTTCTACGAGGATTTAACTCAGCCATTTTTTTTCAAACAAAAACATGACATCTCACATTTTATTCCAAATAGAATATTTCAAACTCTACTGTGGTTTTCTATTAATAGCGGTTTGGGGTATGAAGGAAAAGGACAAGACAAATGGGAAAGGAGACTCAAGAGCAGTAAAGAGAGACAGACTGGGAGAAAAGGCAAAGGCACACAAAGGGGAGCACCTGAGGTGCAGAACAGGAGGAGGCGGGGGGCGGAGGGGGGGTTCAGTATGCTCTGAATTAGTAACATAACCTCTCCCCGTCCTTGGCTGCAGAAATGTCCACCTTCCACTGAAATCTGATTAGCTCACTCATCCATATTCACTGATCTTCAGTGAATCAGGACCAGCGAGGCGCTGCCCACATGGTGAATGGGAGGGAGCAACGATGCTGCCCTGTCTTCCAATCTCCAGCACCAGTTAGGGCAATACCATCACTTGACGGTCCAAAGGAAATAGGTTTCCCTCCTCTCTATTCAACCTTTGCCTTTGCAAGAAAACTCAGGACCAAGTTTACCCAAATATAATTCTGCCTCTTTATCATGCAATGGCTTACTTTACCTCCTACCAGAAATTTCAAACAACTCCAAAGCACCTTTCTGCTAGCCAAATGCTGTGAGGCACAGCTACTAGGAATGATTGCACAGCATAGGGCAGATCAGTAGCGCTATGATTGATCACCTGCCTACCAGAGCTTCTGTCCAATTAAGCCAGGCAGGCAGAGACAGACTATCCCAAAGGCAGAAGGACAGCAGGCCTTTAGCCCTGGGAAGAAACGAAACAAGAGGCAGCGGGGGATACCAAGGCTGTAGCAGCTGCTAGAAGCAAGCATGCACCCCAAGTGGAAATCAAAGGACTTGAGATGATTATAGGTCACTGACAACTCCACACAGAAGATGCGTTCCCTCGCCTAACATAAATTTTATCTTATTTGTAGTTAAAACAAATCTTGAGTGAAATTTAGAATTCTTCACATGAAGCAGCCCAACTCCTAACTCCAGGTCAGTGTAATGTGATTAGGACCAAAATAAACCTCCAACCCACATAAAAACACCAAGAACATAAACCAAGGAGGGCAGGATGTTGTGTGTCATTTGTCAAGAAGAGAGAACAGAAAGTCACATATTATTCTGGAAATAATTTAAAAGCTCTCATTACCCCAAACCAATAATAAATTGTGAGCACATAAACCCTCTTTCAATACTGCTTTAACCTCAGTCAATAAATAATAATTTAAGACAAGCTGCAACATGGATAGCAGAAAAAAAGCCATGAGTTCTACTTGGACACGTCACTATCCCTCTCTAAACCCACATCTCCATCCATAAAAAAAGAGATGGTTGGATTGGGTAATCCTCTTTCTCAAATCTCTTCAGTTTTGGGAATTCGCCTGCACAGCTGTCGGCAGTCTCAGGGGCACAGCCATGTTATATTGGAGCGGCCCTGCCCCATTCGGGGTCCTGTTCAGTGAGGAATTTACCGGCATGGGTTTCAGTAGGGCACTGTATGGGAGGGACATTGTCACAAGCGTAGCTGGCACGGTACACAAAGGGAAGGCACAGTGCCTACAAGAGGAATGTCAAGTATGCTCTGCTGGATTTATTTATACTTTAGGATCTCGCCACTGCCAGAAGAATTCACGGGAGTCTGATATAAAAACAGAAACACACATGTATACAGGGCAGTGAAAAATGAAGATAAAATACAAAGCCAGAAACATATGGTGTTCTCACTATAACACGGATCCCCTGGTCACTGGTAGCATGTCTACACAGATAGCCTAAGGATAACATCTATGTAAGTAGGAATCCTGCAAACTTTCTAGCATCCCTTCCTTCAGTGAGCATATGCGTCAGAAAGTTTACTGAACTCGACAAACAGGACCCTGAGGTAGTTAGATCTCACAGAAAAAGGCAAGAGAACACTTAAATTCTTGTGCGCAGGCGCACCAGAAAACAAGGCTTCAGTCACTGACTTTTTGGCCCATCCAAAGTCTGCAAACTATGAGAATTTCCATTGACAGTAAGATGGATAAATTATAGCCTATTCACACAACTGGTTACTATACAGCAATAGAAATGAACAAACATGACAATGACATGAATTGAATCTCACACACGAGGCTCAGCTAACAGCATTAACTAATATATAACACATTTCCTTTTGGGGTGGGGTTCAAATATTGGGAGGGGTGACTCAAGATAGCCAGCTACCACATAGATTTAAATAATAGAAAACCATAAAAATCAGAGAACTAGAAATTATAAAAATCAGCATTAAAATGGGCCTTACGTCTTCTCTAGCTCAGCAGCTTCCTTGGCCAGATAAGGAATCAGAGGTGGATGGAGAATTAAAAGTCACATGTGCTCTTATATCCCAGGTCTGTAACTTTGCACCATACCTGCTCCTCCCCTCAAAACATTCCAAACGTACATTTCTGCTCTCTTTGTTATAAATGAGGCATAAAAGAAAAACCCATCTTGCTCATTCACTTCCTTTAGGGAATGTTTTCGCTTCCCCAGTTTGTTAATTCTACACCTCAACAGCATAAAGATAGAAGCTCATTTAACCCTTCTCATTAGCTATTCCAATTATTTCGTGACGATATCTGGTAAATACTCACTTAAGGGCTGCTGAGAGATTAAATACAGCTTACAACTCTCCGAGTCTTGAACACTTCAATTATAATCACAAGCTGACACAAAATTAATTTCCATATTTTGAAATAATACATCAAACTGACTGGTACAGTTTGGGTTCTTCCCTCTGTCAAATGTTCGTATCCATGAAATGCTCAAGTTTCTTCAAGGATATCTGAAGGTCAGATTATGTTTACATGCTAATGACTACTCTGAGTTAATTACCGCTCTTAATTAAACAACCTCATCCACCCAATACAAGTTATGAAAGACCTTTGAGAGAAAAAAGCCACATGAAAACTTTGTTCCAAATCATATCCTACATACTTTTAAAGGCAGACCACTGGGGAGTTTTGTCTAAGGCATCACATACTTAACCCCTGTAACGGAATTATAGTTCCCTGGCACAATGGAGGAAGTTTTATGGTTGTTTTTTTCATACTTTTGACATAATGAAATCAGGCAAAACCTCATTCATAGTCAATTCAAAAGTTCTGCTCTAAAGTAATAAAAAGAGAGCATCTGGAAAATGACTGAAAAGAACTGAGAAAAAGTTGGAGATGCGTACATATTAGGCAAGTAGCCTTCAAGAGATTTGTGACAAGATGGAAAAGAGCAAGTCACTGTGTGTGCTGTGCACATAAGCTAAGCAAGAAAGTAGAAAGGTACGTCCTCTAAATTACAGGAAAACTAATATTGGGGTTTCTGCCCACGTCCTAACAAGGAATTGTCTTTCTTTTGCTTCAGTGCTGGGGGAGGGGGAAAAGGGAAGTAATGTGTAAGAGATCGGGAACATCCTCTGCGCCTAGTAAAGACAGAAATCCACGCAACAGAACCAGAGTCACAGCTCCCACAGGCTGGGCTAGAGGATCTTATGCCAATTTAATCTGTAGTTGCACAATACCAAGTAGGCTCTGGGAGGGTTTGCAATTCAATCAATATTGACTGAGCACCAATTTCACCCAAAGCTGCTTCTAGACCCCATGTGGACTGAGGACTAGGGAGGGAACTGGCATTGACTGTGTGCTTCCCATGTATGAAACACTGTGCTAGGCCTCTTACACGTCTGCTCCATCACATCTGTGATTCTCACAACCACCCTGCAGGGTAAGAGTGATAGGCCATTTCACAGATGGGGTCACTAGAGGTTCAATGACTTGCCCAAGGGCACAACATGCAGGGGCAGGAGCAGGAAGTAAATCCTGGTCCACAGGGCTGTCAGAGGCGTCCCTCCCCTGCCCACACGCACCCCAGGCTACAACACTGCCTCCCCAAAGATGAAGGAAATACAACACTTACAATACAGCAGAGAGCTCTAAGACAAAGCAGAAGGACACGAAGCACTACGGTGAGTCAACATGTCACAGAGGCTTGAGCAAGGAAGACACATCCTGACAGGCAGTAGCTAGTGGACCAGAAAAAGTTCTATAAAGCTTAATTAAATCACTGAAGCTGGGCTTTAGGGAACAAGGTGAACATCTATGCCTAGTGACAGGTATACAAGCACAGCAAGCAAAGGAAAAACAAGGCAAAGGCACAAGGGCCTACACAGAAGAGAAGGGTCCCTTGGCTGGACTGCACAGGGAATGGACTGCGCAGATGCGGCAAGGATAGGAAAACATAGGTCACCCTTGTGAGAAGGGCTCAGATGATCAACTGGCTTTACATGTCACCCCTTTGGGAACAAGGGGGCTTAAGAGGGAATCTTAGTCTGTTCGAGCTGCTATAACAAAAATATTGTAAACTGAGTGGCTTAAAAAAACAAAAACTTGTTTTTCACATTCTGGAGGCTGAAAGTCCAAGATCAAGGCACCAGCAGGTTTGGTGTCCGGTGAAATTCTGCTTCCTGATTCATAAAAGGCCACATGCTTGCTTGTGTCCTCACATGGTAGAAGGGGTGAGAGAGATCTCTCAAGTTTCTTCGATAAGGGAACTTATCCCATTCATGAGGGTTCTACCCTCATGACCTAACCACCTCCCAAAGACCCACCTCCTAATACCATCACAGTGGGGGTTAGGTTTTCAACATATTGGTTTTGGGGGGGACACAAACATTTAGTTCATAATTAAGGGTCTTGAAATGAGGGCTGGAAGAGGAGGATTTGAGAAAAACTGAATGAGCAATTTTGCAGGCTAGGTGAGTGAGAAACAGATGTTACCAACCCAAACAGGGAAGAAGAGCAACGTAGATGTGTGAATGCCCAGAGTGCCCTGTCCCAAACACTCAGACCCAAACCAGCAGTGCGATATAAAGGATTTTTGTAGGGTGGTTTCTCCTTCCAAGAAACAGAGATACTATAGACAAATCACATGTACACAAATATCCCCTAATTTTGATTTATTTACCTTACCACAAGGGGAACCCAAGAATTATCAATAGTTGGCTCTGTCTACCAAGCTAATAAAGAACTTCAAAAGCCACCCATTAGAAGAAACAAAATCTGAAAGGGAACACCATGTCTCTGAGCAATCACCATCTAGGTTTCTTAAGTATGCCAATAAACAACTAAGTATGCAAATAAGGAAGACACAGTAGTTGATTTAGTTATGAAAGCCACTATAGCATTCTATGTTTGTGACACTTATGGGGTCTTTTTAAAGAGTTACCAGGCTACTGAGGATCAGTGTGTTATCAAGAATCAAGAAAAACTTCAACACAAAAAACAAAAAGATTTTTTTTTTTGACCAAGAGACATTTCTAAACCGAGAAGCCCAGAAATGAGACACTCAAGGAGATGAGAGAACAAACTCAGCCAAAGAAATGACGTTCTTTCCATGACATGGAGGCATTTCACCGTTAAGACTCAACTTTCCCATTGCCATGACAGACCCAAACCAGGCAGAGACATCGAGGGGATTATATGAATGTGCAATGTGACAAATGTGTGAACAATTCCTCCAACCAGCAATCTCAGGCTTTAGTCCAACCCTGGTCAAGAGCCTCGTGGTCGACGAAGGGTATTCCTGTGGGCAGCGGACAGGCCTGGATGTGAGACCCAGGGTACCATGAAGAGGTAAGTAAGTCACAGGCCTTTACCGAGAGGTGTAATACCAACCAGGGTCACTGAAGACAAGAGATCTAGGAAAATGGGGTTGCTCATTCCACCTGGGCTCAGGAGAATGGTTTCAGCCTTATCCTGAATTAGATGTATTCATCCTAGAAATTCCACAGTGGTCAATCGATGGAATTGGGCTTAATCCTTAACACTCAGGGGTGAACCCTACAAAGCACGGCAATGTCCTCCCACAAAACATTCTTCTGTCAGGAATGAAAATGACTATTTCTCCCGTGACATCTCTCCCCCGTGCACACCGGTTAGGGGACCTATGGACTGAATGTGGCATCTTTCAGGCAAGTCAATACAATCCTCTAACATTTGGGAAGAAAACATCACTTTTACATTAAAACAGATAAAATACACTATGGGATGGAGTGTGAAATTCAAGCATTTGTAAGGGGAAAAAAAGGAGTTCAAAGCAATTTTCACAAGTCTCCTGTGGGCAGTTAAGAGCTCAGCCCAACCTTTTGGGGGTGAGTATTGAATTTTTCATGGAAAAATACAGGGCAATTCCAATAAGCCCTTCTTTAGCAATCCAAAACATGAAAAACGGACTAACAGGCTCCTCAGATGCCTGTATTTTTACCATGTTCATGTTATTGATATCAAGTGCTACTAGTAGCTGCCTCATCATGTCCTCATCACCCTCCTAGAAACAGCACAACCACAAGGAGGTGTCAATGGCTAGAGGTCACCCCAAACTGAGGACAAAAGGAGGACTTACTGCAGAGCCTAGCACTCAGCAGGCTATGGACAGCACACAATAAATAATCATCCCACTAATGCTGCAGGAAGTTGTTGAAAAGTGCTTTAGAACTGTGAATATTATATATATGTGGACCCAAGGAGCCCAGGGACAGCCTCTGCATTGTATCTTTTACACTTCATTCAAAACACACTTACCTTTTCTGGATTTAGGAAGAGCAAGTGGTATCCCTTTATACCACCAATTTGAATTCTCTGAAGGCTGTCTTCTTTCACATCCATAAAACACATTTTATTAAGTCTCAGAGTCTTGTTCCAAGGGCCTGGAGGCATCCAGCGGGCAGAGACAGGGCACTGTTTGGTGCCCAGGCACTCTGAGTCTACCCTGCAACTGCAAGCTTCAGAATCTCCTACCACAGCACCAGGCTGGGGCGGGCAATACCCCACCAGACTCGGATCAGTGGGGAAAAAGGAACGGAGGCTCTATGTGGGGCCCCAAATGACAACAACCACAGCTTACAAATTAAATGTCATGCCAGGGCCTAGGCCCAGCGCAAAGAATTGGTGTGTCTTACTATGTGTCAAGTAAGAGCCATGTATTAACCATATATTATCATCACATATTCATTCCTATAGCATCTCATTACCTAAATTATCTCAACTCTTGCATAAGGTAAGCCTCAGTCTGCCCCCATTTCACAGCAGAAGAAACTGAGCCTACACCCAAGTCTGAACGAACCTGAAGCCCAGCACCCTCACCCTCTGGGTCACTAGACCACAAAGCCAGCGCTTCTGAACCCACCTCCCTGGGCCCCTGTGGAGACAGCGTGCTCTAGTGGACTGCCAGTGCTAACCCTGAGGGGCTGGAAGCACCTGTCATGAGCAGCGACACTAAAATGGGCCATTTGGGGCCCTGGGATCACATCTTACCAGCTCATTTTGGAAAAAGTCCTTCACTAAAGCTGCCAGTGACAACACCAAAAAGAATGAGAAAATACAGACTATTGGAAGGATTCCAACCTTGAAACTTTTCCTATGTATTAAGAACATTTTGTTTCACATAGCTTACAAAAATAAGATTTAACACAGAATTTGAAACTAACGTCCTTATCCAAACCCCAGCCTTAATGTTTCCTTTTCTGATCAGGAAACAACAGGATGTGGACACTGGATCAAAAGCCACTAGATTCTCTCTCTCAAAGGAACCCAAACAGTAAGAGGCAGAGCGGAGGGAGGGAGTTCCGGGCAGAGAGGTGGTCCCGCAAGCCAGCCCCGCCCTGCCCCCACCCGCGTGTCAACGGTCCTGTTCGTAAATGAGACAGTGGAAGGTCAAGACTGACAGACCCACCCCTACCTCTCCCAGCCCCTCTCCTCCCTGGATCTGTGGGATCAGTGAGATACTAACACAGCAGGGCCCAGAAGCTGAGCATGCGCATTCCAGGCAAAATGAGCCAACGGTGTGTGTGGGGACATACGGTCAACACCTGACTGCTGTTCCAAGGTGTCCAAAGTGGAATCCCAAAGCTAAACCATTTTTTGGAATATAGATTCTATTGGCAAACCCTTGAAAGTTTGCTAAGTCACACAAATTTGAGAGGCTAACTGGATATGACTGTATTTATTATTGTAAGATAGAAATTTATAAAATGAATAACGGAAATAGAGAGTAATCAGTGGAATTACAAATGTAACAAATGCTATTACTCATGATTGGCTAAACAAATAGTCTCTACTATCTGAACTGAGGTATTAACATAGATGGGTCATTTTTTCAAAAAAGGTAATTTTTACAGAAAAGCCAATGAGTTTTTATTCAGCAGCAGCGCCACGATCCTAACCCACTCCAAGGCCATCACTATTAGCATGAGGAGTATACACAGACCATCCTACAGCCAGACTTCCTCAGTTCCAACCCTGGCTCCATCCGTAAACAGGGATCCTAGGCAAGTTACTAAAGTGTTCTGTAGTTTAGCTTCTTTATAAAATCTGTAATAATGCAGATAAGAACAACCTAGCTCACAGAATTCTTAGGAAGGCTAAATAAGTAGGTGAGCAAGTAAAACACTGTGATTAGAACTTGGTTTATGGTAAATCCATCCACAAATGTGTTCACTCTTACCAACTTATGTGTAAGAGCACTAAGAATACTGATTAGAAGTAATAGATTATTACTCTATTCACAGAAGGGATAAGCAATGGTTATATATAGGCCACCTGGTCTATAAGTAATATTACAGAAAAAAAAATCTAAACAGGAAAACATGAGTCAAATAATTTTGCGCTAACTAAAAATTCATGCTCAAGGTTTGGACCCATAGTTTCAAGAATTTAAGATGGTAAGCTAGTTATGAAAATTTCACTTTATCATTCAAAGTTGTTAATTTTTAATAAATAATTTTATTTCCCTAAATTTCTTTTCATTTTGATACCATTCAGCCACTTTTATTTCAAATTCCTAATTAAAAAAAAAAAAAAGAAAGAACAGTGGCCGGCCGAGTGGCTCAGTTGGTTAAGAGAGCGAGCTCTGAGCAGCAGGGTGGCTGGTTCGATTCCCACATGGGCCAGTGTGCTGTGCGTGAGCTGAGCTGCTGGTGAGCTGCCAACAGGTGGTAGGATAGCTCAGCTGGTGAGAACACGTGCTCCTAACAACGAGGCTGGTGGTTCGACTCCCACATGAGATGGTGGGCTATGCCCACCCTCAACTAAGATTGAACACGGCACCTTGAACTGAGCGGCTGTGAGCTGCCCAAGGGCGGCCAGATGGCGACTGGACTTGGAGCTGAGCTAGCTGTGCCCTCCGCAACTAAGATTGAAGGACAACAACTTGGCTATTCCCCTTCCCCAATTCCCCAACACTGTCCCCCTTCCCCAATAAAAAAAAAATCTTTAAAAAAAATTTAAAAAAGAACATTTGCTTCAGTGATCATCTATAGTGCTTAAATATTCACTTATCTAGATGAAAACATCATATACTTAAATTTACCACCATGATTAAATGGTACATTCATCCATCTCTACCAAACATACTAATTAAGGTTTATTCAGAGAGCCACTGTGGAGAATACATGGAATCCTATCCTTAGAGATTCCCCCATCAAATGAAAAGTATTAAAAAAAACTAGGCAAGTCCGAAAATCTATAGCCAAAAACAGAAAGAAAAAAACTTGAAATTTTACCAAGGACAATAAGTAAACATTCTGTATGTCAACAAAGTGCTATAAAATAAAAACTATTTCATATAAAATTATTAATCTGGTTTTCACATATGGTAGATATGGGAGTGAGTGAGTGTGTGTGTGTGTGTGTGTGTGTGTGTGTGTTAGAGAAGCACCTTACATAGCTTTAGAAACAGAAGAGCAAAATTGTACAAAAAACAGCTTGTTCAAGACATCTGTGCTTTCTCCTGCCTGGTGTGTCGATATCCTTGGGAAGACAACTCAATTGCTTACTAAGCATGCCACATTTTATTATGCTTCAATTACACACTTTCTCTGATCAACCATGTTAGCATTTAATTACCACAATTAACTCGTGCCACTAACACAAGCTGCTTCATGGGCATTTCTGCTTTGGGCACGGAAATCATTAAACAGTTGACCCAAAGCCCACCCTGTGTTGCCCCATCCACCTGTGCTGTCTCCCTGGCATTTGCCTGGGTTATGATTATGCAAGTTCCACAGAGCACCAATTCTTCTCCAACTTTAGCCATAGCTGCCCAAAGGAGGATCAGCGTTGGGGCAGAGGGCTCAGCGTGTCAACACCCATACTCAATGGCAACTTGGTAACAGAGGGAAGACAACTCAAGCATCAAATGGGGTTTTCCACTAGATGAATGGTTACCAGACTTTGGTATTTCATAGGAGAAAGAGCCCCACCCCTTCCCAAACTGGGCTAACTTTGTTTTCAATGTCCTGCCCCTTGAGAACACCACCTCAAACCATCATTTCATTAAAAACAGCCACTTTAAAACCTAAGTAGGAATGAATATCTTTTTTTAAAAAATGGCAATTCTTTGAATAAACTGATCTTAATAAAAAATATTTTCTTTTATTCTCCTGTTGACTTTTAGACCAATTCATGGATCCGCTCTTTGGGAAGCTGGATTAAATTATTTCTAAGGTCCCTGCTAACCTTTAAGTCTCTTAAACACAGCTCAGCAAATATTTTTAAGCTAAAAAAAAGAAAAGTAAAGATACTTATCACCAGTATATACAAACAATAATGTGTGATTCATTCACCTCACATATGCTCAAGTGACAAACGCATACACAAGCCACACACAAAAAAAGTGGGGGTAAGGAGGTAAAGAGGAAGCACTCTGCTTTCCTGGTATAATTTCTAGGAAGATTAATTTCCTGTCTGAATGCCATTCTGCTCACATATGATTTCAAAAAAATGTTTTTCAGCTCTACAATAGGAGTGGAATCAGCTGTTTGAACTTGGGGCCCTAGAGTGCAACTCTCAAGTTTCCTAGTTATTTATAACTACAGAGCAATGCCTGCTTCTGTCATATCAAAGTGTGCAAGACCCCAGGCAGAGGTCATGAGACAATGTCACTTATTTCAAACATACTGCCAATTTAAGACTCTCCAACCTTTGGCAGAGCATTCATATTAAGAATGTTCCAGAAACAAATGAAAGGGTCTCTTGGCAGGAGGGCTCTGATCTTACCTAAGCTCAGGATAGTTCCTAGGAAATCAAAATGTTAGTCTGAAGGGCTGGATTCCAGTTGGATGTTTGTAGTACGACTCATGTGATGATCCCATGCAGATATGAATTTGCTCCATAAATATTTGCTGAACATTTCCTACTCAGAAGGCACCACTGGAGAATCTCCTCACTCCTCTTCCCTCACCACCCTGGAAAAGGTGTGACACGGTCCAGTTTTCCAGAGGGGAGCCTAAGCCCTTTCACAAACTGCCACTGGATGATGAGCTCTAACAACTGCCACACACACACATGATTTCAGAGGACAGAGATCCCTTCTTGGAGATGTCATAGTTGGCTGGATTTGCAAGGAGCGTTTGAAGAAAGAGACAAGAAAAGTACCAGGCAGCCTTTACTCCTAGAGTGTAGATTCATGGGTCTTGTTCATTATGGCTTTCCCCATGTCTTAGAACAATGCCTGCCGGAAAGTAAATGCTCACTAGATATTTGTTTGATAAAAGAGAAGACGAAAGGAAAGAATGCCCTTAGATCTGTCACTGACTTAGCCATCACGTAATTAGCTTCAAGGCATTCAATGACCTTTGGTTAACCTAAGGACTAAGTCCAGGCTACCCAAAGCGGCTGATTCTCTTCCTCCACAGAGGCAGACAAGGCCCCAAACTGCATGTACGTCATAGATTGGGTTTAGGGAAAACTTCTTTCACCCTTTCTCACCTATCCGTTGTAAATTCCTTAATTTGCTCCCTACTGATGTTACAAAGCAGTCCTTAACTAGCATAAGAAAGAGGCTGAGGAACTTGAGGTTTCACTTAACATCTAATGTTTGGGCCTAAAATGAAACAGAGCCAACACTGTAGTTTTGAGAAATCCAGGAAGTGCTCCAGCCTGGGGCCACCAGATAAATTACAGAGCTGGGGACTCACCCACCAGCTGTGCTCCCCACCCCACCAGACCCCAATTAGAGGGCTGATGGGCTCCAGTGGGCGGAACCTCAGGATAGAACTGCAGGAAGAACCCTGGCTGAACACAAGGATTCCTTGCTTACTGACATGATGCCACAGGATTGTTTAAATGTCAGGATTTCCTAGTACATTTTAAAATAGGATTGTTTAAGTGAATGTAAACCAGATTTCAGACAACGTTTCATGAGCATCGTGCATTAAGCTAAAGTAAGATTTGCTTGTAAAATAGGAGTGAGAGGAGGCCAAGCAGGAGAACCAATATATCTAGCCTCTGAAGACAGCACCAAGAAAGTTTTTTGTGTTGTTTTTGTTTATGTTATTATCCAACAAAAAGGCAGTGTCAAAAATAGTCCAAAGTAAAAAAAAAAAAAACAACCACTTCTTCCTGTTACTCTCTCAGCACTTAGCACACTGCTCTTCCCACATACCAATTACAATAAATAAATAGTCTAAAGGAACGCTCAGTTTTTACTTGAAGTCTATGATCTATCTCAAGTTATTTTATGTGATGTAACTAAGATCCAGGTTCCTTTTTTTCCATATAGATACCCAATTGTTCTAGCATCCCTTGTTGAAAAGCCTATCCAGGGCCGGCCGAGTGGCGTGTTGGTTAAGAGCTGGCTTGGGACACCAGAGGGCCCCGGTTCGGATCCCACATATGAGGGCCAGTGACACTGCTCTCTACAGCTAAGATGCTGAACAACAGCTCAACCTGGAGCTGGGCTGCCGTGAGTCACCAGCAACGGCGTAGGCTGTAGCCCCTGCAGCAGTGGGTTGCCATGGGCTACCGTATGTAGCCAGCAGCCAGCGTGAGCGGCCAGCAGCCGCAGTGAGCGGCCGTCCAGAAGCCGGCGACTGATCTGCCTCGCCCGGGAAGAGCGCAATGATGGTGCCAACTTGGGCCAGTGAAGCAACGTCCTCCACAACTAGACTGAAGAACAAAAGGACAGCAACTTGTCTGTTCCCTTTCCCCGATTCCCCAATAAAAATCTTTAAAAAAAAAAAAAAAAGAGTGGGAACTCTGAGCAACAGGGTTGCCGGTTCGATTCCCGGCCCAAGCTAAGCTGCCACTGAGCTGCCAACAGGTGGCAGGATGGCTCAGCTAAAAAAAAAAAAAAAGAAGAAGAAGAAGAAAGAAAAGCCTATCCATTCTCCATTGAATTACTTTGGCCCCTTTGATGAAAATCCATTGACTGTGTAGTATGTGTGGGTCTATTTCTGGACCCTCTAGTCTGTTCCATGAATCTAATGTCTATCCTTACACCAGTGACACACTGTCTTGATTTTTATCACTTTATAGTAAACCTTGAAATCAGGTAGTATAAGCCCTCCAACTATAGTTTTTGTTTTGTTTTGTTTTTTCCTAAAATTGTTTCGGCTACTCTGAGTCCTTTGTATTTCCATGTAAATTTTAGAATTAGCTTGTGGATGTCTTGAAAAAAATTATAGATACCTTCTTGGGATTTTGATTGAGATTAAATTCACCCTTTAAGTCAAGTTAGGGAGGGGACATCTTAACAATATCAAGTCTTCTAATCCACAAGTACAGTATCTATCTCCATTTACTTGAGGGGCCTATCAGGGTTAAAACCAGCAAAATCTAGAGCTACTACCTTATGTGCCAAGAAAGGAAAAACAGTTGGAAACCAGAAGGTCTCTGCAGAATAGTTCCTAACTTTACACGGTTCTTTCATGAGCTTTACATGCAATGGATTCTACTGGCGGATAAATAAAGGCTCGCAACACACAGAGCAAGAAAGGGGCAGGTGTGGAATCCAAACCCAGGTACTCTTTTCCCCAATTCAGATCCTGAGGTCTTTGCTACTGCACAGCTTGTGGAAAAGTAAGAATTAAAGGGAGGTTGTCAGGAGAGAACAACTGGGGAAGCGCTATAAGCCTGGCTACAGGATGACCACCTGCTCATGGAAGTTAAGTAAGACTTCCTTACACATCCTTGTTCTCAGGCAAGTTCACAGGACAAAGAACCAATAAAAGGACACAAAAATAAATTCGGAGCAGGGAAAAAACCCTTCTAGGAAGGCCCCAGCTGGAGAAGAGCCAAGAAAGGAAAGGCAGGGCATACTACGGGAGCCCCACGGAACACAGCCAAGGGCACACACGTGTCAACTGGGATGCCTGGGAATTTCCAAGAAGGGAAAAGGCTAAGGAGGAGGGCAGGCAGTGCAATCTCCTTCTCACTCCACAGAAAGAAAACCACTTGCCTACGGAGCTTTAAAAGGCGGTGGCAGCGAGTGGATCTACTAATCACTTAAGAAGGTCTCTCAAAGCACATTTGGGTTAAGCAGAGAAGTCAGTCCTACAAGTTGCAGTAACTGGAGGAATAAGCTCACTGCAGAATAAGCACAAACCATACCAAGACATGTGCATTAAGTCCTTGTTGATCCCAGGCGTCTGTGGGTGGTTAGTCCAAATCTCAGTGCTGCTGACAGAATCCAAGGCCAATTCCTAGGAAGGTCAGCCCCTTTGGTTTATTCTCAGTGGGTGATTAGTCTCTTCTCTATCTTTTTCTACATCTCACAGATTATCTACAGTGAACACATGTTAAGTCTGAAATTAAAAAAAAATAAAACTTCTTAAATGGCAATCATGGAAGTTTGTCATCTCTGTTGTAGCAGAGCTCAAAAACTGGCCACTTAAATCCAAGCAATATGGGTCGAAGGCACCAGGCCATTGAGGTTCAAAGCCCACTTGGCCTTGGGAGAGTGAGCAGCTAATAAAGTAGTATTCGAAAACACAGCAAACAGAGCCATAAAGTAAAAACCTTCCGGGCTTCACAAAATGGTTTTTCTCTAATACATCTCTGGGCTCTATGACAGCTAGAATGAAAGGATGAGCCTCAAAGTTGTTACTAAATGTACAAGAGTAAGCAAGGGAGACAGAGGTGATACAAAAAAAGAAGTCCAAGACCATTTACCACCCAGCCTTTATAGTTCACCCTGACCTGCAATTTTGCACGTGGCAGTTCCCACAGCCTGCCTGTGTGGTCATGTTTCCAAGTTCCACCTCCATACCTGGATCCAGGGCCACAAGGTAACATCCCCGTCTTCTCCTCCAGCTGGACCAGAAGCCAAGCAACAGACGATACAGCATGGGTTTTTATGGAGCAATGGAGTTGTGATGACCAACTCTGGAGTCAAGAGTGCAATTGACTCCTTTCTGAAACTCATAGTTTATGGAGAGCCCATGTATACATCACCAGGCCCAGTGCTTCTGGCAATGAACCTGATGTCCAGGGCCTACAGTGACACATCCAAGGTCTGGCATCTGTTGGTAGCCCATGCTTGCCATCCTGGCTGACGCCCCACCCATTGCTTTTCCCATCATGTCACAAAGACAGCCTTCCTCTTTAGAAACTTCAAAGTCCCAAAGCTAATTTCAAATCCTTTCAGGAGGAAGCCAGCAATTCAAGCATTTGTTTTTGGCTACTCTATGTTTTGAAGATACTTAAGAAAAGCTATCAAACTTAGTAAATTCAAGTTATAATGCGTTTTCCTAGAAAAACAATGTTCATTTTTTCTTAAAAAATAAAAAAGTAGCAGCAGCCTAATCAAGGGGACTGGAACCCCAAATTCTGCAAAGCTTTATTCATCTGAGGAAAGTCGTGGGGATGCCTTTCAATTCGTGCATTAGACCAGCATATTCTTGAAGGCAGAGCCACTTTCACTGGGCCTCCCGCGAGGCCGAATGTAGGCACAGAACAATAAAGATCACAAAGCCATCCATCTGCCGTGCTGTCTCCAGCCCGCTGACCCTACTGTGCCCAAACTATGGTTTTCAGCTAGTGTCTTAGTGCTTGGTCTTCCATGGAAATGATGTCCATTCATTAGTTCCCTACCTTGGAAATAATCATCTCAAAATTTAGTCATAAGGCTTATGAGATTCTTCAAATTGACCTTTAAGAATTTAAGATATGAAAAGATTGGTAAGCCCTCATAAGGCACAGCATAAAATCATTTACCAATTTAAAATCCTGCTGGTAAAACTATGTCCAATTAAAGAAAAAGCAACAACTTCAGAGGTCCACTGACATCCACCCACGTGGATGGATCCCACCAACTGTGCCTCCTCCTTCCCATGGATAGCTTGTGGTTGCTCCTGCAACTCAGATATCCTGCACCACAGCAGGTGGCCTTAGGATTCAGGGGGTAACAGAATCATGAAAAGCTCTAACCAAGAATTAAGGTCTTCTCAGGTCAATATGAGTGCAAGCTTCACATTTGCAAGAGCCAATCAAACAACGAAGGGTGGCTTCCAGCAGCCTTGTGGGAGGCCCCTTCAGTACGAGCCTAGTGGGGATAAAAGTGATGGGAGTTCTCAATGACCAGTCATGGATATCCACCCCAGCCTTCCCTTGGCCTCAGCTAAAAGCTTGTTTGACAAATCCAGGCAAAGAGAGACACATGTGACCCATTCAGGAGGAAGGGGAACAAAGGGGACTTGTACAGGCCTGAGTGTGCCAATAGATGGCTCAACCAACTTCCTCTGGGCAAATGAAAACAAGGAGTAGCAACAAAGGCTCCTCCTTTTCAAAAATGCAGAGGGAGGCTTACCTGTCCTAGGCTTTTTCAGCCTTCTGAAAAACAACGTTTGTCTTGTGCTCACTGTGATGGTCTCTAACATGCACCTTTAAGCAGACTATTTCTAAACTCCCGAACTCTCACAAAATGCCTTTTTCAGTGGCGCTATTAGTGAGGAATACAAGTGCTCTGGCAAGATTGTAAGCTCCCCTCAGGTTACCAAATTCTGAGCATCAAAATCGTGTTGACATATGGGCCGTGGCAGGGCCTGCGCATTCAGAAAAGATGGCCAAGAGCAGCCTGGGAGAACTATCTTTAAACAATGCTGTCTTTCTTCTGCATCTTTAACGGCTCAAGAACAGTATGCATATTAAATAGCAGGGAAAAGTTACTCGATTGAGGCAAAAATTCCTTTCCCAACAACACTCCCTCAAGAAGGAATTTCACATTGTGCCCAACTCCAAGTAAGTACTGAGGGAGCTTCAGATTGCCACAGTAGATATTCCAAGTCTTTCTTGGCCATTTTTTAAGGGCATTTTTAACGGTGAAATCTTTCCTCCCTTGCCTCACTTTATGAGGAAGGCTACTGCAAGCTGGCCCCATTACGGCACCAAGGGTCGAGAAGCAAATACCGCCTTTGCCCAAGTGGAACCCAGTTTAAGCATTTTAAATCCATGACCAAGGTGTCTTGTTTTGTGGTGTGGAGGCCAGCCACAATGTCCCCTAGACACTGAGCACATTGGAGACAACGCATATTTGTTCCACAATGTGGCCTGTGGAGCCATCTTGGCCAGGAAAGTCCTGTTGCATTCATTTTAAATGTGTAAACACCACCAATGGCCACCACCCATTTTAGACATTCATTCTCCTTCCTCTCACCAGAACTGTAATTTTGAAAGAATTTTTGAGGAAAGAATATTTAAAGAATGGCAAATTTTTCAAACTACACTTAATCAGTTGACACATTTGCACCACCTTTTCCTCAATTTCAAAATATATTTGCTTAAAGGAAGCCTGGTTTCAAGTCATATCCAGGCCATTGCCCTGTCCAATTTTTTGCAATAAATAAGATCCCGGGGAACAGAAAGATACGGTTGCAAATATAAATGTAGGCCCAGAAAAAAAAAATTGTCAAGCTATTCCTAGAATCTTCCATGAAGTCAGCATGGCATGTCTATAATTCTGCCTTAATAGGTACTGGTAGCAAAGATCAAATCCTTTCCATCTTTCACTAGTCACTGATGATTAAATGACTTTAATGATTAAATGGCTTTAATCATCAATGACTTTAGACTCCACTACATTCCAGCAACAGAGCTCTATTCTGTTTAACAATAACCCTCACATAGCTGTATCCAGCTATATTCCTTTAATAGTTTTGCCAAACTTCTTTTAACAATTTTTCATGCCCTCCGTATAATCCCCCCACCCTTCCTAAAAATGTAATAGACTGCTGCCTGATTAATATGTAACCACAAAAAGAACTAAGAAAAAAAAAGTCCCCCTAGTAAGTAAGTTTTGTGGAAATCTCACCAAGTGTTGGGGGTCATTTGACACCTGGATGTGCCCCACGCTACTGTGACAGCTACAGGACATAGGTCAGCTGTGTGGCAGTGCCAGCTCTGCAGGGCACAGCCACCACCCCAGGAACATTTCCAAAATTGTCTTCTGGAAATGAAGACATTGCCCAACAGCCCCCACACTGTCCTACGAAAGCCTGTCCCTCTTGCCTAAACTCAAAACTTTTGATCACTGCTTATGTCTAATTCCAACAAACTTGCCAAGTGGCCTTTCTGCCTGATAAGCAGCCACTAAGAAGGCAAGAAAGGACAGGCAGGTTGACAGTGGAGAAACTCACTGCTGACACAAGGGAGCTTAAAAAAACTCAAAGTTTCAGCATGAAAACTGCACAAGAGGTTTGGGGTCATGCTTTGTCGGATCAAACAGTTCTACTCAAATCACCTAGTATAACACCACAGTAGCATAAAGTGACACTGATTCTGAATTATTAGGAAAAACATTGTCCTAGCACACTCTGTGAAACAAAGAAATAAGAAATTATTTAGACAGACTTCCAATGTGGTTTAAATGAAGTTAGTTTAAAGGCTTTCAAGAGTAAGAATCGGTTATCTGGAACGTGTATTCAGTGTGAAATACCTCATTCCACAATGAAACTGGACAAAGGAGGTACTTAAGGCAGCTCTGTGGTTTCCCCTTATAGTGCTTATTTTTCATGGTGCTTTTCGCAGTATCACCGCTTTACATTATCCCAGCTCCTTGGAAAGCCAAAAATGCCTTTCAGTCTTCTCAGCCATGCAAGGTTTGTCCGTGGTATTCTAAGAACTTTCAAATAGCTACTGAAGGTATAAAAATAAACAGCCTTTACATGACCTCAAAGACACAAAGTCTTATAATCTCCCAGGCTGAGTCAGTGGGTGATGTTAGGAGCAGCTCCACTGTGCCAAAGAAATGAAAACAAAAATCATAAGCCTATTAAGAGAAACTTAGAAAAGCAAGTTCAGGTTAAACAGAAAAAAACTAGAGCATTTATGTTAAAAACAAAAACTCAATTCTTATTTATATTTTTAACAGGTGTAAAATTCTAGGCTTTCAATTTCTCAATGAAGCCAGGAAGCCAGGGACTTCCCTTAGTTTTCAAACAGCAAGTGAAAACCATCCCTGCTTGGGTATCAATATCAAGAAGCCAGAATGTGATGGATAAGAACCCACAACCCTACCACGAGACCTAAACTTAGACAGCACTAGCATACATGGTTTTACAATATAACAATAAATGTATCTTCTCAATTGTGAATTGCTTCAAGTTATATTAAGCTGACTATGGAGTCTCAGCATAAAACCATCCACAGGGTTGGGGGGGGGGATCATTCTGTAACAAGACTCTTGCTATTCCTGAGTGACCCATGGCTAGTTCAGTCCTAGGTGGCTGAGACTTAAGGATGTGGAACTCTGATGAACCATTTTAAATGTCATCAACCAAAGATACTGCCGGACCTAAGCAGGATTCTTCCCATCTAGGAGAAGCAGGAGCCCTGCATCTATGGAAGGGTAAGTTCCAGGAGGGGGACAGAAAAACACCAACAGGCACACAAGTCACCCCGGGATGTTCCGAACGGCCATCCTTAGCCACCTAACCAAAGGTCCATCCGTTCGGCCTAATTTTGTTTCACCTCTCTAGATGTAAACGTTTTGAATCAAGTACTACAATTTCCAATAGTAAATGGAGTCACCCTCACTCTCCACTCCCAAATATCTGGGGGAAGAAAGCCATAGAGAAAACACAAGTGCACTGATGCTATCCACACTCAGAGAACTTTCCCAGGAGCCCTCAATCATCAAGGTCACTCACTGATTCATTCCCCCAGTGAACATTTAGTGAATCCCTGCTAGGTATGCATCTAGTGTGGCCTAGACACAGGGGATGCAGCTATGGAATACAGTAAGGACCTCATTCCCACATCAATGTAAACAAAAATCCCAGCATGCTGGGGCAAGTGCAGTAACAGTCATGCAATAAGGGAAAATCATTACCCAAAGAAGGAGCCAAACACCTCCATCTGGGGTGGGGGAGACAGCCAGGGGCTGCTTCACAGCACAGGGGACACAGGCAGGGGTAAAACCGGTGGAGCACAAAAAACAAAAACAAACAAAAAAAACCCCTCCTTGTTTGGCTACAGAACACAGTCCATTTTACAAATTAAATGTGCTTACATGAAACTACGTGTGTACTGAACAATGCAATGCAAAACAACTAAGAGGAAAAGGTAATCAATCCATAAAAAATGATTCACATATAATATTAAAAACTGGGTCTATGCAAATTAGAGCCCAATCCTTAAAGACAAAGGAGTTGGTAAACTAGGTAAATGTAGAGTCAATATTCCACTCCCAGGAACTATGAAGCATTAATCATACCACACACCATAGGGGAACAGGGCTTCTCAAACCTTAACATGCACACAAGTCACCTGCAGACCTTGTTAAACAGCAGGTGCTGATGCAGGAACCTGCTGGGGGGAGCCTGCAAATCTGCATTTTGAATATGCTCCCAGCTGGTGCAGAGGCTGCTGGACCTGTGACCCACTCTAGGCAGCGAGGGTGAGGCGGGCCAATGGTACTCAGTCCTGACGGATCATCGTGGTCACACATGGGGCTCTTTAACAGAAAAACTTCCTCTCCTCGTCTGAGACCTGGTGAGCCAGAAACTTAGGAGACGGGGTTTCCTGTAATTTCTTTTTAAGTTGTCCAGGTGGTTCTGAGAGGTAGCCAGGCTTGTGAACCACAGTCAAGTAAGCATTCTGAGACACAGGCCTCCCGCCTACCTCACCCCCAGAAACAGGTCAGTTCTCTGTGTAGACAGATAAAGCCAGCAGCTTTGGAAGACATCCCTGGGGATAGTGAGTCAGGAAGATGCCCAGCTAAGCTGGCCAGACTTGTCAACTCAACCATGGTGATGCCTGGAGTCACAGCCTCCAGGATGACATCGGCCGTGGAATCCATCTTGACCCTTCTCATACACTGTAATTGCTTTCCAAAGCTAGTGCTTAGATCATTATCATAGTCTACTTAGCTCATAAAACACACACAGAGGAAAAGCAATTTTGGGGGCTTAAAAATTACAGATAAGGGGTCATCCATGATGAAAGACTGGAAAGAAGCCAAAAGGCAAATATGCAATTAACCAGCCCGATGCCTCCAGGCTCTAACCTTGAAAGGGCTCTCCAGCCACACCCCACCTCACTGCAAGGTAACAATTTTGTTAATAAAAGGGATCAAATGGAATGTGGTCCTTCCGGGTTTTACAGACAAAACTGCTTCTGGAACAGACTCTCTCCAGGTGGAAGAGGTGATAGAGCTAGCCCATTTGAAATACCAGCATTTCAAGTTTCTTTATGTCCACTTTCCATTTAATAAGGCACTTCCAATTCTGTTCCATATCTTCAGCCTCATGATCCCAATTTCTACCCATCGCATTAAAAGTTGTATGCCCTGATCCCCTTCTCACCCTTGCTTATCCTGGTCTTAGCTGGCAAAGGCCAGCAAAATTTTCAACAGTGAGTTCTCACTTTACTCCTAACCTTGGAAATGCCATTCCTGTAGGAGGCTTTCCTAAGACTGGTTTAAGAAGTACTACAACAAGGTCAACGGTCAGGTTCGTATTCTGCTTCTCTGTCGTAAATGCTCTGGGGAGAAAGCTCTAAAGCTTTCTCAGCTATATGTGGATCACAAAAGAAAAAAACAAAAAAAAGGAAGCAGTAGCAGCTTGTCTTTCCTACGATGTGCCACAACGTATAATGTTCATCTCTATTCTTGGGTCCTAGGAGAATAACTGTATAAAAGAAATGAATGACTAGATAAATGACTGGAAATAATAGGATGAACAACATCCTGTCGCCCAGAAGTTCGGTTTTCTAGCTGGAGACTGAGAAGGCATCATCATCACACAGTATAATTGCAAGTGCAGTGAAAGAAGTTCAGGCTCAAGAGCCCAGAGTTGCACAGCTCGGAGGCAGTGACGCCTGTGTTTGGACTCAGGTCTTCCAATGCCACATGCGCGTGCCTCCTTTATATTCCCTTCTACATAACACATGTCAGTAGCCTTAAGGGAACACAGAGGAAGGAGGGTTAAGCGGGGGTGGGGTGTCTGGGTAAGGGCAGCATCTGAGCCAGGCTGGCAGAAGGCGCTGCGCTGACTGGCTGGAAGGGGCTGACATCACTTGTTCAGGGGTCTTTGAATAAGTCTGCTTAGAAGCTACTTACCACTTACCAGTATTGAATAAGCATGGGGGGGAGGGGGTTACAGGGCAATGTCTTTACAGATAAATGTCCTTTTCTTCTTCCTTTTGAAAGGATATCTTTATTCTTGTCTGCTAGGGCTGAGAAGGAACAAAAGCCTAGGATATCCAAGAAATAGAGATTTTATTTTTCAACTAGAAGAGTATGAGGTCGGGGCAGTCAGAAGTTACTGATAATTTTATCACATCTGTAGAAACATGACTCTTAAAATGGAGAATGGTCCAGAGAATTCCCCACAGAGTCTGAACCTCTGCCACGTAATGATTTTGCCTTCTTAAGGGAATAAAGGTTAACAATGTGTAGCCTTTTTTCTAAATAAGGTCACACAGTACGTTCTCAGTCAGACATCTACTCTCAGAATTAACATGTACAAATCCCCTGCTTGAATAGACATCTCCCTAATCTACTTCTGGAGCGGCACGTGGTTTTGTTTAAAACTCCCAGGACCTTGCCAGCTGAGGTCCACCGTCAGAGGAGGTTGTAATTAAATTTCGCCAAGGACCCATGACCTTAAGCCTGGAGCAGGTCAGCCCAGAAGGCTGTAGGGCCAGGGTGGCCCTTCGCTGTGCCCACCCAAATTCCTAGAGAACACCCAAGCTTGGAGGTCTTGAGACCTTGTGGATAACTGAAGATGCTAAACGCATTGAGGATAACAGTGCATGTGAGACCTATGGGCCAGTCTCCTGCCTTTTGGCCTCCTTCTATTTGCCTTCTTAGGAATAAAGGAATCCCGGCATCACCCAGGACAGAGGGGAGCTGCTCCCTAATTGAGACAGATACAAAGCCACCTTCCTCACCAGTACCTTCCTCCTTAGACCAGGAGGTTCAGTGTTATTGTATTCACTTACACTAGTCGTTGTCTGCTCTGTGTTGGACCAGCGTTTTATGTGGGCGAGTAAAAATGGCTGTGACCGTGCAGATTTGAGGGACCTTTTTGTAAGGCTTGCTGTGAAGAGTCACTCCTGATAGTAACTCGCTCAAACCCTCCTATGCTCAAAAATAATAACAGTGAGGGAGAGTGGGGGCAACAGTAACTTGAGTGATTATGAGCAGGCATGGTGCTCTACCTGCATGATCCTATCTAATGTCTTTCTCACTACAATCCTGCCAGCTGGGTACATTACCAGTGTTTTACAAGTGAGGAAGTTGAAGATCAGATGCCTTATAACTGGCATGCACTTACAACCCCATTAGATGGTACAGGCAGGATTGGAACTGTCTGGGAGTGTGGCTCTGCTGTTTCCGATACACTTTAAGATTCTCAGAAAGTTCAGTTTCATTTGAGGATCTATTCACTGAGTTACCGCTCAGCAGCTGGCTGACAGCTGTTCAGGGACCAGGCTTCCCAGATAATGATTTATGCCCATTATTGGCTCTCCAGCTAGGAACCGCAAACATCCTACTCGGCAC
>NW_017731497.1:2052371-2055123 GCF_001890085.2 Hipposideros armiger | reverse complement strand
AAAAAAAAACATACTTTCTCACACACAAAGGTCAGGAGGACTTTACATACAGAGCCCTGATTCCACTTTGGAAGAAGAAAATAACAAATAATCAGCAACGCAGGGTCCAACAGACAGGCTGGGTCCCTGACCCTGACCCTGACCCTGACCCTGACCTACTTGCTGTGTGATCCAGGTGAATTCCTTCACCTCCAGCCTCAATCTCGTTCCTTGTAAAACACAGACTACTTGCCTAATGGGCTATGTGGAGGGTTAAAGCACAGAACCATGTGACAGGCTCTTTGCCCAATGCCCAGTGCATTTTAAGTACTCTATAAATGGCTGTTAGAACTATGAACTACTCAAGTGGGGAATCCAGTTGTCTTCTCACAAAAACTAGACATGACTTTTGAAAAGTCTGACTGCATTAGGGCAACGCTGCTGAGCCTGCAACCACATATGGTGTCTCAAGAGAACAACCCCAGGGCCAGTTCACTGCCTGGACTCAACACATTCCCTTTGGCAGGGTTGCCCTGAATTCCTCACTCCGTCTGCTCTGAGGTTTCTGTGGTCAGTTCGCAGCTTCCAACATGGTCTCTCTCCTCCACACCCCACTTAAGTGCCACCGTAGCCCAGCTCATACAGCCTTCTCTGAAGAACAAAAAACACCCTCAGTCTTTTCAGAAATGCTGACTTACGGCAGAGGCACACTGGGGACCCCACAGGATTTCATCTCATGAATCTGAAAAGCACATTATTTACGGTAGGATTTCATTGACAAAACCAGAACCTACAATAACAACATTGAGGTACAAGCCCCCAGACACAGGTGAGGGTAACAGGCTCATGTTCTAGACCACTCAGCTTCATGTGAATGCAGCAGCCAGACAAAATCCCACCAGGTCTCTGGTGGCTTTTCAGAAAAACACATCCACCAAGAGTTAGACTCAAGGACAAGTTTCATATGCGTCAAGAACCTTTCCCTCCTCCAAATATGATCTACAAACCAGCTTCATGGACATGACCTAGAGTTTGCTAGAAATGCAGAATCTCAGGCCTCACACAGACCTACCCAATCAGGATCAACATTTTAACAAGACCCCCAGTGACACTGCTTTAGAGTATTTACAACAAAGTCTACCCAGATATGGTTGTGATGGTTTACTTAGATTTCTACTTGATCTTTTTCTTTCTTCATGTAAGTTCCATGATAGCAAAGATGGCCTACCTTAGCCACTGGCATGTAGTGCTCAAATATTCATTGAATGAATGAATGANAAATGAAGTTGTATCTACCTGAAAGCACATTCCCAAACAGGAAAGAGAACACAGGAAACACCCTCCCCCTGGCGATGGAGACCACCTCTATCAAGGAGAAAGCAGTGGTGAGGTATGGCCCACACTGAGTTAGAGCTGAGGGTGATACTGACCCCCAAGCAATCTGAGGGGTACCCAGAAGTCGGGCACTCAGCAGCCTCACCCCATCTGTTACAAGGCCACTGCTCTGTTGTCTTCGATTCTGGATTTGTCTGTGCGGCATGCATTCATCACAGGGCCCATTATATTAACTCCATTTTTAAATTATTTTATATTCCTGACACTCTGACATTTGGGGGCCTTTCAGGACTAGCCAATTCTTAGCACCAAGCGCTCCACCTGAAGCCTGCCTTACATATACAAGCCAACCCCCAATCCAGGGTTCTCCACCACCCAAGCACCTCTTTAACGTTCACACACCAGGGCCAGGTACCAGGCATCTTGAGATCACCCTGGCAGCCCAAAACCCGCTGGAATTATTCAAACTCGCAATCCTAAAATGTTTACTCTGCCCCGCCTTGCCTCTTTGAAAACCCCAGTAAAGGCTCTGATCAAGGCTTTCTCCTTGCTGCTGTCTCCTGCCTCCTGAACACCCTGATGAAGGCTTCCTATGTGTGTGGCTCCTATTCTCGGGAAATGTCATAAAAATCATCTTTTAATGGCATTGGACCCTCTGTATCATCATTCAGTCATACCTTTGTAAATTAAGACCCAAGCCCAGAGCAGCCACCAACTCTGACCCATCAGAAGAGGCTTCCAAGCAGAGACTAAACAGCCATGGCTAAGCCCATGTGCTTGAAGTCACAGGATGGCATAATCCCTCTGAGGCCAGCCTCTACTAGCTTGGTTACTGGCAACCTTCAGTCCTGCCTAAAGCCACGGCACTGTCTGCAAAGCACAGACACACCCTGGGGTGGTCAAGTGAGAGATAACATGTCAGACAAAGAGGCACTCTGAGAGTCTGGAGGGGAGCTACTGTGTCAGCCCAGAATTCTGAGTCGTGAGGAAAATGTAAGATTATCATGCTTATCTGCTAATTCTTAAAGTGGGCAAGTATATAAGTATATATATTTCAAGACAAATTGAAAATAGTTTCACCTGTAATTGGGGGAAACTTCAATTACTTACGAAACTCATTCTGAATTCCACCTTCCCAGAAGGCACCAAAGTAAATGAAGTACCACTGCTTCGTTTTTGTCATGTTACTTTTAGCGGATTCTAGCTCTTCTCAAAGCCTTCCTCTTTTGCATTTCCAGGACATCTTAGCCCTATTCCATCAAGCTCAGTCTCCCTTCCCATGCCCTCTCCAACATCTCCTCTCCATCACGGCCCGCGCCACACCACATTTATCTAGAATTTCTGCACTAGGCACAGAGGACTCAATGTAAAAAAGGTGATGCAAGTTTAGTGGTTACCAGACGGTAAGGGGGGCGGGGGGTGGTAGAAGAGGGTAAAG
>NW_017731497.1:2048068-2050376 GCF_001890085.2 Hipposideros armiger | reverse complement strand
GTGATAATAGTACATCACTGTTATGTGTCCTGTTTTCACTAATTGACCTGTAGTTATAAAAGGAATGCTCTTGTTCTTAGCAAAGCCATGCTGGAGTATTTAAGGGCAAAGGCGCATGATGGTGTAACTTTCAAATGGCTAAGAATGTGTGGTATGGCGAACAATAAGCAAAGGTGGCAAAATATAGACAACTGATGAATTTAAGTTAGGCCATACAGGAATTCTTCATGTTCTTCTTGCAGCTTTTCTGTAAGTTTGAAATTATTTCAAAATAAAGTATTTTAAAACAACACAAATTCAGATTCAACTTGCAAAGCATTTCCATAGTACCATCTGCTGAATAAGGCAAGGCCCCCTCCCCATATTAAATGCATATGTCACCAGCTACCCACTCACAGACCCAGGTCACTGTGCTCTTCTTCCATCTCAGGACAACTGGACACCTGGCGCCAGCTCAGCCATTCAAATTCATCTCCTAGGATTAGAGACTAAGACACACAGACTGAGCCACGGAGCTGTGAAGTGCTGAGCAGAACAGAGGTAAGCTTCAGGTGTAAGGTCTCCATCTGAAGTTTAGGCAAAGATGCTGATCTGGTTTTGATAAGAGGAGAATGGTGGCCCTGTACAGAAATATCCCAGAGCTGCTTCTCAGAGAAAGTGTGCAAGCAAGCGTGCACTGGTGGGTCCCCAATGTGTTCTCTTAAATATACAGCAGGCATTCAATAAAGGTTAGCTGCAATCAGCAGCCATATTGAACTGCCCTACAGACCCCTTCCACTTCGTTTAAGCTAGCTCACCTGTGTCTCTGTTCCTTGGCACAAGGAGCTTTGTTAAGAACAGACCTCTAGCAATACAATGGTATAGTCACCATAAGCTATTACACAGCAAGGCAGAGCATGGAGTGCAGCAACCCACCCCCTTTTCCCATAGGAAGGGGTGGCTTCTTCTGTTCTTCTCACGCTCACAGCCTCTTATCCAGGGACAAATGGGCTGTAGTGAAGGGTACATACAGCCTGTGAAGAGACCATTCCACGTCCATCAGGCATCCTGCAGTATAGCACACGGCAGGGAGGGAGGACCTGGGCCTAACCTGCAGCTAACCTCCCTGCAAACACTATCACACTTGTCTGACCCTGTGGTAGACAGAATAGTGGTTCCCAAAGAAGTCCATGTCCTGATCTCCAGAACCTGTGAGTATGTTCCATTACATGGCAAACTGGACTGTGCAGATGGGAATGAGTCAAGGACCTTGAGATGCAGAGATTTTCCTGGATTACTCAGGTGAACCCTCAGGTGAACCCAATGGACTCAAAAAAGGTTCTTAAAAGCAGAGAACCTTTCCCAGTCATGGTCAGAGGGAGATACAATGTAGCTGGATTTGAAGATGGAAGAACAGGGTGACCAGTCAGGGAAAGCAGGTGGCCTCCAGAAGCGGATAAAGACCAATGGCTCTCCCGTACAGCCCACCAAAGGAACCCGGCCCTGCCCACATCTTGATTCTAGCCCAGTGAGACACATATCAGATTTCTAATCTACAAAATTGTGAGACACTAGATTTGTGGTCTGTTAAGTTGCTACATTTGTGGTCACTGTGACAGCAGCAATAGAAACTAGTCCAGACATTATTTCCCTCATCTGGAAATGATCGCGTTTTCATCCTTTCTGAGAAGTAGGGTTAGTGGAGCGTAGGGTCCACCTCTTGACCTCTCAGAAGCCCCTGGGACACACCTGGAAAAACCTTGGCCCTTGACCAACTGATCTATACAGGTGATTCACAAAACGAATGGCCTCCATGTCAGATTGAACTTATTTAGTATCATCTGCCCTTGTTTTGTACAATATTTACCACCAGAGCTCTAATCTTTCTTTTTTTGGTAATAGCAACACAATCTGTCCCAAGTTACTAAGTAATTAGGAAATCCAGTGTCCCATAGAGCTAGCATCCAAATCCTATCCACTTCATCAGTCAACTCTCCCCAGCAACCACACCCACCCCAGGGGGCTTTTGTGCTGCCTCAGAGCCAGTACTGAAATCACCATGGCCACCTTCCAGATGTCTGAGTCATCCTCACCATAGCAGGTTCAAGCACCAGCGGCAGCTGGATTCTGAACTTGAGGCAGCAAAACCCAAACCCTGCCCTGGAGGTCTGGAGCCTCAGCTGCTGTGCGAGGGTCACGCCCTCCCCCTCCTCCCACCTCATCACTTTCCCTAACGTCTCCATCTAACTGCCCTTGTCTCCTGGGAACTGGGTAGCTGGCGGAAGGACATGCTGCTAAATGTAGTCCATGGGTGCAGGGATGTGCTCCA
>NW_017731497.1:2046502-2047648 GCF_001890085.2 Hipposideros armiger | reverse complement strand
GTGCCGGCTGCTATACGAAAGAAAGAAGCCTGTTCCAGGGCAGACAGGTCAGCAAAGCTCACCCCACAGGGAATTTTATCAGCCTCTTATCATCCTGTCATCATCCACTCTTGTTAAATATGATATCAGCCACAGATGCCCACCAAATGACAGAGAGGGACCTTGACTCTGCCATGAAGAAATGTGCCTCTGACAAATGTCACAGAGTAATTCTGGTGCCTGGGAGACCCCAGCCACAGACTGCCCAGCATGGCCATAGCAAGCGTGCCAAGGACCTTCCCTCTGAGCAAGAACGGAGAGAAGGGAAGTGGACAGAGAGAGAGGCCAAGGTAGCCATGGGCAGCCAGAAGCAGCCTCCAGCCTGACCCACATCTTCTCACTTACATGTGCTGAAACAGAAGGTGGTCACTTCTGAGCATCTATCAACAACTCAGCACCACTGGGCATAAACAAGAACAAGAGGGATGCAGAGACAAGGAGCCCTCAGAAGCAGCCAAGTCCAAAGAAGCTCTGTGATGAGGACTGAATGCTGAGACCACAAAGGACCTCCTGGCACCCCTCCTGATTAGAGGCTTTGCTTGAAGCCCTATGAACTCCCAGACCTGGCATGGCCATATGTGTTGGTTTTTTTAAAGAAGCCTTTATATATTGATTTAGCTTTCAAAATAAAAATTTTAAAGAGTAACAACATTCTGTGCTAGTGAGGGCCCCTACTAGCAGGTGTTGGGAACATAAATTATATCATCATCTGAAAGGTGGATTTTTAAAGGTACATAGCTTTTGACCTTGAAATTCTATAAAAATGCCCACATGGTCTACAAATAAGTATTATAAAAATGCTTACTGCAATATTACCAAAAGAAAGTAGAGGGAGGGGAAGAAGCCCAGCCAGCAACAGGAGAATAAAAGGTTAGATAACTTTTCATTTAAAAAATAGGCAGTCTTTCAATATGGGATAGATTTTTTTTTTTAACTGTATTAGGGAACAGTGTGTTTTTCCCAGGACCCATCAGCTCCAAGTCAAGTTGTTGTCCTTCAATTTTAGTTGCGGAGGGTGCAGCTCAGCTCCAAGTCCAGTCACTCTTTTCAATCTAGTTGCGGGGGGCACAGCCCACCCCCCCATGCGGGAGTCGAACCAGCAACCTT
>NW_017731497.1:2041766-2042602 GCF_001890085.2 Hipposideros armiger | reverse complement strand
ATAGTCAAGGATTCCACGCGGACAATCGATGGTATAACTTCCTGTTCGCTTCCCTTTCGACACCCAAATGTAAAAAGCCAACACAGACTCACGCATACACAGACAGAACACATTTCAAGAAATCCTCAACAGCTCCAAGATTCATTAAAAAAAAAAATTCCACATTATTCCTTCTTCTTACGGGAAAGGAGGGTCCACAAACTCCTCTGGAAATATGATGGACCCTTTTACCCAAAATAACATGATGCACTGAGTTTCAGAGCGTTCATGACCCCTCTGAAATTTCTTTCTGTGCCTCTGGTTAAGGACCCCTGCTTAATTAAAACGTTATAAGGAGTCGTCTTTTATAACTCTCTCTTAACTTTCTACAACCCCTTTGTAAATGGAGGTGTGAATGGCATCCTGATTTACCAAGTGATACACAAGGGAAGGAACCAGCGAGAAAAAGGGCTTTTTGGAGGACTATGGTAGAATGGCGTGCCTCTGCAGCTAGCAATGCTAACCATTGTTTGGGAGCTCTCTGCTTCTCCTAGGACCTTTTCCTCAACCGTTTCAACAAGGACGTCTCCAAAGCTATGCTTGTGCTTAGTACTCAACTTTTCAAAACTAAAAGATAACAAACAAACAAAAATACATATTGTTTAGGAATGCATACATAGGTGATAAAAATAAGCAAGGATTGGTTAAAACAAAAAGCTGTGAGGCAGTGGGGCAGCTTCTAAGATATTCGTCATGTTGATTTCTTAATCTGGTTGTTGGCTTCACAAATGTTCATTTTACTTTTCAAACTATACCTACATGTTTTATACACTTTCTTATATGTATGTCAGAGTAAA
>NW_017731497.1:2033327-2035311 GCF_001890085.2 Hipposideros armiger | reverse complement strand
TGAAGCTTTGGGCATTAGTTTCTGAAGAACTTTCATGAACACCAACATCAAGAAAACTACTACTCCTTTTTAACAGTAATTTCGGAAAACAAAAATTAACTGGGTGAAGTGTCTTAAACATTCTAACTTTCCCCAGTTTAGTAAATCCCAGCTGTTAGCAGGGATGTCAGCAGTTTACATTTTAATCGTGACCCCACCGGCCAACCTCCTTGTCACCATCCTGTTACAGGCATTTCAAAGAAATCTAATTCAACATGCTAGCTCCTCTGGCTCTTAGATTATGTCAATTCTACTTAAGCCCTGAGGGTCCATCCCACAATAGCAGGAGACCCCATCCTCTTTTCAGTTTTGTTACAGGCTCACACTCCTAATTGGAAGCCCAAAGCTTTCCCATTTAAACCAAAAGAAAGGAAAGAAAACTTCCAGTACCTGAATTCTTAAAGGCTAGACAACCTCTGTTCTTATTGTACATTCTTCCCAAGGCCCTCTGTGGCAATGGGCGTCTGAACGTACACAAGATTCCACACCAAAGAGGTACCGTTTTTGCTCCAAGCAGAAATTTTAGATGTAGAAGGAACTCTGGAGATCCCCGGGGCCATGGCTTATCAAATGCTCCTGCCAGAATTCCACCAGACAGAAGCGGGTGGACCAGCTGGCACTGGGAAGCCATTCACAGCAGGCATGAGACTTCTTTAGTTATTTATGAAGTTCTATGTTCTAGCTTAAATTCATGTCATGCAAATTTTCACACTAAAATAATCTTTTGTCCTCCATATTCCCTGAGTAAAATTAAAGCTCCCATAAGAGTCTCAGGTGTATCCAGGCTCACCCCCATCACTTCACCCCTGCCCAGTAAGCAAGAATCTTGGTTTTGCCCTCCTGCCTACAGATGAGAAACCTACTGCCCGAATGTTTGGTGACTTAACAAAGAGAGTTGGAGGCAGGCCCAGGTACAGAACCCAGGTCTCCAGCCTCNCTCTTTTTGTAATCTCACTAGCAGACAAAGCTATCATTTTTATTTTTTAGTTACAATAGTCAAACATTGACACCATGACATCAAACAACATTTTAACCTGGTTTTGGATAGCCCTGTTCAGGATTGATGCACAGCACTATGTGACAAGTAACAGAAATATTGTAGTCCTTTATCCCTTGCTAACAGTCTCTTCTCTAGCACAAGTCTGCAATTAAAAAAAAAAAGCCAAATTAAGAATACAAGACCTACTCTCTAATGTCATCTTCAAAAGAAGAGCATCCCACTGGATTCGGCCATCTCTCCTGGGCTCAAGATGGGCGTGGCTTTCCTGTAGTGGTGGCGGTGGTGGTGGTGGGGTCGTGTGGGGGCGTGGAGGGGGATGTGAGAATGTATGTATGAGCCTTCACGGGAGTATACACACACACACACGCAAGCCCCACATTCTTCTTGATTGACTCAAAACAATAGCTTACAGGGAAACCATCAGTAAGAGCTCAGGAAAAGTAAAGGCCTGCCAATTCCAGAAGGACAAAGGGTTTCAGAAACTAACATGGGAACACAATGATCTCATGGCCCTTTCCCACTGAGACTGCCTGAGTGGGATCCTTCTCAAATTCGAAATGCTCACTTACAGGCACAGTCACTGTTTCAACCCTAGGGGACCCATTTGGGAGGATGGCCAAGCCAGGAAACAGATTCCAGAAGTAGTTTTTGATGTTTAACCCAGACAATCCACAGACAGGGCTCCTCAGCCAAGGAGGGGGCCGAAAACTCTGTGAGGGGTGAGACCCCAGCTTCTCCTCGGGGCATTAGTCACTTACTACAACCAGCAGCTAGTTCCTTTAAAACCCGGGCCTGGACAGGGAGTGAAAGTGGACTCCCCGATTACAGACCTGCATCTCTGGAGCACTAAACGGTGTTAAACTTGAATTCCTAATGATGCTCCCATATCTGGGAGAACACAGGCAGGATAAGGGCCTAAGCCCCAGGCCTCATGGTGTCTCTCCC
>NW_017731497.1:2021897-2031651 GCF_001890085.2 Hipposideros armiger | reverse complement strand
CCAGCAGCTCCGGAAGGGCACACACTCTTTGCAAACCCTAAAGACTATCATTTTCTATCCTCCAAAACACTGGTGAGAAAGCAAACCAGCCCCAGCAACTGAAATCCGAGGGAGAGGAAGTGAACACAGCCACACAGAAGACACAGAGCAAGAATGATTCAGTACCAGCCTGACTTACTCAGGGCGAACACTCAGCATCTGTTGCATTTTTGTTGAATTCTCACATAGAAGGCTAATTCAAAGTACCACCAAAAAGAACAAATCCAGGGACAGTTGACTGTTAAACAGGAAGGGACCAGAGGGACACTTAGTGTCAAGTTTCAGTTTTTCCCACTGCATAAAACCACCTCTCCACAGCTGGCTCCATCAGTCAACACAACAGACCATGGCCAGGCAGGCACGCAGCTGGCCCTTGGGAGCCCCTCAGAAAACCTTCCTGGGTCCCTGCTAGCAGTCAGATACCCCAGTATCCGCACAAGTATCAGCAACCTTGGATCGGGGCTCTTATTTTTGGCACCTGCCATGTGCAGGTCATATTTCTATCCACAGGTACTTTCTGTCTCTTTATCTGTAGACACAATAGACAGAAGTCTATGCTATTACTTTAAAATCCAAGTTTTTAATAGTCTACCAAAAGTGGGTTGATAAACCCAAATCACCTCTCATCCTCCTTCCTTCCCCTTGCCCCCCAACCATCCACCATCAAATCTGCCCACCTTCCGAGATCTTTCTAGCCAATTATATGGCCACTTTATTCTTGTGTTCACCATTGGGTTGCCCAGGTTTAGCAAACAATAAAACAGGATACCTAGTTGAATTTGAATTGCAAAAAAACCACAAAAAAATTCCTTAGCATAAGTATATCCCGTGCACTATTTGGAACATACACTAAAATTACTCACTGTTTATCTGAGATTTAAATTCAACTGAGCTGACTGTATTTTATGTGGCAACCCTACTTCAGCATTCAAGAGAAAACGTTGAAGGCTGAGAACAGCTGGAAGCAGACTTCACAGGCCCCCAGCTGTCAGCTCATTCCACACGGAGGATTAGCTAAAGCAGTGCACTGGCCTTGCCACTCTGGACTACAAGGGCGGGGGGAGGGAGGGATCGCTTCCACCAGAGAGGAAAGTCATGTCCATTCGCCTTTACTCAGAGAGTTTACTTAAAACCTCAACATTGAAAAATGTGAACTTAAAAACAGATACAAAAGGACAAATATTTTGTAATTCCACTTGTATAAGGTACACAGAGTCCATAAAATCATCAAGACAGAAAGTAGAATGGTGGTTGCTGAGGTTGGGGGTGGGGGGATGTGGAGTTAGTGTTCAATAGAGTTCTAGTTTAATGAAAAAGTTCTGGACATGGATGGTGGTCATGGCTGTGAAGGAATGTGAGTGTACTTAATGCCACTGAACCATACACTTAAAAATGGCTAAAGTGCTAAACAAATTTTATGTCATGTATATTTTACTATAACTTTTTTTTTAAAGAGCCAATTTTCTTCTCATTTCCAGTTTAGCTAGGTTTTTCNCCCCAGCTTTCCAGTATACCTGCTTCCAAAACTATAGCTATTTATATCAGGACAGGTAGCAGGAGTCACTACAAGCCACACAAAAGAAAAGGGAATCTGTCCTGGGTGCCCCAAGCAGGAAGTGACAAATGAGAGAGGACTGCCTGAAGCCAAGCAGTGAAGTGGGCAAAATGTGACTTGGCCACCACCCTCCCTCCAACCTACCCTGGGCTCCTTCACCTGTCAACTGGCCCCACCAAAGTGCAGGGAAGCAGCTGCCTCCGCACCCTCCCACACACCTCCCCTTGGTCAAGTCCCTCAGCTTGTCATGGCTTTACCTAGAGGCCACAGAAAGCGACAACACAAAGCAGCTTCCTGCCCCGCCACCCTCCCGTATACCTTGGTCGCAGCAGGAACTATCCCTGGGCACAGCCACTCTCCCCAGGATGCAGGTCATTTGCAAAGACTCCTCTGCCAGCAAGGCCTAACCCCGAGCACAATGAGATGAGTCCAGCTCTTCTGCCGTCATCTGCCTCGGCCTTAAAAATTTTGCAGCTCAAAAATCTCCAGGACACCCACAAGGAGACCCCCCTTTACCAAGTGTGCACAGTGCCATGGGCAAGCTAAACAGCATGTCAAACATTCGTAGGCTGTAAGGCTTAGCATGTAAGGCAGGCCGAATCCCCATCCCACTGCTTTGTGATCTAATGCTAGGATGTCAAGGAGCCCAGTGCTGCCTCCTCCCTGCCAGAGGACAGGAGGGGACAGAGCTAGGGAGAACATGGGCCGTGAGACACCGGGCCTCAATAATACCCTGGGGCAATGCCAAGCCCCAGCAATAGCACTGGCCATAAATGTCTGTCCTTCCAGTCTCCCAGGGAGATCGGAGCCTCTGAAAGCACCCTCACTATGTGATAAGCCCTCATTCCCATCCCCAACCACTGAGAATCTAAAATTAGCCAGAAAAAGCGTGTGCTCAGCCCTGTGTCTCTCCTATGCTGCACCTGATAAGTGTCACTACCTCCTTTGGCAATAACTTGTCTTGGGGAGTGCTATAAATACCACCTAAGCCGAGCCGATGTGAATTATGAATACCAGGAATAGTTTCAGGGTTTCCAGGCACTGGCTAGGTGACAAGGGTGTCAAATTCAAAGTCTCCTGTGCAAGACGCAGACCCAGAGAACACACAAGTCCCTCGGGCTCAACTCTGCGTTCTGAACCGTGGGCAGGATCCAATCAAGAGCACACTCACCCCCAGTGTGTGTGGCTGACGCTGCTGCCACTGCAGCTCCAGAAACCTGATGAGATGCCCTTCATCGCTTGTCGAATTACTGGGAAGTATGAGGCTAAGGAACGTAGCTTGCAGTTATAGAAAAGGACAGGTAGGGTTTTGGCCTTCTTAGAGTATTTAGATCTCTCAAGAAATTAGGACCTCGGACACAGAAGGCTGGAGGGGACGCAGGTATTGACTAGATGATTCCAGGCTACTGGTATGTGTCTCCCCTGGCATTTTTGCATCTAGAGGGTGTTTAATCATGTTTGCAGGATGGTCTTCAGGTCTCTGGGCTTCAGGGGTTTGGGTCATTCACCTGAGCTGACTATAAATCCTAATTCTCATGAGGTGGGCTGACTGCACTGGTAGGGACAAGAGACTTGCCCAAAAGCAGAGCACCGGCCCAGACACCCCCAGACATGGGTGAAAAGCCCTCCACCCAGGGAGCAGAGTGTGGGGGGGCCAGCNAACTCTACAGATGGCAACAGAGGGTTAATGTCCCAGGGCAAGGCTTCCTCTCAGCAAGTGCAAATCTGAAATCATAATAAAGATGCTGAAGGATTGAGTTGGGAGCCTTCCCTCCCCTCCGCCAGCAGGAGGAATGGCAAAAATGCAGAGCGCGCTGGGAGCCAGAACAATTTCATTTTCCTTCTAACTGAGCAAAGAATTTGCATTTAAAATGAGCAGTTCATCAGACCTTCCAAGCATGCTTGATATTTGGCTGCGAACAAGAATAAAAGTGATCCTTAAGAACACCAAATTTCTAATAATTTCATTGCAACAGGAGTATCTGGGTTCCCTAGTAGACTGAAGAACACTGCTAGCTAATTACATCTCCCAAGTCAAGGGTAACTTAAAATATAGTCAGGTACAGACAACTCTTACAATATAAATCGTATTAACAAAAATAACAGGAATAAAAGGTACTTCCCTGGAGACGGCTAAACGCTCCAAGAATCGAACTTGGCTTTCTATATAACTTCACATTGACAAGGAAAGTAGTACTAGGAAATAAAGATTTGTATGAGAACTAAAGAGAAAACCATTAGAAAAGCGGAAGGCTTTTTTTATTCAGCAACTCAGTGCTGCGTGCCAACCAACCGTAAGAAGTACTGACACCAGAACATGACTGAGATAGTGGTTCCCAATGGCAGGAAAATCCAAGAGGGGCTACCCAGCCAGGAAGGCAACTGCTGACACTCACAGGACCTGTAAATCAACAGCCCTGGTTCTTAGCACCCGTATCCAAAAAAAAACAGAACTACAATCTGATTTTTGAAGGAAGGAAGAAGGGAGAAAGTGATCCTGTGGGGAATCCCAGAGAGGGCCTCTGCCCGCTCAGCCACCGGGGAGGGGGGCGGGGGGCAGAAAGAGGGGAAGTCAGTGGGTGGCTTTTGCCTTGCTCCAAAAGACGGACAGTTTTAAGTAGTTTATTAAATAAAAAGCCTTTTATCTTCTTTACTCACTAATAGCATTGGGCAGTGGGAAGAAAGGCTACAAAAACATCCACAGAAGTTCAGGAAGGGTTTTACCCGAGCCATAGGGCTGGGGGAAAGGCAAGAGGCACCCCTGTTCTGAAGGGGGATCAATACTCCACCTGGCCACAGGGCTCTCGTGACCACAGCCATCCGCGTACTGGACACAAAGGGAATTCTTGGGGGACTGCAGTTGTTTTAGCCAGCAGTCTCCTTCCCCGTCCTCCCTCCTTAGGGGGTGGCTGTTCTGTGGTCAGGATAGCTTTTCAGCAGAGCTAGATTTCCTAACAAGGGCATTTTAATTAAAGATGAGACACTAGGCGATGTAAGAAANCCAGCCCTGCTGACACCTTGAGTTTAGGACTTCTGACCTCCAGAACTTCATAAGAGGGTCACTTTGCCTTACTTTAAACTACTAAGGTTGTGGTAATTTGTTACAGTAGCGAAATGTTTTCATTTCAAAGGTTGAGTACATATCTGAAATATTGAAGCTCATTTTCACAAAGAAAAACATATCTTTTCCTCTGGGAAGCAGGAAACATTACACTTTTTTCAGAAGAATAGAAGTCCTTTAATAAAATAATTCCACCTTGTCAGCCTTTCCTGTGAACGTTGTTGAAAGATTTCTAAAGACATGTATGATATGCCCTTAATGTGAACACGCATCGCCTTATCTGCTCCTTGAGTCAGTTAAGCTAGAAGTCGGGTCCTGCCTGCGGGCAAGTTTGCAGACTTCCATGGTGGAAATGCTCTCACCACAGCCAATTCACGCTACCAGCACGTCACGGGACACAAAGTTGAAACGAGATGCAGTCGGCTCGCAGGTGCTGGTGTGAGCCGGTTGTGCAGTTAATTCCCTAACTTCCTGATTCACAGGGTACTTAATATATGCCTCATTCTGAGAAAAGACGGATACTATGAGATTCTTTTGCAAAGAAAGAATTCTATAAATAAAGGTTTGGGGGAAAGAGTAGTATATACCTCAGGTATTAACACATTAAAGGCTCTGACAAGTTCTGCTGTTTTCTAAACAGCCCAATTATCATCGTTTAAGCTCAGTGTTTTTGTACTTGTATTCTGGGGGGCAGGTTCACCTGAAGCTCTTCCAAGAGAGAATGCCCTCTTGAGGAGAAAAAATACAAAATTAGGTGCAGGGTCTTGGAAGGAGCCGCTCGCGTGAGGGGTCCTGAAGCTTAAACTTCATAGCTTCGTGGCAAATCCATCCCTGCATGTATTGGAACCCTCTTGTACTTACGACCATCTGACATGTCACTAGCTCAGTGGAGCACACATCAGGAACGCTGTCCTAGAGCATGAATGTGAAAGGCGCAGGAGCCTTGTTGAACAAGCTATCTATTATCCACCAACGTGACTGTAACCAGAACCTGGGGTTGTTTCCATGGGCTATTTTCCGAGACAGAGAAATAGTCTTGTTTTACAGACTACTTCCTTCAGGAAAGCGTTTACTATGTTTTCAACATTTGCTGAGCACCACATGGGGAGGACACAAAAATGGTTGAAAGAGCCTCAAAGTAACTCAACTGCTTAAGGAATAAGAGATGTGCACCTGTGTCACATGCTGCTTTGCATGACGGCTCCATTTTGGAAGTACCAAGCCTAAGTAGAAGCAAGGTGGCCAGTAATTCCTGCTATGGTGACCCAGGAGGCCACAGACAGGGCAAGACAGGATGGGAGTAGAAGAGAATAGAGGCTGCCATGAAAATACTCCCCAGAGCAGAGGACAGCCAGCACTGTCCTCCTGTCCTTGGGCACACGCACNCATGTGGGATCCGAAGTAGGGCCCTGCTGCTCACAGCTGGAGTCCCAAGCCAACTCCTAACCAACATGCCACTCTGCCGGCCCCTTAAAGTACTTTCTTGCTTCAGATTTGGGATAACAGGTGACTCTAGAGACTCCTCCCTGAATTATTGTTCCTCACAACCGAAGCTTATTTCTAATATTTTACGTCTCAGTTAACTAGCTTGCTGCCCTTTTAAAAAAAAATAAATAAAAGCATTTCTCTGATTAGAAATAGGCTATTATTGTGATTGAAACATAAATGTCTTTTCCTCCCATGGATTTCAAGTGTTCTAGCCCTTAATCAGAAGTAATCAACCTGTCAACTCTCTGTAAGGAATAATTGCACACGGCTTTTAGAAAAGAAACATGACAGAGGACACTAGAGGGAAAAGCAAACACACAATAAAGAGAGGAGGCCCCTTCCAGCCTGCCCAGCACAAGCCCAACTGTTCCCTCCCTGGCTGCTCTAACTTGATCATGCACTTCTGCAACTACATTTGCAAATGAGTGACTCAATTCAATAAGTGCTGCCTAATTCTATAAAGACTTGGGATGCACTTGTTTGAGGGAAACTGTATGGAATTAGGGCCTTACCAACCAGGAATTCTGCTATTCTTCACTGCTGTGGGCCTGGAGTCTACAGCACTAGGATCTCCCAGGCCCTCCCTGGGGTAACTTTGGACCCAAGGGGTCCAGTGGAATCTAAAGTAAGGTGAGTCTATGCAGGCTTATTGGGCCCAACCAGAGCCAGGCTGGTTGGGCTCCAAGTTCACCTCCTGTATCCATGGCCTTGGGGCTTATAGAAAACAGATTCCTGGGCCCCTCTTCCCAGGATTCTGCTTCAGTAGCCCCAGAGAGGGGCAGCCCCAGGTGGTTCAGTGCAACCAATCCTTGCCTACTGTGGGTGAGGAGTAGCCAAGTTCTATTGGTGCCATGAGCCTCTCACAGGAGCACACGAGCAAAGTATGAGGCTCAAAATCAGCTTGTTGCTATTGGATAGAGCAGGAGTATAAATGAAAGGCACTGAGTGGGGGTGGTGGTGAGTGAGCTCCTCTCACACCCGCAGGGGATTTGGAACTTGAGAGGGGTTAACTCTGTCAAAGGGGCACTTCTGCAAGAAGGAAGACTGAGCCTGAGGGACTTGGAAGCAAGTGTTAGAGGTCCTTTGCACCATTCCATTCACTTGTCTTGACAACTCAACCACAGGCCATTTCCACATATGCCCTTGTCCCCTGCAGCTATGCAAATCCACCCCAGCATTCCAGGCTCAATCCAAGCCCTACTGCCATCTCCTTAAGACTTTTCCCCTCCACACAGCTTGAAGCCACAAGTCCCCACTTTACACTCCCAACATACTTATCATTAATACCAGCTTTCCAAATCGCATTCCATTCAATTAGTGAGTAGACCATGAACTAACTAAAAATAAATAAAAAAATTAACGGTTTCTTGAACAATCAAGTCTAGAGACCAAAGATTATGCAGATGTGCATTTATTATGGAGATTAAGATTCTTGGAAGGTGTTTAAAAAATAAGCTGTTTAATTTTGTTTGATCCAGCATTTTCTAAACTCAACTGACCTAGGAACCTATTAGTCAAGGAAAACATATTACCACCTTGCAGCACTCATGATCACAGAAGAGTTTGGGAAATGCTGACCAATCTATCCCCTTCATCTAACTAATTTATGCCACGTCCTTAGTTTGCTTTTTAATTGACTTGAATGGTTATTTAATCTTTCATTATTTAGGTCTGTATGTATTTGCATATTATCTTAAGTAGAATATTTGTTTGAGCTAGGAGCATGTCTTACATGTCTTTGAATTTCCAGCAGCTCCAGTCCAGCCCCTATATAGGAGAGATCCTCAAATTTCTTTTTTAATTTGAAAGTGTTAGATCTGATGCAATAAAATACATGTGTATCTAGCATACACAACATATAAATCCTAGAATACACAATTTTAAGAACTCAAAGATCAAGTAAGGTTCCACTCGTTTTTTTTATAAAAGGAAACTGAAGCCCAGGGATGTAAAATGGATTGTCCAAAGTCACTAAAAATTAATAAAAGAACTGTGACTAGAATCCAGGTCTTCCAACTCCTCTTGTCATTTAAGTACGCCTTATCCTTTTTTCAGCCTCCAGTTGGTTTTCCAGCAGGTAAAGGAATAGAGGTAAAGGAAAACTAGTGAGTTGAATGCCACAGGTATTATGACAAAATAATACCAAGTACAAAGAGCTGAAACACAAAAAGGAGATTTAAGTAACATCCCAGTTCACTAAATAGGAGAACAAGCTCTGAAGATTCCAGAATGCCTATTAGGGTTTAAGGTTTCAGAGTTCAAAAAATATCAAGACAGACATTTGCAGTTTGTAGAGCTAAATAAGTCACTTCACTGTTTTCTATCGGAACATGACATTAAGAATGTCAGCGTTTACTTCTTGGGAAAGCTGCAGTTATACATGTAAAGTGTGATTCCATTCAAACAAATGCTACTTAAGGGTGTATGCATGCGTCCATGTGTGCCTGTGCACACACATGTGTGAATCTGTTTGCTCCTAAAGACAGCCAGTCATGAAATCGTGATACCTCTTATTCCTCCACGAGCCTCAAAGTAACATGGACCCAACCCTAGCATATGCATCACTTGGGGGGTGGAGGGGGTTACTTGCTAATGTAGAATCAAGACCTCCAAAGGTGGTGGTGGAGGTTTCTGCACTTTCACTGAGCCCACCGGGGATTCCAACCCACCGGTAGGGATGGGAACTACTACTCTGGGGGTCTGGAGTCAGCTATGTCTCATCTGCAGGCGCTGTCTCATGGGCAATTCAACAGATCCAGTTCTACTCCAGAAGGTCAATTTGTCCACCAAGACCTCCCGGGTCCCTGGCTTCTCCCAGCCTAGCATTCTCCCTTCTGTCCCAGACCCCCCTCAGCCCTTGACCTAAGCGTTCTCCTGGCAACTCCACAGCCATGATACACAGTAACTGTAACTTTGTTAAAGCATAAATTGTGGTTCTTTGTACTCTGTAGCTCCTCCCTAAGGCCCAGCAGTCCTCAGCACATGTACAAGCACTGCAGATGACACACAATGATGCACAACCCCATATCCCCATGCCAGGACCCAGCACCAAGAGCATCCCCAGAAGCAGCTACCTGTTTCTACCCCTTCTGCCCAACTCAGTAAAGAATATTAGAAACCATACAATGTAAAAACAGTCTTATTACAAGAATCCCCTTGCTTCCTATTTTCCAGTAGGCCATCCACAAAGTTTAGTGCCTTAACCAGTAATTAGTAGCAAATCACTTCAACATGGCTCACAATTGGCCGTGACATGTCAGTGAGTTAACACTATGGTTAAGAACTGTTGACTTAACTATTGGGTTGTCAGAAAAGTCATGATGCAATTTTGCAACGAAAAACAAAAAATACGTCATGACTTTTTCGACAACACAATAGTTACAAATAGCCTTATGCTGGTGTTGGAAATGGAGACAAAGTAAAGAGAACTAAGAAATGATGGTTTTTTAGAAAGCAGAAATGTCAATTTATTTCCAGTCTACATTATTGCATATAATGGGGTAAATTACATACTATGGGTATATTCACAAAGTTGGTAAGTCACAAAAACTCCAAGACAAAGGCCTTAGAAAATCAAAAGACTGCTTATTATTGTGGTTCTTTTATGGAAA
>NW_017731497.1:1970710-2017242 GCF_001890085.2 Hipposideros armiger | reverse complement strand
GGAGCCACAAGAGGCCCAGAAGCTCCTGAAAAAGGTTGGGGTGATAAAGGGGATGGACTTCAGATGTCCGGTGCTCCTCCTACACCCTAAAGCCTGTAAATTACTGTAATTTGTTGCTCTACTAGTTGTACCATAAATTATTCCTAGCTGTGTTAATCAGTATTTTTGTAGGCACTGCTATTAACTCAGATCATTTCAAGGGGAAAATACAGCTCAGGATACAGAGCATAATAAAACTAAGAGCAGTTAAATGAGGTATGCCTGTATAAATATATGTATGTGCATAAACATAATACACACCATATATAATTTTTTGCGTCCACTGTATCAAGTTAGTGGGCACAAACACACACAAATCCTGCTGCTTTTTGAAAGTAGGTAGTTATACTGGGGGAAAAGGGAACCTGACCTCAGACAGAGGCATTCATATACTTAGGCAGGAGCTGGGATTAAAAGCTTTTACCAGGAAGGAGATGGCTCACATGCCCCCAAAGCCAAAGTAACTGTTGCCCAGATATACCTGTACCAGACACCTAGCGGCAGGGTGAAAGAGCACCTTTCTTTGTAATTAAGCCTCCAGGTAGCAATGGCAAACAGGCAGCAACATGGTAGTAATTCCACGCCCGGTGCTGTGGCAGACATTACTAATCCATCACTGTACTCTTGACCACAGAGGCTATCTAGCCTCATAATCTCACCTCCATCCTCTCAGCAGCTGCTCTAATCACCAGAAACTGAAACTAAAGATGAAACCCACTGTGTATCTGCTTAACTCCTAATTCTGTTGAGAAATGTACTCATCAGAAAGAATTCCTAGATCTCTGACAGGCTGCACACAGCACGGGAGATGTTCTCTTAAGAGATCTTGGTATTTTTCCTAAAGCAGTTTATAATCAGTCAAAAAAAACAAAAAAACAAATAGAACCATGCAAATAACAAAAAGCGGAAATGATAAAGGTCCACTGAACCAATGTGTTAGGAATGCTTATTGAAATGTTACCAAGTATACATAAAAGAGAAGTCCTAGAATCAAAGAATCATAGAACAAATGACCAAAGCCATAACATAGCCCAGGAGACCCTCCCCAAACAACCTGGCTCCTCCGAGCCCCTCAGCCTCCTCTCAGGGGCTTGCTCCAGCCACACTGGCCTTCGCTGGTTTCTCAAACCTAAGCTCCTTCCTACTCCAGGGCCTTCCCCAGGCAGCCTCAACATGGAAAGCTCTCTGGTCCCTCTCCATAGACACCCTGTCACCTGCTCCCTATGTCTGGATAACTCCCACTCAGGCTGTAGTTCCCACTTGGGTGCATTCTCTCAAGGAAGCTTTCCCTGAGCCGCCTCATGACCATCCCACCCTACACTAGGGTAGCACTCCCAGTCCTCGGTTGAGCCCTCTTTCCAACTTTCAGCGACTTGTGAAGTGAATCCCATGTACTGCTATGCTTTCAAGGAGCTCTGAAGGCAGGGCAGATGCCCACTGTGTTCACCACTGCAACCCCAATCCATGGCACAGGGCCTGGAACCTGGAGGGAACACTAAATCAGTGAATTGATAGATCAGTGGATGAATAAATGACAAGGGAAATGACTTAATTAGAATTAAAGGTCAAACGGGAGTTTGGTTTATTTGTGATGCACAGGGTGATGGGAAGTCAGGACAGCTGTATCTGTGACATAAGTTTGAAACATTTAGGCACAAGAAACATCCTAGACTGGAGAAGGAAGACGAAAACAATACCGTGGAGCATGATACAAAACCCAAAAGTCAGAAAAGACAATAAATTTGGCCACATATAAAAATTAAATTTGCTGACCTGAAACTAATAAAAAAAAAAAAANCGTGAGGGGTCCTGAAGCTTAAACTTCATAGCTTCGTGGCAAATCCATCCCTGCATGTATTGGAACCCTCTTGTACTTACGACCATCTGACATGTCACTAGCTCAGTGGAGCACACATCAGGAACGCTGTCCTAGAGCATGAATGTGAAAGGCGCAGGAGCCTTGTTGAACAAGCTATCTATTATCCACCAACGTGACTGTAACCAGAACCTGGGGTTGTTTCCATGGGCTATTTTCCGAGACAGAGAAATAGTCTTGTTTTACAGACTACTTCCTTCAGGAAAGCGTTTACTATGTTTTCAACATTTGCTGAGCACCACATGGGGAGGACACAAAAATGGTTGAAAGAGCCTCAAAGTAACTCAACTGCTTAAGGAATAAGAGATGTGCACCTGTGTCACATGCTGCTTTGCATGACGGCTCCATTTTGGAAGTACCAAGCCTAAGTAGAAGCAAGGTGGCCAGTAATTCCTGCTATGGTGACCCAGGAGGCCACAGACAGGGCAAGACAGGATGGGAGTAGAAGAGAATAGAGGCTGCCATGAAAATACTCCCCAGAGCAGAGGACAGCCAGCACTGTCCTCCTGTCCTTGGGCACACGCACAGCTCTACTACACCTAGTAGGCTAAGGGTCTATTTCCAGAAAAAATTCTCAGTCGTATTTACAGATCTGCAGACAGAACCATGCTCTCCAAGTTCGAGATATACCTCACCCAAGGGAGATATACCTCACCCAAGGAATGGAACCCACCCATGTTTAGGCTGTGATAAAAGAGGTGAAGATATGTAAGAATCAGAGACAATCTGGTCTCTAGTTCAAGTTGAAATGCAAGGTGTACCATAAATTTAACATTTTAATTCAACATTAGATACCACAATCTAACTTACATACTACCTCTGAGAGATGGAAAAGAATCAAGTTCATGAGAGGCCCAAAAAGACTTGAAGAACAGGAAGGCACATGAGGGTGTGCAAAAGCATAAAGGTGAGAATGAACCTGGGGCAGACAGCACAGTGTCTGGCACATAGTGGGTTCTTTATGAACATCTTATTCATAACATCTTGTTCAACAGCATGTTCAATGAATAAATACGAATGTCTATACTGAGTGAATGAGGAGACCATCCAGATTGTCATGCCCACGTCTCGAATCCAGTCACTGTACCTGAAGTCCTGCCTTGCATGGTATCAGCTCCTGTTCCAGCACAGGAAGTTCTTGTTCCTAGAATAACCCTGACACAGATGCAAGAGACAGACACAAAATACCCTTTTGCCCCTCACTAATGGCTACTGACTTCATCCCAAAGCAACTTTTGAAATGTCTGGAATCAAAGCCAAAAAATCTCACTGTTCCTACAGAATAACTCATTCCCAAGGGGTAAAAGACCAACACTAGCCAGAGACTTTTACAATCAGAGAGTCACTGACTCTAGTCATTCACCAGAAATAAACATTCATTCCCATGTGGGGCTTCCAGAGGCTGGTGGCGTGCTGACCCAACCTGTGAAAACTGGGTAATACAGGTCAAGCGTCCTGTCTCTGGAGCAGACTGGGTCCAGGATGAAAAATGGGCAACACCCATGATTTGCAGTGGCTGCCTCTCACAAAATTGGTGGGAAAGTGTCATGATCTAGCAATGTCTGATGTGGGTGCATTTACTATCCTTGATCCTAATTTAATTAGGTTACATATTTACATTTTATGTACAGGCATACCTCCGTGATATTGCAGGTTTGGTTCCAAACCACCATCATAAAAAAAANGCACTAGGTTGGTTGTCAAAAAAAAACCAAAAAAAAACGCCACCTGATTTTCTCCCGCCATGCCTTCCCATCTTGTCTTTGCTCATTCAGTCTTTCCCATCCAGAAAGCCCTGACGTGTGCTCTCGGACATCTTACAGAACTCGCAAGGCTCAGCTGAAGATGCACTTCCATGAAGCCCCCTGAGCTCCCCGGCCCCTGTCACTTCCTGTTGGGGACCTCTCTCCTGACCTGCAAATGGCAGCAATGTTATGTCCCCCATCTCATGACAAACTCCTGTAGCAGAGTCACGGTCTCACTGCTTCCATATTTCTCTCACCAGGTGCCATAATCCTTTGCCCGTGACAGATCCCCCCAAAAAACCAAACAAACAGTAAATAAGGCTGTTTTGTTTAAAAACAGTTATATGCCTTCCTCCTTCGCTCCAATTCTTAGTGCTTCGTAACAGACATCACTGTCCACACACCACTCCTGTGTCAAATATTTCTCCAGCATATGCAATTCTGTCAGCCCCTCAGGAGGAACAGGAGCAGGGAATGAATCAGTCTAGAGGGACGGGGATGGGGGGCCTAGAGAGACGGGGATGGGGGGCCTAGAGAAGACAAGATGCTAGAGGCTCTCTCTTCTCTGTTCCTGGCCCCTCACCCCCATCCCACAAGGTGAGAGGAAGGCAGGGCCTTGAGAAGAATGCTCTGAAAGCTCTCTCCTAGGGCCTTTATCCCAAGGAGTTCATTACTAGGCTGGGTTCTTCTTTCTCCAAATGGCTGAATAAAGGAAACCAGCCTTCTAGGGTCTGAGTCAAACCCAGGAGCTGGACTTGCGTGCTCAGAACTGAACTCCCACCTGCCGAAGCCCTGGACTGCCCGTGTCAAGCTGAAGTCCTACAGAGGTGGGGCAGATGTGAAGCATTTGCTCTGAGGCTCCTGCCAGATGCCCTATCCCTAGCAACCTGGGATCCCCAAGCTCTCACTGAGGCTCCTAGCCAGACAACCAGCAGCCCTGCAGGAGACAGACCCCTCCCCGGGGCCATTCATCACATCCAGCCAGGCTCCCTCAGTAAGCCTGGGAGCCGGAAGTGCTGTACATTAAAATGTCAGGGCCTGGCCTCCCCAGTGTGTGGGGGCAGCAGTCAAAGCCCACTCTTGGGGTCCCGGAGGCCTCCCTTCTTCCATTTCTGCCTCCCCCTCATTCCGACACTGGTCTGAGGAGTGCTCTATAAACTGACATCAGTGGAAAGGAAACATCCGGAGTACAATCAGAGTTGAGTCATTAAATATTGCACAGTGCCTTGGGGAAGGAAAAGGCCAAAATGAGCCGCAAATTGCTAGGGCTTCAAAACCCCCAAATAAAGTGTGTATGCCTTTGCTATACCATGTATATCCNAACAAAAGGACAGCAACTTGTCTGTTCCCCTTCCCCCAATTCCCCAGCACTGTTCCCGTCCCCCAATTGCCCAATTAAAAAAATAAAATAAAATAAAATAAAATCTTTAAAAAAAATTTTAAGTTTTCTTCAAGGCACAAGCAAAGTCAAATGGTAGAAAGTATTTACAGTATGTTACAGAATGTTAATTTCCATAATATATAAAAAATCAAATACAAATCAATATAAAAAGTCCAACACAACAAATGGGCAGAGGACACAAAGACAGTTGAAAGCACAAATGACTTAAGCATATGAAAAGATGTTCAACCTCATGCACAAAAAAATGACATAAGATACCATTTGACTAAAAGATTGGCAAATATCAAAAAGTTTAATACACTGTTGATAAGGATTTAGAGAAACAGCCACTCTCATACAATGTTGGTTAAACAATGAAAATTTATACAACTTCTTTGAAGGACAGTTTGGCAAATATCAACTTAAAGAGAAGCACATGCTGACTCAGGCATCCCACGGACATGCTCATACGTCTGTGCAAATGTGTATTTGCATCAACAGCATCATGTAAAATAGCACAAGACGAGAAATGAACTAAGTGTTCATTAATAGTTAAGAGATTCAATGAACTATTACACAGCTGTTAAAAAGAATGGGGCTCATCTATATAATCTGATATAACAAGATTTACAACGTTAGATTTAAAAAAAAAATTAAGGTGCCTGGGAGTGTACAAAGTACTTAATTCATGTAGGATGTAGGAGACAAAGAAGCAAAGGGGAGGGAGAAAGAATATAAATACAGAGGGTGTCAAAATATGTATACACATTTTAAGAAAGGAAAAAACTATTAAAATTGAAATATTCAATATATACTGATAACAAAAGATGAATACAAGTCATGCGTATACAATTTTTGGCACCCCCAGTAGATACCCATATAGACAGGCTTTTTGTTCTAGTATATAAGACTCTGCTAACACTGGTTGTCTTTAGGAAGAAACCTTGGTTTCTAGTGGACAAGGCTGAAAAGAGACTTACTTTTCATTGCCTACCCTTTACTCCTATTTAAAATTTTTACATTTGAAATTTACCTTTGCAAAAACTTATATTAAAAACAGGGACAGAGAAGGGTGGCCAGTTAGCTCAGTTGGTTAGAGCACAGTGCTCATAACACCAAGGTTGCCGGTTCAATCCCCACATGGGCCACTGAGCTGTGCTCTCCACAACTAGATTGAAACAACTACTTGACTTGGAACTGATGGGTCCTGAAAATACACATTGTTCCCCAATTTAAAAAAAAAACAAAAACAAAACAGGAACAGGAAAAAAAATAAAGTACAAATTGAGGAGGATAGAGTAACTAGACAGGAGACCTGAATCACTCAAGCTTCAAACAGCCAGGGCTAGACCCAAGAAGGATAGGATGACAAAATATCCCTTTTACCAGAACAGGGGCCCTTACGTTCAGAGGCCTTTGCTGAGGACAGACCTTGGTGACAACCTTGACTCAAAAGCAGAATAACCTACCCTATAAGCAGACCCATAGCAAGCAGTTAACACATTCACAGTCAAGAGGATTCATAGTTAAGAGGATTTAAACATAGCAAATTTCAGGTACTTGCAAGTTAACACCAAGACTAGAAACAGAGGCCGTGCCCCAGAGATCTACACTGGTGAGTCACCTGGTACAAGGAATTTGTCCTCTGGTTCTCAACAGGACCTATCAAGTTTTTTTTGTTGTTGTTTTACTTTTATTAGCACTTATTTGATGTTGAATTCACTCCCTGGCCATAAGTTTTTGTTTCTTCAGTTTCTTCTGCAGTATCTTTTCCTTTTGTGCAACCTCCTCTTCTGGTTTAGGAGCAATCTGCTCCTGTTCAGTTAGGACCATCTCACTGTGGCAGGGAGGGATCATGTAGGGGTTCATCCACCCATGAGCTCTGTAAGTTCTGCGCCGCATCTTGGGAGCTTTGTTCACCTGGATGTGCTCAGTGACCAGAGTCTACATGGAAACCCGTAAGTTCAGCATTCCTCTCTGCATTTTTAAGCATGTGCAGCAAAAATTCTGTGCTCTTTTTGGGCCACCAACCCCATGTCAGCCCCACTGTCTGGCCTGTGCACACCTACCAACTCCATCTTTGTAACAACGGAATGGCACACACACTGCTTTTGTAAAGTGACACCCTTCAGATACTTGGTGGCTTTTCAGATATGCATACCCTTGATGGCCTGGGCAGTTTCACGAGTGTTCTTAAAGTGAACATGAAGGTTGAACCTCTCAATTTGCACGATTTTCGGGGTTTTGTGGGTCAAGTGAATAGAGAACCATTTTCAGAGGTCACCTCAGGCTACTCATGGAAAGAGGCCCTATCAAGTTTTAAAATTCTGAGGGAATTGGTCCTCTGGGAGCACAGGAAAAGATCAGTCCAGAGGGTTACCACAAGCTTGGAGTTGATTTAATAAAGATATAATGAGAAGTTCGACAGCAACCAGCCTCAGGCTTCTCCATCAGGTTTTCCCCTGAGTCCTGCGGCTGACAACTATAGGTGATGAGCTTTGAATGAACTGCCCAGGCCAGAGCCTTGTCAGGACTGCAGTCTTTCTCCAAGAACACCACTATTAATCCTTCCAGTGTCAACTCACAGTAGTACCAGGTGGAGACAGCTCTTCACCCGGGGGGTACACCTCTCACCGCTTCTGCCCATCCTCTATTTGGGGCCTGTTTCCCAAAGCCTCTCTTGACATATCTATCTGAAAATAGAAACCAAGTGACATAATTTCTGAAATAGACCACAGCTTATGTCAAGCACATCTGGACGCGAACTCCCAAATGCCTGCCTGGCAAGCGCTTCTCCTTGGCACTTCGTAAAACAGACACAGACACTTCCCTCTCCCCTGTTGGTAGTACAAGCGATTTCTGGAGTCAGCAAATTTCCCAAGAAGCACAAGGACTCCGTAAATACACATGCTAGTGAATACATCAAAGGAACTTAAATTACTCATGGCCAAGTAATAGTATTTAAATGAGCTCAACAATTTCTAGTAAGTTGCCAGGAACATAGAAGCTCAATAAAATACCTCCTGCAGTTTCTTGGCCTCTAAGAACCTAAACTTCAAAACATTTAAAAGTAAAGCAAATTAAAAACACGTAACACACATTAGCATGACGCTACATGCTTTTCACAGTGCTCTCATACACATTCCCTCATGTGTCTATGGTATCCTCTATAATCCCAATCTCAACACAAGTGTGGCTAAAACATGGTATACAGCTGCCCAATAAACGGTAGACAAATGAGTAAAACAGTATCTTTGAAGAGTGCAAGTATTCCAGGAATATGAGACAAGAGAATAAAGATAAACATTTCCCTGCCTGTTCTCATACAGGATGATTAAATTATAAAATTCACTCTGATTCACAGAGCAGACCCTAGCCCTCTACAACTCGAAAACATTAGGCTCTTAGAAACTTCTAGTTCACTGTTTTACTATCCCGTCACATCAAGTCACTTTCTCTTCAAATTGAGGATCATTTTCCCAGTGTTAATTGTACTTCTTTTCCAGAGATTCTTATGAAAAATCTAATAAAGACACAGTGTTAAATTTTTTTAAAAAACTTATAGACACTGAACAAACGTAGCCTGAATATACCAGGATGAGGCCTGCTACAATTCGGAATCACAAGTCAATTTGTCACCTACATATCTGCAGCTAAAAGAGCAACATACCCCTCTTCTGAGGCTGCTCCCTAAGTGTCCCATGACCCACAGCAAGGGACAGGCCTGAGCACTGTAAGTTCCCATCTGTGCACGCCCATCCTTGACATTTCATCCAGTAGAGATCCAAGTCTGAAAACATTAACACTAAAGCTGGTGAGAGGCATAAAATTGGATATGCTTAAGTTTCAGGGCTTCCATTTCTAGAAATCCTTCACTTATACGAGTATTTACTTACGGATCCACTGAGGCAGTTTTCCCCTTTCTCCCCTCTGACCATTTTTCCAAATAGGGAAAAATAGAGAAAGCTGCACAAATCTGTATTTGCTGAACTCTGAAGATTTCTTAAGCATCCAAACTTAAACACGCCACTTGTCACAATGCCCAAGACTGAGGCTCCATGGGGTTCTTCTGGGCACAAACCCTGAGAACCCCAACACAAGCAGTAGAGTCCCAGTTGTAGTTCCTCAACCTCGGAAGGGGTGTTCTGATATCCTGGGGAGCATGATATGTTTCAGTTACCTAATTATGTAATTATCTGGCTTCATGTGTAATATGTCATCATGGAATGAAATAAGAAATAAATGTAGTCACATTCTATCTACAAATATGTAGAGGAGTGTTGGGCTTAATTAGGTATCTACCCCTAGGGCTGTGCTACTCTGATCAGATTCAAAAACCTAATGCTATTGAACTAGGTCTTTTTTTAATGTTCACTTTAATGTATATACTGACATACATATACACATACACATTCACGTATCAACAAACATACTTCCCTCCTCCAGGAGGGACAGCTGCATGCACACTGCCCCACATCCCCCAAAGCTTGTGACCAAGGCCCAGGAGACTCTGTGTAGGCCCAGTCCTCTGCTCAAACCCAGAGGGCCCTGCAGATTCTAGGTCTGCCTGCTGAAGCAGTCATTTCCCCCTCAAGTTCTTTCTGTGGACCTGGAGCTCCACAGATGGCTCAAGGTCATTATTTCTCAAGAATCCAGAGGGAGGTCTCCAATCTCTCACCTCCTCCCTTGTGCTTAATAATCCAAATTTCCACCATCATCTTGGGAAGAGTTTAAAAAAAAAAATTTTCCCCTGCTTTACCACCTTTCCCATCTCCTCCAGGAAGCATTGGAGACTTCCAGACCAACGAGATCTCTCCAATGGCTAAAACTGATTATCATTCAGTATCTGTTCCAAGCCATTTAACTTTGAATTCTTTGTGTTTCCTACATTACCTTGAAATTGTTCCCTGTAACAATCTCACTGCTTGATTTGAAGTAGAGCCATGTTTCATTCTTTGTTCGTTATTCACATCAGTTTAAATACAATGCAGGGCATCCAGCAGGTGCTCAATACTTAGTAGTTCAGTTGACCATGGGGATGGGTTCTCTCTAGTACACACCTGAACTACCACAGAAGCAAATACACTGCGCCCAAAAGTGTGGGTGCAAGCCACTAACTCAAACAAGTTCTAAACTTCCCAACATAAATTGCTGCCCTCTAATCCAGATTAAATGCCATTTAGAAGACAAAAGCCTGGGGGAAAAAATAAAAGCTAATGTCCTAATTGGGGCTAACCTTCTCTAAGCAGGGAGAGTTCAGACAGGAAATGACAGTTGTAAAGTTGGTTTTGATAGTTACTTTTTCTATTTTATATTGAACCATGAACGACCCAATAAAACAGATATACTATGTTCAAAGTTATCCAAATTTGCTTTCTACTTAAAGAGAAAACAGTTCTTTAACTTTCCAGACAATGGTATGCTTCCCAAAGTCAATTAAACTAATGAAATTTTCTCCTCTTGAAACACCCATAGTATTGCTTATGCTAGAAGTCTAAGTGTTCAGAATATGTAAACAGTCACAAAGACTATTTTGAAACTTGTATACTTCTGTATATTCCCAAAAGCTCAAATGCGACTGAATTCGCTTTTTAGAATATCACTAAATTAGGAGTAATCATCAAGTCAAACCTATTCTTATCAGCTGGTACCAGGTTTCAGGAAATCTCTGCATTTATATCAATTATGTAAAAATCCTAACCAGTGATCTTAAATAATTCGCCTCTAGGATAAAATAAGATACTTCTCAGGAAAATATCACAATTATTGGCCTGAATCATCCTTGCCAAAGGAGAACAGAGAGGTGCAAATATTTCAGCATTTAGTTACGTTTGCCTCTAGAGTGTTCCTGGGATTTGTGATATTGGTGTGCCCAATGTTTTAGGAATCCACAATTCCCAAATTCCTTTCTCTAGCTTCTCTGACAATCACTAGTAACTAAATACACTGATCAATCAGAGTGACATTCTCGGCTGAACTATGAACATGTCATAACCAAAAAATTAAAGGTAACTAAACCCTGGATAGCTGAAATAGGTCTCGATCAGGGTGGATGCAAGGGGACATTCTTAATGAAGCCACGCTTGCCAGAAATCACCATCAAGAGTCGGCTATTCAGGATCAAAACACACGCTTCTTGTAAATAGTACAACTTTCGATTTTCAAAGCACCTAAAGGGAGGGGTTTAGACAGTTTCACAAACCAATTAATGAGCTCATCTTCCTGGCTTCCCAGTACAGCCAGGTGACCAACCCAGGGGAGACCACCACGCAATACAGCCCTCCCCTCAGTTTGCTACGAGGCATCTTCTACACCTCCTCCTAAAACCTGCCACCACAGATCTCCATACCCCTGGAGTGAAGTGGGTGCTTAGGACACCCTGATCCCAAGCTACAGCAACATTGCTGGGTATCCTGGCAACCTGTCAAAATCAGAAAGCTGTTCCAGTGACACTTTTCAGAAAGAAGTCTCCCCTGAAAACTTTTAATAGGGGTGCATGGATGAATGGATAAAGAAAATGTGGTATATAGCCACAATGGAATTTTAGCCATAAAAGAGAAGGAAATATTGCTATTTCTGACAGCAAAATGCCCTCAAGGTCCATCGATGTTAAGTGAAATAAGTCAGAGCAAGACCAATACCATATGATCTCACTTATATATGGAATCTCTCTCACTCACACATACACACACACTGAACTCACACAGATACTAAGAACAGACTGGCGGTTGCCAGGGTGTGGGAGTGGGCAAAATGGGTGAAGGTGGTCAAAAGGTACATACTTCCAGTTATAAAGTGATGGGAATGTTATGCACAGTATGATGACTAAACTTAACCCTATATTATATATTTGAAAGTTGCTAAGAGAGTAGATCTTAAAAGTTCTCAGGAAAAAAAAATTTGTAACTATGTGTGGTGATAGATGTTAACTAGACTTATTGTGGTGATCATTTTATATAAATATCAAGTCATTAGTTTCAGGTGTACATGTTATATGTCAATTATATCTCAAAAAAGACTAAGTGGGCACCCAACATCAAATTATTTTAGAAATCATGTTGAGGAGAATCTTAAGTATCCCAGTAAAGAGTTTTAAAAATTTTTTAAATAAAGATAGGGTTCCAGGTTATACTCCAAGAGGCCCTGATTTCAGTAAGTCTGGGTGGGTTCAGAAGTATTTTTTTAAATTATAATTGACATACGGTATGATATTTTCAGGTGTACAATATAACATGATTCAACATTTATATACCTTATGATGTGATCACCATGTTAAGTCTAGTAGCCATCTGTCACCATACGTAGTTATTACGATGTTATGGATTCTATTCCCTATGCTGTACATTACATCCCCGTGACTTTTTATAACTGGAAGTCTATATTTCTTAACCCCCTTCCCCCTAGCCCCTCACCTCTGGCAACCATCAATTCAGAAATCTATTTTCACAACTCTCCCAGGTGATCCTTAAAGATCAGCCAGGATCAGGAATCAGTGCATACTAAGTTCATATTAGCAATAACTCAAAGGACACATTATAACCTTATCTACAGGAACAGAAAATAGCAGTGGCACTCAGAGTTCCCATACTTCCACCTTCACACAGGACCTATGACACTAGGCACATTCATCAATATACGACCGCCTGTACCCAGAGGTACCCGCTAGCTCCACAGGCCATCCTTTTAGAGAAACGAGCACAAATGCTTTCATTTTTTAAAGATTTTATTGGGGAATTGGGGGAGGGGAACAGACAGGTTGCTGTCCTTTTGTCCTTCAGTCTAGTTGTGGAGGATGTTGCTTCATTGGCCCATGTCGGTATTATCATTGCGCTCTTCCCGGGTCAGGCAGACGCTCGCCGGCCATTGGACGGCCGCTCACAGCAGCTCACGAAAGCACTCGCCAGCTGCAGGCCAGCCCCACTGCAGCTTACACTGTCGCTGGCGACTCACAGCAGCCCAGCTCCAGGTCGAGCTATTGTTCACCATCTTAGCTGTAGAGGGCGCAGCGTCACTGGCCATGCATGTGGGATCCAAACCGGAACCCTGCTGCTCAGAGCTGGCGTCCCAAGTCAACTCCTAACCAAAGCGCCACTCGGCCAGCCCACAAATACTTTTAAAAAACCTTTTTCCTCTTTTCAGACGCATTTTCCACATTCGGCAGTGGGAAAGAATCTAAGGAGATTCTCCTGTGAGTAGGAAAAGCCAAACTGAATCAGCCCACTCTGGACATAGCGGACAAGGGTTGAGATTGCCCTTGAAACAGCCAGCAGTCAAGGCAGGCTGGCTTCCCATGTTCTCTTCCTTGAACCATGTTTACAATCCTGCTCCTACTATTGTTCTTAAACTAAATTTTGAAGACACACAAACATTACATCTACATTAAACAGAAGCCACAGAAACCAAATAAAGAAGGAAATGTCCGTGTATCCATGAAGACAGAAAATCTTTCTGGTTGTAAACCTTTACTGTTCCCCTTAACCTGACTTAAGTTGCAAGTTAGTTGTCTCTAGTGTTAAAGCCACCACAACCAGATGTGACTCCCTCCACCCCAACTCCCATCATTCCTCCATCTAATTCCTGAAATTCACTAAGAGTACAAATCTACCCAGGAAAGGTAACATTTATGGATTATTAAATATTATTTGCATAACCAGTAAGAGAACCTCCCATCCTTTCTTGGGAATAGGCTATGAAAATGAGTCTGAAGAAACCCGACTCCATCAGAATGGAACTGGGGAGAATGAAGAGAGGAGGTGATAATGGGTGCTCAAGAAAAGGAGGCCGAGAGTTCTGAGGTCTCCTTTACTTATGGGCCCCAGGGATCCTCCCTTCCAAGAAGTTCATGCTGCGGTGAGGGGATAACATACGTCAGTCATTCCACAAGAATTTATTGATGCCTCTGAGTATCGGCACCAGGCCTGGCCTGGGAACAAGTCTTGGGGAGCTTTGAGGCAACGAACCAGCAACTGTAACAGCACGTGAAGGGCAATGATAAGGGTGGTCAAGGCGACAGGGAGTCTGGGAGATTTTCCAAGGAAGACTCCCCAAAGCCCCAAGATCGATTTACATCTTCATCGGCAGGGTTGAGTGGGCAGGGAGCAGAAACCACCAGGGTGCAGGCATGGAGGCAGGGCAGGGCTCGCCAGGGTTCTGGAGTCCAAGGCCATTGTGTAGAGAGGAAAGGATGGTCTGACCCAATCTGCAGGTCAAGGACTCCTCTCCAACAGTGGCCTGAGGAATGAAACAGGGCAACATGGGAGGCGGCTCTTTGAGATACAAAAAGATTGTGCCAAAGGGGGCACTGAGGGCTGGTTTCTGCTAAGAAACAGCCCCCAAAGGTTTGGTACAAAATTGTAATTTGGCCACATCGCACAAGAATATTTGTTTTGTGAGTGTAGCAGAGAGGCTGTTCTTTGAAAAGCTAGCATAGACAGCAGCCAAGAAAAGCCAACCGTGCCACGATGATTCCAGGATGAAGACAGGGAACACCTGGACAGACAGACCCACCCCCGTTACACCAAGACTCCGCCAGCCATAGTGTCTCTCTTGGAAGTCTAAGATTTGACCATCTCTCTTCAAAACAGGCTTCTCATCTCCATTAGAAAGTGAGCAGGGCTGGGTCTGTTCACTGCTTTAACCCCCAGTGGTCAGAACAGAAGGAGGACTTGGTCAACGATAGTTACATCAGTGGTTTTCAACTGGGGTGACTTTACGTCCCATCGGACATTTGGCAACGTCTGGAGACATTTTTCATTGTTGCAACTAGGGGAGGGGGGTGCTACTAGCATCTAGTGAGTGGGGGCTACAGATGCTAAACATCCTACAATGAACAGAACAGATTCCCTTCCCCCAACAAAGAATTAATGGACCCAAAATGTCAGCTGTGCTAAGGCTGAGAAACTAAGTCAATAAATCAATTATAGGAACACTGGCAGCAGCTGGCTCAGCTTGAGCAGCAAGGCCAGCACCTCCTAGACACCTGGGAGGCTGGGCCTGAAAAGGAGGAGGGGGCGAAAGTGCCGAGCTGAGCTCACCCACCTCCAACCTGGCAGTGACTGACATGGCCAAGGTCTGCCCGTCTCTCACCCCAACTCTTCCCCTCCCTCTACTGCCTCTTCCTCCACCTTTAAGTCCCACCTGGGGGGCTCACCCCAACTCAGAAAGGGAGCTACAGCAAGACCAAGATATTAGAAGCTTGGTCAAGGAGAATGAAAGCTAGGGGACCCCATGTAGAGATAACTTTATGCCCCCAGCCATAAACCTGAACAGGGCCCCCAAACTACCCCCCACCCGCAGGAGACACACTATCCCAGCCCACCTCTTCAAACCCAGAATTCCTAAAACCTGTGGATGAGAACAGGATTTCGTGCACAGACCTCAAGACCAATGCAGAGAGCCCTCCCATCACTGGTGATACCCACTGACGCCAGCAGCATCAGGTCCTCCAGGCGCCTTCAGTTACTCACACGTTTCCCTGCGTCAGCCTCCAAGAGCCCTCTCAGGTAGCCCCTTCTCTAGCCCTTTTGCCACCATTAATCCGGGTCCCCATTATTTCTCACCCAAGTGGTGGCAACACCTCCAGAGCAAAGCTTTTCAAGCTTTTATGGTAAGCAAGGAATGACAGGTGGTGTCTGGGAGGCCTGATAAAAATGGAGATTTCGTAGCTGGAGAAGAATCTGCCATTTTATCAAGCACCCCGGTGGTTCTGAGCCAGACACTCCCAGACCACACTCAGCCCTGCAGGCTTTGGCTTCTCAGCCACTGCAGAGCTGGCTCTGTGGTCAGCTGTGTCCCCATAAAACACCCACTGTGGCGCTGCAGACCAACTGGAAACCACAGAAGACTAAAGGATCAGCTCATTCCCAGTGCCCCCCACCTCCACCCCGGGAGGCCACTGATCTGACCAGGAGTGAGTTGAGGCAAATTTCCACATTTGCGGCTTGGGCTCCATTATCACAGAAAGAACTCACCAGCCAGTCCAGGTGGAGGTGTATCTGGGCCTGAAAGGCTCTTGTCCACATTCCCTCTTCTCCTCCCCTCCCAACCCCTGCCCATAGCGGGTGTCCCACCCTCTCCCAGGCCCTGCCCCCCACCCCTCCCAGTCAGAACCAAGGCACTGAGGTACATACCCAGTTCCAGACAGGTCAGAGGCCCCAGGAGGGCAGCATCAGCTTTGTTCTTCTCTATCTCCTAAGTTGTCTGGTACAGGACCTCATAAGAGTTTGCTAAGATGGTTCAATAAAATGGGGGAGGGGGAAAGTGAACAGTTTCAGGTTGTACCATTTCCCTACTTTAAGCCATGATACAGGCACTGAGCAACCCCAAAGGCACAGAAGTCACATGTAAGTGACAAAAGGAGTCACTTCTAAGACACCACGCCATAGGCTTCTCCAAGGACTTCACCAGGCAGAGTCCCAGGACAAACACCTGCACATAAACATATCTGGCTGGGCATGTTTTAGCAGAGGCTTCCATTCAGTGAAGAAAGGCAAGTCCCATAACCAGCTCTCTCCACCTTCACCCAAAAAAGACTCAGTGAAATGTTGAGAAAGACATAAAAACTCAAGATCCCAAACAAAACCTGGTGATTTTAATGCCTCCCAAGAGTTCTAACCCAAGTCTGGGCTAAAGGCTCTCTACAAGCAATGATTCATTATACGAGGGGCAGTAAGTAAGTTCTCCCAGAAAATCATGGCAGGTTAATTACAGCAACTATTCCTAAAAGGAATGAGGCGAAAACTACATGCCAAGTGGGTCCTGCAGAAGGCAGGCAGACGGAGACGCCAATTCTGGTGAGCCCTTACTTTCATGAGGTTTAATTAAACCCAAGAGACATATCCTATGCAAAAGTTTTCACACAACTTACACAACAAAGCATGTGTGTGTTATTCTATCAACGGGAGGAGACAGATGCCAAAGCAGGAAGATTTACCCCCTAAAGCACAGTACTAACAGATTAAGACAACTGTACGCTGGTCTCTTCCAGTCCTGAGAAACGTCCCTTGTGAAATCCAAACCCCTCTTATAAAAATCCACCCAGTTTCTGGGACGCGAAGAAGGATTTGTCTCAGTGATTGGGTGTTACTCAAGTCAATACCATTTCCCTCCACTGTGAGGGGAGACCAAGGGACCTCACGGAGGGAGGGGAATCACCAGGCTGTCCAGTGGATGCACATCCCAGACAGAGAGCTCAGAGCACACAGGAGACTATACTGGAGGGCAGCAACCTTCACTCGGCCTCATGGGTGTTTAGCCCTGGTTGCGCATTAGAAGCACCTGGGGATCTTTTAAGACAAACAAGGATGCCTGGGCGGCAGCTGTGGCATTTTAGATTAAACTGATCTCAGGTGAGGCTGGGTACTGGCATGGTTTAACAGCTCCCAGGGAAGCCTCGGAGCAGTCAGAATTGAGACTCACTAGTAGTCCCCAGGAGGAAGCAGGCCGTACAGCTAGAGTTGCTCAGGGGTAGACCAAGATGACTGATGTGGCTGGTCTGAGGCCAGCTCTCCAACCATCTTCTGTCAGCATCAGAGTCCACCCCTCCTACCCGCTGCAGACCTCACTCAAGGATGACAAAACCAAGCTTGTCTGAGGCCTTCATCCCTCAGCCTCCCATCCAACTTTCCTTCCTACAGCCACCCCCAGAGAAGCGCAATCCACAGCCATCAATAGGGGAGTACCGGGTGCAGCAAATCACGACATCAGTGGACTCCCCTTAGCCATCCTGTCACTACCATCTTTACGTCTAAGAGAAACAGCCAGTGGGCACTTATTCTGTACCAAGCCAAGTGCCGAGGGCCTTACATGCATCCTCTCATCTGACCCCACCGCAACCCACTGCGGCTGTTACTATTATTATCCCCATTTCATAGATGAGGAAATTGAGGCTTGGACAGGTCAGAATGTATCCAATGCCTTCCAGCAAGTAGTGTCAGAGCCAGGATTCAAATCCAGTTAGTGGGGCTATTATGTCTGTGCTAACCATTCTGGTACTTAGATAACACCTAATTACAAGTAACAGCAAGGTCACCTGTGGCCAAGAGGGAATGTTACCAAGTAACGGAGTCCATTAAAGCCCTATATTTAATGTCTTAAAAATGAAGTCATAGTATAGACAGGGAAAAGCTGACTTGTACTGACAGTTGACATGTGGGTTTGGGGATCATGCATTCATTCATACACACTTGCAGGGCATCTATTATAAGTCAGGCACAGGGTTAGGCGCTGGGGACATGGAGACACAGGCCATGCCCTTCGGATGATTTTCTAAGAGTTAATATGATCCTAGGCTGTGTCCTGACACCTTTGCCCCATGGGAGAATCCCGCCCCACGTTGCTGCACCGAGCAGACCACATGCGAGGCCTCCAAGGGCAGCCGTTTGTGGGTTTGTCAGACTGAGTGGGCAGTTATTTGATACTGGTGCCCACACTCCACACAAGACCATCTAAATCAATCTCCAGACACTGCCAGCCAACACATTTCTACAGAGGGGTTGAGAACCAGTGGGCAAAGGATGAAAAACGGGCAAAAAACATCCAGAAACAACATACTTGAGGCGTTGTTGAAGATGGGTTGAATAAAAGTGAGTATATGTAGCCTGGATAAATGATGGCATGAAGGATAGGAATGGGACATGGGGGCTGTCCTGTGGAGAGCACTTCTACATTGCTGCTGAGGTGCCAGGCGACAGGATTAGGACCCATGGGTACACAACAGTGGGGGGGCAGTAACGACTCTTAAGAGAAGGGATTCCTAGTACCTTCAATTTGGACGTAAAGCTCCTCCCAACTCAGATTATGATGCTCTGGAAAGCAGCAGAGTAAATGACCAACTGCTGAGAATAATTTGAGAGAAGATGATTCCTACAATACAATCAAAACTGCAATCTTAAATTAACAGCAACTAACAGCTTTCAATCTTTTGGACCAGAAACAATCTGGAGTCATGCACCTGCTAGTGAGTACCTCTGGGGAGTGGGGAGGTTTCAGAAACTCACCTCCTGGGCCTCACCTCCACCCCCAGCATCTGCACTTCAAACAGTCATCTCAGGGATTCACCTCTGATGCAGGTGATGCCTGGACTCCACTTTGAGAAACACGGATAGGTAAGTCTGGTGCACAGAAGGAGTCCCTAAACCCTTCCCTGACTAAGGTGATAGCTCCTTCTTCTAAACATCTGAAATGATAACACTCATTTTAAGTTTCATATACAAGCTTATATTGTTTTCCTTGATATGCAGATATACATATAGGTGTACGTGTTAACCTCCCCAACCAACAAGATGGCACTTTACACCCCTCTCTACGCTCAGAAAACACCAAGCAGGATGTCCCACACAAGGAGATGCTCAAAGAATGCTTTCTGAATGACCAGTTAACATACATTCAACTGATTTTTTAAAATCAGGACCGGTTAACCATTACCCTCCAAAGTGACATGAAATTCTATTGAAAATATTCAGCTCAAACTTCATTAGCTTTTAAAATAAGCATTAAAATTGTTTAAAAACTACAATTCAACTAGCTGGCAGGTGCCTCCCTTGGCCCACGACCTCACTGAATGCATGAAATTCTGGACCATGTGGCTTTCAGCATGTCTGCTATAAAGTGAGTCAGAGTTTTTAATTTCCCATTTTTATAAAGCTGATTGGTTTTACTGCTCTTCAACAGAGGGCCTAACATACAAAATCAGAATGAAGGAAAGTTGGATCAACAAGGAAACTCAAAGAGCCCTGGTAGAAGCCTATCTTTTGGGAAGGAAACCTGATATCAGGAAATAAAGAAGTCAGGCTTCCTCCAGGAACAATGCAGCCTGCACAGAGAAGGATGCTCTCTGACGTGCCCCCAAGAGGACTTGGTGTTAAGATCAGGAGGGTGTGCCAATGGCTTGATATTTGTAAGTGGCCAGCTCTGCTCCTTATGTGTGCAGGCCACTCAGAAAGACTCCAGGAAGCATCACTCTCTCCAGGAACTTCTGGCACCGGCAGCTTCCTTGTGACCTTCAAGCCAGTTTCAGACCCGCCAAGGTCTAAGGCAGCACGGCCCAACAGAAATATAATGTGAGTCACATATGTGATTTTCAGTTTTCTAGTAGCCACATTTTATTCTTTTTTTTTTTTTAAGATTTTTATTGGGGAATTGGGGGAAGGGGAACAGAAAAGTTGCTGTCCTTTTGTTCTTCAGTCTAGTTGTGGAGGACGTTGCTTCACTGGCCCAAGTTGGCACCATCATTGCGCTCTTCCCGGGCAAGGCAGATCAGTCGCCGGCTTCTGGACGGCCGCTCACGGCAGCTGCTGGTCGCTCACACTGGCTGCTGGCTACACACGGTAGCCCATGGCAACCCACTGCAGCAGGGGCTGCAGCCTATGCCGTCCCCGGCGACTCACGGCAGCCCAGCTCCAGGTTGAGCTGTTGTTCAGCATCTTAGCTGTAGAGGGCGAGTGTCACTGGCCCTCATATGTGGGATCCGAACCGGGGCCCTCTGGCGTCCCAAGCCAGCTCTTAACCAACACACTACTCAGCTGGCCCTCTAGTAGCCACATTTTAAAAAGGTAAAAAGAAACAGGTGAACTTGCTTTTAGGAATATATTTTATTTAATCCAATATATCCAAAATATTATCATTTCAACATGTAATCAATATAAAAACTTATTAATGAAGTATTTTACATTCTTCATGCCACGTCTTTGAAACCTGGTGTGTTTTGCATTTACAGCACTCATCTCAGTTTGGACGCCGTCTTCATCGGAAATGCTTGCTCCACATTTCAATTTTATAGCATTTACAGCTGAAAAAGCTGATTCACACGTCCAACTTATTCCTAACGCACTGAAGGGTTTCCCAATAGCCAAATCGAGAACCTGGTTTTAAATTTAAATTTCAATGAAATAAAATCAGAAATTCAGTGCATCATCAGTCCCACTACCCACATTCCAAGTGTTCAACAGCCACAGGTGGCCAGTGGCTCCTGTGATCAGACTGGACAGATCTAAGGTGTCTTCTTTCATACTTACTCTGTACCAAATGCTTTCTTTTCTCAATCATCAGAAGCTATGAGGGCCCCCAAAGGACAAAGGCCTGAGGATTTGTTGTTGTGAACAGGTGAAGGGCCTTTTGGTTCCCCAACAGTGTATCACTGTCATGTCCTGTCTTCAGGATGAGTGGGAGTCTGCCCAGTACAACCAGGGGAGGGGAGGGCTCCCCAGGAGAAAGGGAGCAGAAGCAGATGCCCGAGCACCCACTGTGGGCCAAGCACTGCTCTGAGTATAGAATAGCCACTGTCCCATTGGTCCCCACCATCTGGTGGGTGACACACCATTAAATGGACTTAACAGATAAGGAACCTGAGATTGGCCACAATAATGAACTTGGCCAAGGTCCCACAGCTTCCCAAGGAGACCCTTCCTTTCTCACCACGTCACATCAAGATCTGACGATGAGGGAGGACAAAGACATGCTGTGTCCTCTCCACATGGAATACCAGGTAGAATCCAAGACAGGCCAGGATGCAGGTAACCAGAGGTGACCAAGCCACTCAGACACCTACACACTGGTCTAAAAATGATAAGAAGAGTGACCAGGAGGGTAAAACTGAGGTAAAGGTCTGAAAACCCTAGGTTTTACATTTCTGTCCCACTGCATAGGTAATTCCTCCCACAGTGCCACCTCACTGCTCACTGGGTCACTGGCACTGTGGTGGCCAAAAGTCAGGTACTCAGTTTCTATCGCCAGGGCCCAAAGCCATCAGAGATTTTCTTAGCTCTAAATCCACAAACCTCCATCCAGACTGGATCCAGCTCTCCCAGAACCCAGATACCACGTCCAAGGTTCCCACAGGAGGGTTGAATCGGGCAGCAAAAACAATTTTCTGATCCAGTCATTAACTGAGGCGTGATCAAGTAATTGAAGTGACATCTGAGAGGAAATTTCTGCATATGAACACTGTCATTTAACTCAACGTTTCTTGGAGAGTTCTTCATAAGGCCTTGGTAAAGCCAGTTTCTAAGCTTCTTCGGGCATTTGAAACATAAAGATTCTTCCTGACTCTGACTGAAGGGGAAAAAAGAGACAAAGGTGTTGAAAGTAGCAAGTTGGGTGGGAGGCAGACAAATTAAGTGATCTTAATTTACAGAGGCAGGGTGAGCGAGCTACAAGAGCAAGATCAGACAGTAACTGTGGGACGTAGAATTGTCCCCTGAGACCTTCCTGCCTTGAGAGAGAGAAGGAGGTGGCCTTGCCAGCAGGAGACCCTCAACCTGATGCCACCTCCAAAGCACTCCCCAGCCTGAGCTCCAAAAGCTGGTTTGTAACTCAATGATCTGCACATAGATGGATTGGTTAGATTTCTGAGCCAGGCTGCAACGGCTACCTGGCCAGGGTGTCCCCGGCATGGGAAGAGAAGAAATGGCAGCTTGGAGAAACAGGGAGGGGAGCAGAGCCTCCAAGGTAGAATTCTAGTCCAACCTCTTTTTTCAGATGAGGATCTTGTGGCCAGAAAAGGAGAGACATTTGTCTAAAGTCGATGTCCACATGGGATGCAGAGCTCCTTCTAGGAGCTCCTACAAGCTAAGGGCAAGCCCTGACTCCAGGATACTTAAGTGACCCTCACCAGGGCAGGGCTGCTCCTCTAAGGTCAAATGCTAAATAAGCATCTCTACAATTACCTGAGGAGCCACCTCTTTGAACAGAAATCTTTGAGGAAGATAATGCTCTATCTCCCAGGCTCCTGGGAGGATGTGGGCCTAACATCAGCTGTCACAGGACTCCAAATTATAAGCCCTACCTCCAGCAGTAAAGACATGATAAATTTAGCAATTTTATCTTGAGCATATGAATACAATGCATTGTATCCACTTAAAAGAGTCAGATTTCTTTCTACCTTTGCAATCTCTAGTTTTGCAATCCTTGTAGCAGGCTGCCTGTGGTGTGCATCCCACTCTGGCTTAATACTTATTTGATAATAAAATTGTTTTCTTTCTCTTCTACCTTTGTGGAGAGGTGATCTGGGTTGGGAGATTTTTGCTTTTAATTATATCTCCCCAACACTCCTCACGGAATCACCCCAACCTCCATCCAGACCTGACCTCCTTAATGTTATTTTTTAGTCTTCAACTAAAATGGAGTATAATTATGGTTTTATAATGTAATTTAGCCTATGGAGGGGGAGGGGCGCCCCTACAACTGATTCGGAGATCCTAAAAGATGGGACTTGGCCTCTAAACATCGCTGGGGGAAAGTCTCTTAGATGAGCACACACACACCCCATGGACCACAAATTCCAGGGAGGAAACACTCCAGGCGGGTCACAGAGCTCCCGAGCTCGCGGGCTCCAACCCTTAGCACATACTGTGCCCTCAGCCAGGAAAGCCTTCCTCTGGGTTACCCCTATCTGGGCCTTTTTCTGCTCAGTATGTTCCCAAGCACAGAGCAAGGAGTGAATGAATGGCAACCTTTAACTCTTTTTTCTCAAAGTCAAAATCAATACTATCTCAACATTCACTTTGTTTCAGTTGGAAACATTTATTCCACACGGAAATACTTTTCAAACAGAGAGCTCTGTTTCAACTGTTACAATGAAAAAGTCCTTTCAGGATAAAATGCTCATCAAACATTCCTGCCAGCACACAGCCAGCAGAAACACGGGTGCAAACCATCCACGTCTTAGCCCTGCTGCTCCCTGTGATAGTTCCTCAGCAGAAACCTGTATCCCTGCAAGGCCCTTGGCTGGTTATGGCTCCTCTCGCACCCTTTCCTCCCTGAGATCTGTCCATCCTTGTCTATCCCTGACAGGAACGTGACTGTCAACGGCATCACTGAGGGGAAATGTTCTTCAACTGACTCTTTCTCAAGCCACAACCAGAGCATGCTTTTTGCAGAGCTCAGTCAGAGGAGAGCTGGACTGTCCTATCCATCCAGGCTGTGGGGCTGTCATTAAATATTACTGAGCATTAATGGAAATCTAACTTTATTTACTCCATTGACTTGGCCTGGGTTACCAGAACAAGAAACCAACCCAGCATCTAGTGCTTTGGGAAAGGACCCATCAGAGAGCCCGTCCAAAGCAGCTTGTGCTCAGTCTGGCACATAGTAAATTACTAATAAATAGAAATACTAGCTATTATGATATTGATAATAATAATTAAAGTCAACCATCTCTTTGAACTCAGTCTAAGTAAATTGCTATTGTCAAATAAAAACAACAACAACAACAAAAAAAAAAACCAGCTTGTGCTCCTTAAGAGCTGCACAGCAGCAGCTCTCAAACCGTGGCAATGCATCTAAATACCCTGGAGAACTTGTTCAAATACAGGTTCCTGAAGCCCGCCCCCGAGTTATGGTGGGGGATGGGAATGGGGACTCTGCCTTCCTAGTCAGTTCCAAGGTGATGCTGCGTCTGCAGGTCTTGGAGCCACACTTTGAGTAGCCTTGCTGAACACTGCATCTCGGCCACCCATTGAACAACAGAGCCAGACCCTGGCTTCTTATCCAACTGACCCAGCAGTGAGGCCAAAGCCCAGTGGTTCACAAATCTAATTTCCCTAAAATACTAGTATTCTACCACTGAACTCAGAGCATGGATTTTCCTCCAGCTTTCAAAGCAAACTAAACCTCTGGCACCACTGACGACTTACATCTGTTATAATCTTAAAAGGGCTTAATTTCTCAACTAATTATATATTTTTTGTTAAGACTTCACTGAGTCCAACCAATAGAGAGATGACTGAGAAGTCGTAATGGCCTGGCTGACACAGCCACCGCCACATGAAGGACACCAAAATTCAGTTACTCAAGCCCCACTTCCCAAGGCATCTCCTTTGACCCCTGCAGCCAGATGCAATAATCATTTAACAACATGCCCCCAGACAGCTGGACAAAAGAAGGGCTTAGTTGCCCTCAAAACTCAATCCAATGGACAAAATAACATGGGCGCACACATTAAACCATTTTTAACCAAAGCAATGTGTGATCTCTTGCTAAATCATGTGGCATAAACATTACAGGCTGTAGATTTTCCACACAAGCAATGTGGCCTCACAGAAACGGCCACATCCTCCACATGTCTCTGCACTGGAGCCCTTTCGGATCCCCTCCTCAAGCTAAAAGAACGGCTGTAAAGTTTTGGCCTTCCCACAATTTAATTTGAAATTTTTAATATGCATCTGCCCTACAGACCTTGGCAAGAGCCTTACACATCCACACCCTGACTTTGAACGCATACATTCTGCCCACATACAGGGCAGAGCTTTCCCCTGTCCTGTCTGCTGTAGGACGTTCGATCTGGGGCCTCAGGCAGAGAGAAACAGGCTGGTGTAGCATCCTTCACAATGGAGATATCTACCGGCTTGTGATTTCTCTTCCCTGACCTTTAGCTCTTGCATGCATAAGGTGGACTAGCAAATGAAATCAGCAGATTAAAATATTGTTTCACTTAAAAAAAAAAAAGGAACCCCACTACGTTAGCTTTAAAGGGGAGGTTCAGCCAGCACATCTGGATCTAATCATTGTAAAGTTTCACATTCTTAGCATCTTCCTTCCCAGTGGGAAGGCAGCAGAGCACAGGGACAGAGCACTGGGTGAGCCAAGACCCCTGGACCCTGACCCAGGCTTTGCCACGAGCCCAATGTGTGACCTTGGGGCAGAGTCCCTGACCTCTCTAGGGCTCCGTTTCCTAAAGAGTCTTCCTGGCCTACACCAACCAGTGCTAACTGGTAACATGATTCAAGTGTTGATGAATTTATAATGACCTTCGCTTTTCCACTTGATTTTATCTGTAAAGGTTCCAGTTCTCCTGGGAGGAGATATGGCCACTGTTCCTTGCTCTCTGGAGCACCTTGTCCCCTTTGCCCTCCTCCCATCCTGCAGACCCCCAAGCCTGGCTGACTCCTTTCCCAGCATCTTCTCTGAGCAGGGGCTGTGGTGAGAAAGAGACCCCAGGAGGGTTTCCCAAATTGGCACTGAGATCTCTCCCACTATGTCTATCACAGCAGGCTTTTAGTTCCTCAAATAAGCTTCTAATTGCCTTTTTGAAAATGTGTGTGGACGCTTATTTCAAGCCACTTGGCAAGTGCCTTGCAGTGCCTCTGACACTGTGCTTGGAGGAGGAGTATTTAAAAGTCTGGAGGAGCATTAGAAAAATTGCACTCCATCTGATTCTGTCCTTGGATGGAAATGAAACAGCTTTTTCGGGGACTCACCACGGGTGTGATGCAAACTGCCACAGGCCTCCAAGAACTCAGAATTGCTGACTTTTATCTATGGACCTAAGTCTTCTCCCAGAGTCAGTGAGAAGGTGTCCCCACAGGATTAATGGACGCCAAGAATTATGACACATGTGGGTGGTCCCAGCAGTGCTGTCCTGTCCCCAGGCATCATTCTTCCCAGGTGCAACACTAACAGGATGATGAGGGCCCTGTCTCATTAGGCTGGAGACAGACCCTGTGAGTCAGTAAGAACCAGAGTCAAGAGGATACAGGACGGGCACTCAGTTTGGAGTCAGAAACTCAGAAATCTGAGTTCAAACCCCTGGTCTACCATTTCTTCCAGTTCCTCAGAGGAGGTCATCAGACCTGTTACCACCACCTCCCTGGTTAAAATGTTGCCAGGTGTCCCTTCACTCTAGGCAAGTCCTGCCCCGAATTTATTGTGCATACACATTCACCCCAGCATCTCTGTAAAAACGCTGATTCTGAGTCAGTAGGTATGGGTGGAGCCTGAGATTTCCAACAAGCTCCCAGGTGCTGCTGATGTTGCTGGTCCATGGACTACCTTTAAATGGCAAGGACAAAGAGATTTATAATCTAATCCAAACATCCCTGGTAATAATCACATGGGGCAGCTGTTAAATACACAGAGGCCAAGGCCTCAACTCAGACCAGGGCACACCTGGTGAGCAGCAATTTAACAAGTACTCAGGTAAATCTTATGATCAGAGAATTTTGGGAACCCTGGTCTTACCATCTGTAGCTCTCATCCAAAGCTCCCACAGCCTGTGCGTGCCCTGGTTTCCTTTCCATTGTTCTCTTCATTGAACTTTAAATCTGATAACCTAACTCCTGCTTGGGAGGGGGTGGGGGTGGGGGGCATAGAGTACAGGTAAAGAGCTGAAACCCCTCCCTAACTTTTCCGAGTCCTGGCACACTTGGAAAATGATCACCTTTGTAGGGCCTGAGCTCTGGGAGCCCCCAAGAACTGAGGATGAACTGGGGGCATCACTATCTCTGCTCACTTGTAACCATAACCCAAGCTCCCTGGCTAGAAAGCTCTGCTCCCACCTCAACCTCTTTAGTCAATGAGCAAAACCAACCAGCACAGCCCTTCAGTACATCTCCCCACTGTTCTTAAGATGATCCAAAACAGAGAAGAAAGAACAAACATGTCAAACTCCCATCCTGAGTTTGTCTGCCTACAAGTGCCAAAGCTGCACAAAGGTGAGAAACATACACATCCATTTACTCACCCTCTCTCATAAATTCCAGCTAATTACCATGTGCCCAGAAGCAGAAACTGTCTGCTTTACATTCCTCATCTCACTGAATCCTTGCAACTACTCTACAACTTAAAGATGGTGCGTCCATCACTGACGAGGACACCGAGGTTTACAGCGGTTAGGTGACTGGCCCAAGCTCACAGTCTGAACAGCAGGTGGGGCGGGCTCCACACGTGACCCTTTGCAGCACTCATCCCCCTTCTGGTTTGTTTCACTGCCTCCTGCCCACAGAGGCTGTGCTTTCCAGGAGGGCAGGACTGTTTCGTTCCAGGCTGTTCCACCATATATTTGGCAGACACTCATAAAAGGGTTTGCCAGGCTGATGAATGACTCCAAAGCCAAGGTGCCTCCACCATAGCAGGCTGCCTCCCAAACAAGCACACGGATGCACCCTGGTTTAACATGCCCAACTGACAAAATGTGAACTTACGAGACGTAAGTTGGAGAAAGGATAGTGGAAGGGCACTGGGGGCGTTGGGGGTGGGGGGTGGGTCAGAAGGCCTGAAGGATTCTGCTCCCCGTTCTGCTGTACTGCCCTCACATCTGAACAAGCCACTGGCCTCTCTGCACTTCAGTTTCTGCATCAACATGATAGTTTAATTAATTCCTCAAACCTTTGTGAACTCCCACCACATACTAGATGTGGTGTGAAAAAGAAAGTGATCAAGAGGAATGAAAGAGATGCCAACTCCATCCCTCAGCAGCCCTGTGCCAATTCCACTCTTCCCACCCACTAAGCACCAACAGAAATAAAACACAAGTTTTCAAACAAGTATGAAACAAAGAGGATCCTGGGGGGATTACTTACATCACAAAAGGAAGCTTTATTTAGCAAACAAATACACAGAAAAAGGATGGCTAAAGTGACATGTTCTCCTGATACTTTTTTTGTCATCGTTACTGAAGTATTATTACATACAGTCAATTTCATCCTTTTTAGGTGTACCATTCTAGTGACTTAGACAATCACATGCAGTTCCTGCTACAGTGTTAAAAATAATTTATCTCTAACTTTTCAAGAACATGTTATAGAAAATGACGTAGGCATGTATGGCCCAATGAAACAAAATTAATTTTAGCTTCTCTTTCTTTTTCTTTTTAAATGGTGAAAGAGCAGCTTATTAGAAGAGATAGTACACTTCAAAGAAATAGAAGCGGCCCGAGCAGTAGAGAATGGCTCAAGGGCCATTATTAGAAGAGAAAGTACACTCCAAAGAGTTTGGAGCGGGCCGAGCAAAAGAAGGAGCTCAAAAGCCCTTAGCTCCTCTTTCTAAAAGTGAAGGTCTCATTCTGCCAGAAGGAAGAACATAAAATTGAAAATCTTGTCTCCAGGAGGGAAAAATAAGTAATTTGCAGTGACATCTGCAAGGCATGCAGCATAGAATACAAGCTCTATTGGTCAATGCAATTGACTCTCCTTTACTAATAGTAGAGTCTCTCATCCCAGCCCTCCCCCTCTCATATGAAAGCATTTACCAATTTTTTTAAATATGCACACAGAGCCCAAGAACACAGACATATTTCTACCAAAGGTGACCCTCAACCACTTTTGCAGTTTAAACCACAAAGCCTCCTTGAATTAACTCCATAGTAACAATGCTCCAAAGGAATTTACCTGGACAAAGAACATAACTTTTGTTTTAAGACTTATCTTGAAATGAAATGCAAGAGCTTATGTTGAAAGGGGAAGGGTAATTACTCAAGCAAAACTCTAACAGGCTATTAAAATTACAACTCCACTGCAGAATTAGGTCCTGGCAACTTCAGACTAGACAACAGCATTACAAACCGGAAAATGGGAACGAATGTTGCTGTGAACAATCGATCTAACGGTGTTTTTAACCTTCCTATGTGGTTGGTTTCTGGCAAAAAGTAGAACTGATTTCCAAGCCCTAGCTCAGTGGCACTCAAACTTCAGAACCTAAGATTCTTCTGATTATGAAAACTACACATTCTTGAGCTGCACACAGACCTAACAAACTAGACTCTCTGGGGATTGGGCTACTACAGCGTTTAACCTTAGTTCCAGGGAATTCTGATGGCGGTGACCTAAGGACCACAGCCCCAGCCAAAAGACCTTGTATTTTGTTAAATGATCACTAAAATAAAGTTAAGATGGTGAAATAACTTGGACACAGACCCTGAGTATGGGTTATAACCTATGGGCTCATGGCCGAGGCTTAGAAATGTTTTCATTGTTCAGAGCGATTGTCATTGTGAGATCAACAGGTGAACTACACAGTGACAGTCTTTCATTCGTGTTCAGTTGCCTGCTTTAAGTGTGGTCCCCAGACCAGCAGCTCAGAATGGTTGAATCCCACCTTAGAAAGAAAACATTTGAGGGTGGGGTCCAGGAATCCACTTTAAAATTCTCTCCAGGTGATTCTTTCGCCACCACATTTTAATATGAATACATCTTATATTGATAAATACTTAATAATCACATTTTGTTCTCGCCTTGTCTTTTTGCTGTTTTTATTGTTGCTTTGATAAAGCATGCAATATTTGTTACCACACCATCTCAACTTATCTCCCATAGCCTCCCCTCTGTGATGCAAGGTACATCAGTGTAACACAGAAAGTTCACTCGAGGTTTATTGTCCATTAGCTGAGGGTCAGTTAGCATGGCCTAGGCGGCCAAAGAGCTCAGACCCAGCCCATCAGCACAGTGGAAGGGATACTGTATAAGGAGGTGACCCCCTTGGGCTCAAAGGGCCCCCTGACTGATTCCACTGAGCATCTTTCCATGATGCCTCCAGGGACCTTGCATGCAAGCCAGCCAACAAAATATCAAATGGGAACTTGGTGGTATTGGTAGGTTTTCCCCCCTAACTATTACGTCCATGGTAGAGCGTTTTAGTTCTTACATGTTGGAGTGCATCAAAATCTCCAGGAGAAACCATAAAAATACAGATTCCTTGATTGCAACCTCAGCTTCCAATACAGTAGTATTCCAGAGGGGCTCCCAAATCTGTACTGATGTCAGTCTCCCAGGAGATTCGTATGCATATCAATGTTTGAGGATCACTGGTGTGTGGGGAGAAACCTATGATATAAAGTAGAAAATCTGAGCTTGAGTCAAACTTACCCAGTATTTAGTGTGTAAACTTTTATACACCTCAGCTTCTTCAAGGCAGAAATACTAATACATGCCTCACAGTGTTGTTACAATAGCAATATGTGTATATATGCAACAATGTAGTGGATGCAAAGTGCCAGGTAAAGATCAGCAACACTGGCAGGTGCAGAATTCCACAACTATTACTGACTGTGGTCCCCTTAGCCAAAAAAGGGTAACTTCACTAAGAAGCATTCCATGTTAGATTCGGATTCTGAGACCCGAGTCAGCTCGACAATCTGTGTTATTCACTGAATTGTGTCTCCTCAGAAATGATAGGCTGGAGTTCAACTCCCCAGTACCTCAGAATGTGACCAAATTTGGAAAGGGGGTATTTACAGAGGTAATCAAGCAACAGTGAGGACGTTAAAGTGAGTCTTAATTCAGTGTGACTAGTGTCCTTAAGAAAGGGAGAAGCCGCCACGCTCAGGGAGAAGACGGCCAACTGTAAGCCAAGGAGAGGCTCCTGACAGATGCTTTCCTCACCACTCTCAGAAGGAACCAGCTCTGCTGACATCCGGATCTCAGACTTCCAGCCTCCAGAATTGAAACAATAAATTTCTGTTGTTTAAGCCACCAGTTTGTGATACTGTGTTACAGCAGCCCTAACAAACTCAAACAATGTCAGTTTCCAATTAAAGAGGAAAGTGTTCTTCTGTTTCTTTTGTGAGGGATAGGTGGACATCTGGTGCTTCTCGGATTCCGCAGGGCTTGTTCTAATATCTTCACCAGGTTCATTCATAAATCTCCAGATAAACTACTTGCCAGGTCCATCAGAGAGCCAGCTCTGGGGGGACAGGGCATCACTGCAGGCTCTGTAGCAATTGTCACAAAATCAGAGATCCAAAACATCTGCAAGCTCACCAGCAAGAACCAGTAAGTGATTTACCATCCTTAGAAAACTCTCCAGGCCCATCCCTGCACAGCCAACTCACACGCCCTTTTTCCTTCTGTCGGAGCATCACGCGTGGCCAGCTTCTAGCTTCCAGATGGTCTGAGAGTTGGAGAGCCACCGTCAGCACTCAGGCACCTAGGGACCCTAATCAAGAGGACCCATTAAAAACCCTCAAAGAGGGCTGACCGAGTGGCGTGATGGTTAAGAGCTGGCTTGGGACGCCAGAGGGTCCCGGTTCGGATCCCACATGAGGGCCAGCGACACTGCCCTCTACAGCTAAGATGCTGAACAACAGCTCATCCTGTAGCTGGGCTGCCATGAGTCCCCGGTGACAGCGTAGGCTGCAGCCCCTGCTGCAGTGGGTTGCCAGGGGTTACCGTGTGTGGCCGGCAGCCAGCGTAAGTGGCCGGCAGCCGCCGTGAGCAGCCGTCCAGAAGCCGGCGACTGATCTGCCTCACCCGGGAAGAGCGCAATGATGGTGCCAACATGGGCCAGTGAAGCAACGTCCTCCACAACTAGACTGAAGAACAAAAGAACAGCAACTTGTCTGTTCCCCTTCCCCCAATTCCCCAGCACTGTTCCCATCTCCCAATTCCCCAATAAAAATCTTAAAACCCTCAAAGAGATGATTTTTTTAAACTGAATGCAGCTTTCATTCTTGCATAAGTAGGACTATAACACATTACGGAAATGCCCCCAAAAGAAAATAAAAAGCCTTTCGATATGCATTAAAACTGGAACCCTACATGGTCTTATTCAGTAACCAGAGGGTGTGTGGGAAAGCGAGCAGGCTGACCCTGTTTAGATGGCTGTTCAGCGTCAGAAAGGAGCCATGTCTGTCCAGTGTGCAAAGCCAGCAGGCATGTCCCCTGCAGGGTGACTGGCCTCAGTGCCCCGGCTACCTTTACCCACTACAGACCCTCTTGGGCCTGTCCTAGAAGCCTCCCTAGGGATCTTTAAAACAAACAAAAACAAACACATGAAACTGGTGTCCAGCACCTACTCTTAGAAATTCCAATTCAGTGAGTCAGGTGGGGTTTAGGAACCAGCAATTTAAGGAGAGTCCCTGGCAATTATGCACACTCAGGGCCAAGAACTCAGCCATGAATTAAAGTCAGGGTCCAACCGGACAGCCCAAGAAAAGGAGAAAGCGCCCAGTGGAGGTCAGGAAAGTGGGATGCCAGTGCCAGCTTTGCCAAGTGACCCCAACAAGTCTCATCTTTCTGAGCCTGAGTTTTTCCCCTGTCAAAGTGAGAGTAAACTAGAACCTTTCAGGTCTCCCTCTTTTAAGATGAACGTCCCTTGATTCACTCTAAGATGCTCTGCAAAGACATCTGCCTTCTTAGATGTACTAAACCCAACTGCTGTGTGGCCGCACTTCAGGCTGACCTTGGCTGCCATCTTACCCACAGGAGACCTCCTTTAACTCTGTGGGGGAGGATCCCAGAGTGACAGGTGCTGAGCCCCATAGAGAGGCCCTTGTGGAGAAAAGTAAGCCTCTTAAAGTGCCCTCAATGTAATCTCTCCAACCCTGGAATAATCTACACTCCCCTTGAAGATCTGCCATGCATGACCCCAGGCTACACTCAGGAAATACCTTCACTTACAGCAAACTGGGTCCTAGACAAAGTGTCAAGTAATTAAATGGGCTGTCTTGAAGCAACGCAACAGAAAAAGAGAGGAGTTTTAATTTGAGCACACAAAGCTTTGGGGCTCTCTAACCTGGCTACTTGAGAGCAGTGCTGAGGGAAGCATGGAGGGTCCTGCTGATCTGATCCCAAGGAATTCACTTGGCCATCTGAGAAAAAGGATACATCTCTCTGTGCAGTGAAGTGGACTCTGGGGACGAGTGATGCACCAAAACAATTCACCAGGACATCAAGGTCGATGATAAACACTTCAGACAAGTGAATTCACCATCTTCAATTCAGTGACAAAAGTTACCAAGCAGACTGCTTAAGTGCCCCTCTTCAGAGATAAAAACAGAGAGGCAGCCATTTGTCTCCATCTGGCTGTCCTCTGCAGGTGCCTTCTGTCACTCAACAAGTATTTAGCATGGATGTGCTTCACTCATTCAATACTTGAACCCCTAGCTCTCAACATGTGACCTAAAAAACATTGCTCCCACGAGACACTGCTTTTCCACCTCAACATTACTCTCTTCCTTGGCTCAAATCTGGGAAAGATTTACTTTTCCGTATCCAACAAGCAAGTCTTCATCATCAATTAGTCAGTAAACATTTTTTGTTGAGTACCTACTGTATGCCAGGCGTTGTTCTTGATCCTTGGGGACATAGTGCCAGGAGACGGTTTCTCTCAAGGAGCTTATATTCCAGTGCCATGAGACAGCCAATATATGAATCATATATGTAATATCAGGGAATGCTAAATGATATGAAAATAAAATAGGAAGAGGCTGAGGGTGGGGGCTAAGGGATGGCAGGGAGACCTCTGAGAAGGTGACACTGAGGCTGACTCCTAAATGAAGTGATGTGTGAGACAGTGCCTCCAACCTTCAGAAGCTAGGATGAGCAGCTCCAGCAGGAAAGCTGGAGTTGGAGTGGCCAGGGCATAGGAGGAGAACCGGGTAAGGATCGTGGCATGGAAGCCAGGTGAAGAAAGTGTCCCCAAGAGAGCGGTCAGCTGGCTAACTGCTGCAGAGAGGCTGCAGAAGTTGCCAACAGAGTGTGCCACCTGGAGATGACTGTGTGGCTTCAGTGAAGAGATAGGGTGAATGTTGAATTGGAGTGGGTTCAAGATAGAATGAGAGGGGAGGAAATGAAGCCATGAGTAGGATAATTCAATCAGAAATATGTACTGGCCGAGGAGAGCAATGGGAGAACAGCTGACTGGAACACAGGGTCAAGAGTGTGTGGGTGCTGCTGCTGCTTTTTCCTTACGATGAGCGACTACCGCATGTTTCTCATGAAGACTATCCAGCAGAGAGGGAAAACTGATGATGCAGGAGCGAAAGGAGACACATGCATGAGTGAAAGCCTTGCCTGCCAACAGAGAACAGGATCCAATGTGCATGTGGTTACAATGCACATATGGTTATGGTGCAGGTAGGCCAGCAGATTTAGCATGAAAAGATGATGAAACTAGTTTGTAATTGCTCCCTTTGCTCAGTGAGATAAGCAAGGTCATCAGCTGAGAGTGGGGTGGGGACAGAAACACAGTGGACCTGCCTGTGTCAAGAGTCCGCCTTGAGGTCTGTGGTCATAAGTCAAAAGTGAGGCAATACAGATGGCTGCGTGTTTTCTCAAGCCTGGTTCATCAGCCCAGGGTGGTAGCAGGGCAGGCAGAGGGTGGGGTTTTCCCAAGAAAGTAAGATGAAGGGAGAAAGAGGCAAGGCGATAGTGTATGCAAGCACCTCAACTGGAAGTGGGGAGGGGTTATAAGGACAAGAAAAAGACGACGGACAATAAAAATGTGGAAGGGGGGCCAACCGAGTGGCGCGTTAGTTAAGAACTGGCTTGGGACGCCAGAGGGCCCTGGTTCGGATCCCACATATGAGGGCCAGTGACACTGCCCTCCACAGCTAAGATGCTGAACAACAGCTCAACCTGGAGCTGGGCTGCCATGAGCCACTGGCGATGGCAGGTGGGTTGACATGGGCTACCGTGTGTGGCCAGCAGCTGCCGTGAGCGGCCGTCCAGAAGTCGGCGACTGAACTGGCTGCCCCGGGTTGGAGCTAATGCTCGTTACAACTGAGGATAGAGACGCAAGGTCCTCCACAACTAGACTGAAGAACAAAAGGACAGCAACTTGTCTGTTCCCATCCCCCAATTCCCCAATAAAAATCTTTAAAAAAAATGTGGAAGGGCCACGGGCTCTGATAGGGTGAAGGCCAGGTGGAATTGGGTACGAAAGGGAATAACATGAAAGAGAAAAGGTGAGGGTCAGCCTGGAATGTTTTTCAAGATTTGGTTGGAAGTGCAGTTATTGGTCCACAACCATGTTTTCAAATGATAGGTTGCAAGTTTAGTGGGTAGTAAAATCAATGTAGTGGGTCATGACCAGCAAGTTTTTTAATGAAACAGAATAAAACATAAGAGTCCATTATACCTAGGAAGGGTAAATATTGTTTTGAGAAACCTGTTTCAGTTACATGTATGTTTGTATTGGCCATCAATTGGGGTTAAAAAGAACTTCAAGGACACCAGGGCAAGGTTTCTCAACTTGGCACTGCTGGTGTTTTAGACCCTGTAATCCTTTGTTGCAGGAGCTATCCTGTGCAATGCAGGGTGTTGCCCAGAATCCCTGGCCTCTAGTCATGAAATGCCAGTAGCACCTCTTCCTCCCCTGAAGTTGTGACAGACAAAAATGTCTCCAGACAAGGTCAAATATCCTCCAGGTGGCAAAATTGCTGAGAACCAGTTGTCTAGAGATAACCAAGAGAGGGGTGACTGAAGTGGGGCAGAGAAAACGATAACTGAGAGAGAGCCGATCGAGGGGCTGCATAGGGAGGACAATCTATACAGACGTTCAAGTCACCAAAACTGTCAATGGGAGGAGGAACTGTGGGCCAGGTGAGCAAAATCATCAAAGAATGAGGCAAAGTGGTCCAGAGGACTGTAGATGAGTGTTCTCCACCCTGGCTACACATTAGAAGTACCTGGAGGACTTACCCATCCATGCCCAGGGCCCACCCAAACCGACTAAATAAATCAGAATCCCACAGTGATTCCAATGTGCAACCAGGATGGAAAACCCTACAGAAAAGACCCATTCTACAAGGTTCAGCTTAAGAACAACCTCCTTCATGAAAAATGTCCACCTCACTTCACTTTTCCCACATTCCCCTACCATGACCAGTTTTGCTTTGTTTATAACTTACATGTGAAATCATTAGAAAAGAATAAAAGGCACTGAAATTAAGTGGCTGAAAACAGAACAAGTGTTTATTTGCTACAGAATTTTAGAATTAGGGGACCCACTAGTGGGGAAGGGGGCCTTTCAGGGAATATCTTGCTCTTGAGCATCGGGTCACCCAAGCCTCTCACGGACATCCAGATACATGAGGGTCTCCAGGGGAGCCACGCACTTATGTGTCATTGATAAGCATTATTAGAAATGTGTCCCCTCTGGAGACACTGTAATAAACACTTGTTAAAATTAATGGCTACTGAACTTAATTTATTCCAAAAAATGCACCAATGATCAGATTACAACACAATTTAAACAACGTTTATCATCTGGTCACCATTTTCTTCACGATACTCTTCACATGTAGCCCACTATTTATTAAAAGAAATCAATGACATCAAGTCTTAGATATATATATATGTGTATGATAAAAAAGCAAAAACTAAAAAACAGAAACCAGAGACTCTCTAACAGTTCTCTCCATTTTCCCATGAGAATCCATTATAGAATATTTAAAACAATACCCATGAACTCTGACCTTCATTGTTGATTAAACACATACATCTATCTATAAAACATCATTAAATCCACAAACACCTACAATGGTTACAGACAATAGTTAAGTAATATAACCCAAATATTTATTTTTCCTCAGCTTGGAAAAATTGATAAAATTGAGTTATCTGGCCTTGATTGGCATTCTAACTTTCATCCATGATAGGGTGGAGCACTGGCTGGACAAGAACACAAGATCTGCAAAACAGAGGAAGCTGTTTCTCTAAACCAGTCGTTGTCAAAGAGTGGTCCATGACCAGCAAGGTCAGCATGACCTGGGAACGTCCTAAAAATGCAAATTATCAGACCTCACCCAAGACGCAGAGAATCTGAAACTCTAGCCCAACAATCTAGGTTTCAACAAGCCCTCCGGGTGATTCTGATGCATTTGAGCTTGAGAACCACTGATTGAATTCAAATCATAGGTTTCAAATTGTGCAGCGGGATCAGAGGCAGTCAAGGAAAAGGAGGGTGCCTGCTAAGAGCTTTCACGACCTTGTGTGTCCACTGCTCTCTTAGGGAACGGAGGTAAACAGCTTTTCCTGAAGCCATCTTTTTTACACTGAATAAATTTACTGAAAGTTGGGAAATCTCAGGGTTTTAGAATATAGTTCACTGAACGTTTCCAAAAAGACAAGAGACTTCTCTGTGCAGTGAAGTGGACTCTGGGGACGAGTGATGCACCAAAACAATTCACCAGGACATCAAGGTCGATGATAAACACTTCAGACAAGTGAATTCACCATCTTCAATTCAGTGACAAAAGTTACCAAGCAGACTGCTTAAGTGCCCCTCTTCAGAGATAAAAACAGAGAGGCAGCCATTTGTCTCCATCTGGCTGTCCTCTGCAGGTGCCTTCTGTCACTCAACAAGTATTTAGCATGGATGTGCTTCACTCATTCAATACTTGAACCCCTAGCTCTCAACATGTGACCTAAAAAACATTGCTCCCACGAGACACTGCTTTTCCACCTCAACATTACTCTCTTCCTTGGCTCAAATCTGGGAAAGATTTACTTTTCCGTATCCAACAAGCAAGTCTTCATCATCAATTAGTCAGTAAACATTTTTTGTTGAGTACCTACTGTATGCCAGGCGTTGTTCTTGATCCTTGGGGACATAGTGCCAGGAGACGGTTTCTCTCAAGGAGCTTATATTCCAGTGCCATGAGACAGCCAATATATGAATCATATATGTAATATCAGGGAATGCTAAATGATATGAAAATAAAATAGGAAGAGGCTGAGGGTGGGGGCTAAGGGATGGCAGGGAGACCTCTGAGAAGGTGACACTGAGGCTGACTCCTAAATGAAGTGATGTGTGAGACAGTGCCTCCAACCTTCAGAAGCTAGGATGAGCAGCTCCAGCAGGAAAGCTGGAGTTGGAGTGGCCAGGGCATAGGAGGAGAACCGGGTAAGGATCGTGGCATGGAAGCCAGGTGAAGAAAGTGTCCCCAAGAGAGCGGTCAGCTGGCTAACTGCTGCAGAGAGGCTGCAGAAGTTGCCAACAGAGTGTGCCACCTGGAGATGACTGTGTGGCTTCAGTGAAGAGATAGGGTGAATGTTGAATTGGAGTGGGTTCAAGATAGAATGAGAGGGGAGGAAATGAAGCCATGAGTAGGATAATTCAATCAGAAATATGTACTGGCCGAGGAGAGCAATGGGAGAACAGCTGACTGGAACACAGGGTCAAGAGTGTGTNTATACATATACATACATATATATATATGTGTGTATATATGTGTGTATATATATGTATATATGTATATGTATATATATGTATATATATACACACATATATACACACATATATATATATGTATGTATATGTGTATATATATCTCCTATTTTATTCATCCTACTGCTGGACATTCATATTGCTTCTCGTTTATTTACTTCAATCAACAACCTCACACACAAATCCTTACAGGCTGATGTTTTTATTTCTGTAAGACAGGACTCCAGATACAGGATTTTGGGTCATATGGCATGCATGTTCCAAACTTTCATGGATTAAACTGTCTGATTTCCCTAAAGGCTACAGCAATTCATACTCTCACCAAGAGCCAGAGAGTTGCCCCCCACACGTCCAACAGAGGATGTTACCAACCTTTACAGTGCGGTCAATTGGATGGACAGAAAACTAACCTCTCTTTGTTTTTTAATTTGCATTTCCCTGACCATTATGAAGGTTGAGAATCTTTTCACATTTACTGACCATTTGCATTTCTTCTTTTGGAAACTGCCTGTTCATCTCCTCTGCTCATCTTTCTGTTGTGTTGTCCTTCACGTGCCATTTAATCACATGCTCATCACTCCCTCCAGTCTATTAGATACATGAAGGACAAAGACCATCACCCCCTAAAAACTCAGTGTATGGGAGTGAGGGCAGAGGATGTCTTCTTAGCATGAAGTACATGATAAGCCCTCAAAAACAACTGCTGAAGAAGTGAATAGCAGACAACATGGAAAACTGGCTAAGATTGCAGCTAGATGAGCAAAAAGGAAATACAAACCTTCATTTCTTGTTCTACATATGCAGAATAGCATCACTTTGGCTGAAATTAAATTACTAGTTAAGAGAAAAACAAAACCAGGGTCTTGGCAATGACTCTGAAAATGCATTGTGAAATGGGTGGCAGTCTTAATTCATAGCTCAGGGTGACACATAAATAAAGGGTCTCACCACCAAAACATCCTGTACCCAGCCTTGTCCAATTGTCATTTGTCATTCAAATGGCACCTGTCACTAAGCTGAGGGTTGTTAGGATGGTCAATGACAGAAGAAGCCAACCATAAGCATTTTCTCTTTTGCTTTTTATCCTCACCCCCTTCCAAGATACTTTTGCCTTTCAAAATCTCCTGCTTATTGGGTAAGGAGGTGTGGGGAGGGCCTGCAGGGTGAGTTTGACAGAGTTCAGATTCATTAACTCTTTTAACTTTAGGCAAAACATCTGGTTATACCCACCATTTATCCCCATTATTTGTAATAGTTCTCTTTGGCTTATGTTTTAACTAGTCCCCTCGTTAAATATAAAAGTAATAGGATTAAAAAGTTCTGGGGGAAAGTACTGTAATTAAAAAGGCACCAGTAGGGTATGTTAAGCTGTAATTCTGGCCCTGCTTATTAAGTTTTCCTTCTTGTCTTTAAAATTTTTTGTACCCCATAAAAATAACTTTGAATTATTTAACACTTTTTTAGTACTTCCTGTATTGGCCAAACATCACCCAAAATCTCCAAGAAAACACTATGACTCAAAAATTCTGGAGCAAAAATGTCACAGATCACAAGTTTTAGACACTGTCCCAAGAGTCTGGGCAGGTCACATACACCACAACACACACAATACATAGCCTGTTAAATTGACAGGCAACTCTCCAAAACACATAAGGGTTTTCTAACCTTTTGAAGTTACAAAATCTTCTTAATAGGAAAAAAAAAATGCAGGAACTTTGATCCAGTCATGAAGTTATAATAAGAATCAGGCAAGAGGCAAAAAGCACAATTTATAACACTTTATTAAAAGACATAAAAAATCGATATGAGTTGTAATATCTCTGTTACAGAAGATCATAAGAGATCACTATGAACAATGGTACACCAACAAACTGTACAATCTAGAAGAAATGGATATATTCCTAGAAACATACAAGCTACCAAGACTGAATCATGATGAAATAGAAAATCTGAACAGACCAATTACTACCAAAAAGATTGAATCAGTAATCCAAAACCTGCGAAAAACAAAAGTCCAGGAACAGGCAGCTTCACTAGTGAAGTCTACCAAACATTTGAAGAAGAATTAATACCAATCCTTCTCAAACTCTTCCAAAAAATAGAAGAGAGGAGAACTCTTCCAAACACATTTTTATAAAGCCAGCATTACCCTGATACCAGAACTAGATAAGGATGCCAGATACACAAAATGAATTATAGGTCAATATCCATGATGAACAAAGATGCAAAAATCCTCAACAAAATATTAGTACACAGAATTCAACTATACATTAAAAGCATGTTGTATGATGAGACACCATGATCAAATCAGATTTATGAAAGAGATACAAAGATGATTCAATATCCACAAATAAGTCAATGTAATATACCACATTAACAAAATGAAGAATAAAAATTATATATCTCAATAGATGCTAAAAAAGCAGTGGACAAAATTCAACATCCATTTATGATAAAAACTTTCAACAAAGCAGCTACAGGGGGAACATACCTCAACATAATAAAGGCCATATATGATAAGCCCACAGCTAACGTCATACTCAATGGTGAAAAGCTGAAAGCTTTTCCTCTAAGATCAGGAACAAGACAAGGATGTCCACTCTTGCCACTTTTGTTCAACATAGTATTAAAAGTCCTAGCCAGAGCAATTAGGCAAGAAAAAGAAATAAAGGCACCCAGAGTGGAAAGGACAAAGTAGAACAGTCACTATTTGTAGGTGACATGTTATATATAGAAAACCTTAGCGATTCCATCAAAAAACTGTTAAAACTAATGAATGAATTCAGAAATGTTGCAGGATACAATAACAATACACAAAAATCTGTTCTTTCTTTACATTACCAATGAACTATCAGAAAGAAAGAGAAATTAAGGAAATAATCCCATTTACAATTGCATCAAAAAGAATAAAATACCTAAGAATAAATTTAACCAAGGAGGAGAAAGACCCACACACTGATAACTACAAGACATTAATGAAAAAAAATTGAGGAAGACACAAATAAATGAAAAGACATTCAGTGTTCATGGATTAGAATTAATATTGTTAAAATATCCATACTACCCAAAACAATATAAAGATTCAATGCAATCCCTATCAAAATTCCAATGGCATTTTTCACAGAAATATAACAAACAATCCTACAATTTGTAAAAAACAACAAAAGACCCCAAATAGCCAAGGCAATCTTGAGAAATAAGAGCAAAGCTGGAGGCATCATAGCCCCTCACTTAAAACTATATTACAAAACTATCAGCATTAAAACAGTATGGTATTGGCATAAAAACATACACCTAGATAAATAGAACAGAATAGAGCAGCCAGAAATAAGCCCATGATGAATCTGTGGTCAATTAATTTACAACAAAGAAGCCAAGATTTTAAAATGCGGAAAGGACAGTATCTTCCATAAATGATGTTGAGAAAATTGGACAGCCACATGCAAAAGAAAGAAACCAGCCCACTATCTTACACCATACACAAAAAATTAACTTAAAATGAATAAAGACTTGAAGATAAGGCCTGAAGCCATAAAATTCCTTGAAGAAAACATAGATAGTAATAAGCTCCTTCACACAGGTCTTAGAGATGATTTTTTTTAATCTGACACCAAAAGCAAAAGCAACAAAAGCAAAAACAAACAAGTGGAACTACACCAAACTAAAAAGCTTCTGCGCAGCAAAAGAAACCATCAACAAAATGAAAAGGCAACCTAATAAACGGGAGAAAATATTGCAAATCATATATCTGATAAGGGACTAATATCCAAAATATACAAAGAACTCATACAACTCCATAGCAAAAACCCAATTTAAAAAATGGGCAGAAGATCTAAATAGACATTTTCCAAAGAAGACATACAAATGGCCAACAATATGAAAAGATGTTCAACATCATTAGTCATAATAGAAATGCAAATCAAAACCACAATGAGCTATCACCTCACACCTATTAGAAGGGCTATTATCAAAAATACAAGAAATAACAAGTGTTGAAAAGGATGTGGAGAAAAAGAAACTCTCGTACACTGTTGGTGGAATGTAAACTGGTGCAACCACTATGGAAGCCAATAATAAAGTTCCTCAAAAAATTAAAAATAGAACTACCACATAATCCAGCAATTTCACTTCTGAGTATTTATTCCAAAAAATCAAAAACACTAATTTGAAAAGATATATAGACCTCCCGAGTTCATTGCAGCATTATTTACAATAGCCAAGATATGGAAACAATCTAAGTGTCTATCAATGGATGAATGACTAAGGAAACTGGTATACAGACTCATCAAGAAAAAAAAAAAGAGAACCCAGAAATAAGTCCACATATATATGGGCAAATAATTTCCGACAAAGGAGACAAAAGCATACCATGGAAAAAAGAAAGCCTCTTCAATTAAATACTGCTGGGAAAACTGGAAAGCAATGCACAAAAGAAAGAAACCAGACTGCTATTTGTCACCACACACCAAAATTAACTCAAAATGGATCAAAGACCTAAATATAAGACTTGAAACAATAAATTGCATAGAAGGAAACAGAAGTGCTAGACTTATGAACCTTGGTTTTACACAGGATTTTATGAATTTGACTTCAAAGGCAAGGGAAGTAAAACCTAAAATAAATGACTGGGACTATATCAAACCAAAAAGCTTCTGCGTAGCAAAAGAAAGCATCAACAAAACAAAGAGGCAACCAACAGAATGGGAGAAGATATTTGCAAACAACACCTCCAATAAAGAGCTAAGATCCAAAATATATAAAGAACTCATACAGCTCAACAACAAAATCAAACAATACAATTAAAAAATGGGCAGAGGACCTAAGGAGACACCTCTCCCAAGACAATGTACAAACAGCCAACAGATATATGAAAAGGTGCTCAACTTCACTAGCTAGAAGGGAAATGCAAATCAAAAACACAATGAGATACCACCTTACACCTGTTAGAATGGCTATTATCAACAAGGCAAGTAATACCAAGTGTTAGAGAGGCTGTGGAGAAAAAGAAACCTTCATGCACTGCTGGTGAGAATGTAAATTGGTACAACCACTATGGAAAACAATATGGATGTTCCTCAGAAAATTAAGAATAGAATTACCATACGACCCAGCGATCCCTCCTCTGGGTATCTACCCAAAAAATCTGAAAACATTTATCCATAAAGATATGTGTACCCCGATGTTCATTGCAGCATTATTTACGGTAGCCAAGACATGGAAACAACAAAAGTGTCCTTTGACAGGAGGCTGGATAAAGATGTGGTACATATATACAATCGAATATTATACAGCCATAAGAAAAGATGAAATACTGCCATTTGAAACAACATGGATGGATCTTGAGAATATCATGCTAAGTGAAATAAGTCAGACAGAAAAAGTCGAGAATCATGATTTCACTGATATGTGAGATATAAAACCGAAAGCAACAAACGAACAAGACAAACTAACAAACAAACAAAAACTCATAGACACAGACAACAGTTTAGTGGTTACCAAAGGTAAGGGAGAAGGGGGAGAGATAGAAAAGGGTAAAGGGGGTCAAATATATGGTGAAGGAAGGAGATTTGACTTTGGGTGGTAAACACAGAATGCAATATATAGATGATGTATTATACAATTTTACACTTGAAACCTATGTAATTTTATTAACCAATGTCATCCCAATAAATTCACTTTAAAAAAAAGAGGACTCAAATAAAATCAGTAATGAAAGAGAAGTGACAACTGACACCACAGAAATACAAATGATTATAAGAAAATACTATGAACAATTGCATGCCAACAAATTTGACAACTTGGCAGAAATGAATAAGTTCCTAGAAACATACAACCTACCAAGACTGAATCAAAGTAAAAGAAAATCTGAACACACCAATAAAGCCAATGAAAACAAATCAGTAATCAAAAAAACTCCCAACAAACAAAAATCTTGGACCACACTGCTTCACAGGTGAATTTTACCAAACATTCAGAGAAGAATTACACCTGTCCTTCTCCAAAAAGTTGAAGAGGAGGGAAGGCTCCCAAGCTCATTTTATGAGGTCAGCATTACCTTGATTCCAAAACCAAAGACACTACAAAAAAAGAAAAATTATAAGCCAATATCCCTGATGAACATATATACAAATATCCTCAACAAAATATTAGCAAACCAAATTCAGCAATACCTAAAAAAGATCAAGGCCAGCCAAGTGGCTCAGTTGGTTAAGAGCTTGCTCAAGAGTGAGAACCTGTTGCCGGTTCCATTCAGAGCCCGAGCTGAGCTGCCGTTGAGCTGCCAACAGGTGGCAGGATGGCTCAGCTTAAAAAAAAAAAAATCATACACCATGATCAAGTGGGATCTGTTCCTGGGATGCAAGGTTGGTTCAATATCCACAAATCGATTCATATGATATACCACATAAACAAAATGAATGATAAAAATCATATGATCCTATCAGTAGATGCAGAAAAAGCATTTGACAAAATCCAGCATTCATTTGTAACAGAAACTCCAAAATACATAAGGAACGCATACAACATAACACACACACACAAAAAAAACCAGTCTGAATGAAGAATGGGTACAGGACTTGGATGGACATTTCTCCAGAGAGGACACATAGATGGCCAGCTGACATATGAAAAGATGCTCAACATCGTTGTCAGCAGGGAGGTGCAAATTAAAACCACAGTGGGATGTCACCTTACACCTGTCAGAATGGCTATCATCAATAAATCAACAGACAACGGGTGTTGGCGAGGATGTGGACAGGGGCAAGCCCTCGTGCACTGTTGGTGGGATTGTGAATTGGTGCAGGCACTGTGGAGAACAGTATGGAGGTTCTTCAAAGAGTTGAAAACAGAACTACCATATGATCCAGCAATTCCACTTCTGGGTATTTATCCAGAGAAACTCAAAACACTAATTTGAAAAGACATATGCACCCCTATGTTCACTGAAGCCTTGTTTGCAATGATCAAGATATGGCAGCAACCTGGGTATCCATCAATAGACAGGTGGGTAAAGAAGATGTGGCATATAGATGCAGTGGAATATTGCTCAGCCATTAAAAAAAAGAAGAAGAAGAATGAAATCTTACCATTTGCGGCAACATGGATGGATCTAGAAGATAAAGACAAATGCCACATGATTCCACTCATATGTGGAATCTAAAGAACAAAACAGATGAACAAATGAAACAGAAACAGACTCATAGATACAGAGAACATTTTGATGGTTGCCAGATGAGAAGAGGGCTGAAGGAATGGGTGAAGAAAGGGAAGGGACTGAGATATACAACTTGCCAGTTGTGAGAGTATTCGCAGGATGTAGCATACAGCATGGGGAGTATGGTCAATAGTATTGTGATGGCTATGTGTGGTGCCGATGGGTGTTAAGACTTGTCGGGGTGATCACTTCATAAGTTATATACATGTCAAGTCACTATGTTGTACACCTGAAGCTGATATGGTATTATGTGTCAGCTGTGGTTGAAAAAAATTTTTTTAATGTATGGAAAAAAGAAATTGTGGTATATATATACAATGGGATATTATTCAGCCATAAAAAATAATGAAATCTTGCCGTTTGTGACAACATGAATGGACCTCAGGGGCATTATGCTTAATGAAATAAATCAGACAAAGAAAAACAAATACAGTATGATCTTTTCTTGTATGTGGAATCTAAAAAAAAACCAAGCTCGGGCTGGCCGAGTGGTGCATTGGTTAAGAGCTGGCTTGGGACGCCAGAGGCCCCGGTTCGGATCCCACATATGAGGGCCAGTGACACTGCCCTCTACAGCTAAGATGCTCATCCTGGAGCTGGGCTGCCGGGAGTCACCAG
>NW_017731497.1:1966878-1968245 GCF_001890085.2 Hipposideros armiger | reverse complement strand
TGACCCTGCGCGGCCGCCTCCGCGCCTGCCTCCTCGCCAAACTTTTCGGGCGAAAACCGCTCGTGCCTCTCCTGCAGGGGCGCCGCAGGACCCCCGGGGCCCAGAAACTGTTCACCCCCTCGCCTTCGCGGCCAAGACCCACTGAAAATATGGCGCCCTCGAACGTCGTTCCTCGGTCCCCTCAGGGAATCCCGAAATGCCAGTCTCCAGGACCCCCGGATCCCTGCGGGCGCGAAATTTCTGCTCGTGGGGCCGAGGAAGGAGAAGGCGCCGCTCGTCCAGTGAGGCACTGACTCCAGATTCAGCGGCACTGAATCCAAATCCTGCTCTCGCCCTCCGCCGGGCGCTGCCCGCGTCCCTCAGCCGCAGCAGCTTGCTGGTGGCGAAATTGCCAAGTCAAGGGGAGTCGTGGAATCGGCAGGTCTGAGAGTCCGGGACCGGGCAAGGAGCTCCGCGCCGGCGGGCTGTCTGTGCCCGGAGCCTCGGCCCGAGACTTGTTTGCAAAGTGGCGCTGGAGTCGGGGCGGCCAGTGCTGGAATGAAGCCGCTCCGCCCGCGCCAACTCTCCTGGCGCGGGGGCCCGGCCGGGGCCGAGGGGACACTCCAGGCAGGCCAGGCTGCTTTTCAAAGCCCAGTTACCGGAAACCCAGCGGGAGCCCCGGAGGGGACCAGCTCGCCCACCGCCAAGAATCCGCTTTCGGGTGCCGGCTGCGAGGCTGTTTGCAAACCGCTGCACCCGGGTCGAGTGCAGTGAAACATGCATGTGCAATAGACAGGTGCATTAATTTTATTTTATTTTTTATTTTCCTGCAAAAAGCCTTCCTAGAATATCAAATTTGGGAGCTTTGCGGGGTTTTTTTTTTCTTCTTCTTCATTGGCATCACTCATGAGATGCAAAACGGAGGAAAACACCACCCACATTTTCCTTCTGTCGGGAGGGAAAAGACACGAGAAATTCATGCAACGTGCATGCAGCTGGAGGAAGAGGAAAACCCGAGCGAGCCGTGCGCCTTACCGGGGGATGCATTTACTGTCTCATTGCAGAGTGCCTGCCCGGGAGTGCAGCCGGCGTCCCCCTGCGCGCCCGGCGACCGTTCTGCTCCCGCAGCCGCCTCTGCTGCTGCCGCCGCCGCTGGCTCCGGGCGCGGAACAAGAGCCGAAGGCGAGCGCGAGCGCACGGCCCGCGCGCGCAGGGGGGGCAGGAAGCGCGTCATCACTCGGGGACGGCGTGGCTCCGCGCGGCTCCAGTCCGGCCGCGGCGCCGCGCAGCACCGCAGCTGGGCCGGCGCCCCGCGCCCTCGGGCCCTTCTTGGGTCAGTACCCCCCACCCCCACCCCGGTCGGGAGCTGGGAAGGTCGGCGAGGCAAG
>NW_017731497.1:1960167-1964138 GCF_001890085.2 Hipposideros armiger | reverse complement strand
GAACTAAAAATGTATACATTTTGTATGAATAAATAGTGCAGTATTTGGGGAAGTAAGTCAAATAGATACCTTCCAAGTCACTTAAAAATACATTTAGTACTAAAATCCTTTTTTATTATAAGCTGGAACTATAAATACCAAACCAGATATTGCTTGGTGCTAAAGAGCCAGATGATAAAAAATTGCTCATCTCCCTCCATTGCACGATTAGTCTTAACCTCCTGTCTCCCTGTATGTACATGTATATACTTGAACAAACCCAACCACGTCTATATTGAAGAGCAAAAAGAAATTCCACCGAATATTTTGTCCCACTTGTGTTTATTAGATCAGATTTTGTGTTATGTTAAGATATCTTCTAGGGGTTCTTTGATACAACGCACCAACAGTTCATGATGTATTCCCCCCTTTCAGAATCATTTTTGTCCATTCCCTGGAACAAGGTAAATATGAGAACCACATTTTCTAAAAATTGCCTATTGCTTAGAACCAGAGATGAAAACAAGATACTCGGGCTTCTATAATCATACGACATCTTTAGGTTTATAGAAATCTCTCCATCTCTTTTCTAATTGTAAGTTTTGGAAAGAATATTACCCAATAATTACAGAGGGAATATTATCTGAGTTTCAATACAGCATATAATTAAGTTACTTTCATTTTATTTGAAAGGCAGCTATTTAACATTTTGCAAGAATTAATATATTTTAGGTTTTTTAGCTGTCTCTAAGCATGGGGGCCTCACCTCATTCCTGACTATTCAGGATGGAGTGATAGAAGCAGATTTAAATATCTTTTTAAGAGATATTGCCCACATGGATTCAGGAAATGATTGTTATTGTACCCAATACCGGATATGCTTGAGATTAACTTTTCTTTCCCTATAGTATATGAAACACACTATGGAAGGTCCTTTAAATGTCTTGGAGAAAACATGCTGTCTAGAAGAATACCAATAATTATCATGCTAAATTGGATTTATCTCTAATCCAAATAAAATGTTGATATAAACAATATGTGAGGCAGGGTGTTTTTCTTTTGGTTGCTTGCTCATTGATTTGAGAAGGGGTTATTATTCTGTAGTTAAAAATGTTTTTGAAATGTTTTCATTGTGGATCATCAAAACTTATTAAACATGTAACTTTTAAATCTCTTTGGGACTCTGCGATAACAACCTCATTCAGCACTGAGTTAGTGAGGCACCTTACCCCAGTTCACTCCCAATTTCCCGCAAACAGTTTATTCCTGTATTGGTCCTTGGGCTGGATCATGAACCATTTATGATGGAGAAAGCTCCAAAGTGTCAAAACTATGTACATACATGTGCCCGTTTATTCTACCTTTGTTCTCTCTGCAGAGACCAGGAAGCAGGCAGAAACACTGAAGGGACTGGGAATAGCAGTTTCCCCTAGGATGGGCTAGAGTGACTAAGCCATAGAGGAGGGCTGGGGAGAAACACTGTCCGGGATCAACATCTTTGTTTCTAGGGTGTATTGAGGAGCTCAGATTTCAGGCAACTGAGAGAAGACTGAAAGAACCACGAGAATGATCCAAAAGCAAAGAACTGGGAGAGTATCCCCAGTCAGAAGAGGCAATGGGGCAGATGAGATGTTGGATAAGAGATGCAGGAACCTGGGATCAGGAAGAAGTCCAAATCATGTTATAGAATTGGGTTCCCTCACCATATGTATGCTTCAGAAAACAAAGCAAGACAAAACAGATAGATGTTTTAATTAAAACCTTTCAACATTAAGGACTTTCTAGAGAACAGTCTGGGTCATTCAATCAGAGGTGTTTCGAGTGTCTAACACTGTGCAAGGCACATGGAAAGCTCTCAATAAATTTCCTGAATGAGTAGACAAATGATGTGTGGGGTTCAAGCCACATGATGTGTTATGCCAAACAAAACAAATGGCTGGAACTCTGTATCGCAGTCATCTCTAGCGCCATGTGACCACTGATGTTTCCACTGTTTTTAATCATAGCACTTATAATTGAGTCATATTCACACACCTGTCTTGTCCATCAGACCAAGTTTCCTGAGGGCTTGGTTCCTGAGGGATCATGTCTTACACATATTTAAGTCCTTAGTTCTTACGGTAATACTTAGTACAAAGTAGGTGTTGAGCAAATATCTGTTAAAGGATTGAAAATGTTGTAACTTACCAAAGGACTCAAATCTTTAACATGGACTCATTTTAGTGTCATCTAAGCTTCCCTTCCGTCCGCCCCTCCCCATGGCCAACAATGCAGCCTACATGTTTAAAGACGTAAGTTATGTGGATGGGAGAAATGAGCTGGAAGGTTCTAGAATGAAAGGAGACCCTTCGCAGGTCGTGCTGTCATTTAGAAGGTGGTGGGCACTACTGCAGACGACAGTTATGGTTTACCAAATAAACTTGACAGAGGCTGCATGTCATGACTGTCGTCTGGTGTTGACTCTGGTGGCTTCTTACCCATATGTTGTTTGGTGTTTTGGGGGAACAGACTCAGAAACCATTTTATGTTTCCACAAAACGAGCATAGCTAGGGCTGGCCATTCCATCAGAAGAGATGGTGGCCTCCCACATTGCCACAAACAGACAGGCAAGTGATGAAATGTGAAATTACCGATAAGCTGAGGGGAATTGTTGTAGTCCCATTTCTTGACTGACAGATTTTAAGATTAAGACTAAAGATATTTGTTTGAATTTTATTGTTCTGCAACTGAGGACCTATTTTGAGGGTTCTGTTTTCTACCTTACCTGGTTCTATTCAAGATTACACAGATCGGTCCTGTCAAAAGTAATCACTTCCAAAGGGGACAGTTTACTGAGGAGGAGAATAAGGGTTGAAATGGGAATCGGGAAACCTGGGTGGCTCCATAGTAGATATGTGACCTTGGACATGTCCCCTCACTTTTAACATCAGAGAATTCTCATTTGGAAATTGAACGGGTTGAGTCTAATAATCCATAATTCCACTTCCAGCTTTCTATCATTTCCCTACACACCTATAAACCATATCATCAGTGCCATTCATCTGACATTTATAACCTATTGCCTTGTACTATNACTTAAAAATACTCCAGGGAAGTGTTTGAAAAACCCTGAACAAGTAGGTTTAGCAGTAGATGAATTCAAGACACGCACATAAGCCCATGCCTGTAAAGATCACCCCCAGTGATTGATTCAACAGGGTCAACTCAAAAAGTTCACTTTTCCTTTAGAGATAGAAGCACATCAATACCAAAAATAGAGACTTGAAGAACTCTTTAGCGTCTCCTTGATCACCCGCGTGGGCACAAAGGCAGAGGGAAACCAGTGACTTCCCCAATCCTAACAGCCCTGTGTTTCTGTGATTCAAGCTACCCTCTCTAAGGCTAGAAGGAGGCTTTCGGCAACTAATTTGATTCTCTCCTAAATTAGTTATGCTAATTTTAGATAAATGTACCTTGGGCTCTGGGTGTTTTCCACAATTGTAAGGCTTAATGAAAAACATGAGCATTCATGCAGGTATCCCTCCCCTCTTAAGGCCACTCGCCATACTCACAGCCCCTCACTTTTTGCGTAGATATCCTAAATCAGCCATCAAGGGAAAATGGCTGACATTCATACTGGAGGCACTTAATGAAATGGACAAGGAAGGAGCATCCTAATCCTTGACATCACAGTGCACAACTCAGAGATAAAAGCTTTCCCTCCCTCCTCTCACCACCATCCCCCGTTTCTGTGATACCCTTGAAGCCTCTCCAATGATGAAGCCCCAAAGTGCTGACATGACCTCAAACAGTATGGCATCATTTCAATAAGACACCAAGGAGAAAGGCTGGCAAATTCCTGCATTCGGCTGATTGTAGGTCAGCAAACATGCCCTTCCCCTTAACCCCTTCACAAAGCAAAGACCACAGTCTATTTCACAAGTAAAGATTCCCCACTGCCCCACCTGGGAAGTCGCCAACGCCAAGCTCTAGAGAAGGGAAAAGACAAGAG
>NW_017731497.1:1931714-1951877 GCF_001890085.2 Hipposideros armiger | reverse complement strand
CCATCGCGCCACTCGGCCGGCCCACCCTCACTTTTAACATCAGAGAATTCTCATTTGGAAATTGAACGGGTTGAGTCTAATAATCCATAATTCCACTTCCAGCTTTCTATCATTTCCCTACACACCTATAAACCATATCATCAGTGCCATTCATCTGACATTTATAACCTATTGCCTTGTACTATAGTTACTGTATATATCTTCTTTCCTCAGCTAGAGTGTAAGCTCCTTAATAGCCGAAACACATCTTATACTTTATGGTGGTTGCTGTAGTGCATCTGCTGAGCCTCTCCTTCCCCCAGCTGCTGGGAGTGGTGTGGCTGATGGTTCTTATCTGAGACCCTCTCCGCCCCTCCTGGGAAGAGTGTGTGTCGAGGAGGTGGACACAGCCAGAACCCAATGCCTAGATGGTTGATGTGTGTGTGTAGCGGGGGAGTGGGGGGGGGAGGTAGCAATGACGGACAACTCTGAAGAGCTGCCCCAGCAGCAGAGCTTCCCTTGAGATCCCTGAGGTCTTTTTGTGACTGCCTCACAGTCCAGCCTCTTCCTTTGTTTATCCTGCTTTCCTCACTCCCTCCCAGGTATGGTTCTGAGAGCATTCCCCAGCCAGTCTCCTGCATACAAACCTCAGAGTCTGTTTTCTAGGCATCATAACTATTAATATGTTCCTCGCTACCTTCCCATCTCTTCCCACGCACCCACCACTCCTCCTGTGCCAGGTGGGCTCAGATGAACTGAAGTCCACAGGGGCTGCAGCATGGTGGGAGAGAAGCCCATGCTGGTTGAAGCCCTGTTCTTTGTCTCCACGAATACTGAAACTGACAGTGTTTCTCCCAGTGTCCAAGTCTCTACTAGCAGAGCCAAGAGCAGAGGAGACGTTCTCCATCAGTAAAGCACTGGGAGTGTATTGTTCTGCTCATCTCTTTTCATGTGTGTGTCTAATTCCTGGCAGCAGTGAGAGTGGAGGGACCAGAGCCTACATACCTTGACTAAGACCAACAGAATATTTGAAGGCTGGCCGGTCTCCTTGTGCTTCGAAAGCCAGAGACAAACCTTGTTTCCCAAACTGCTTCCTTTTTCAAATGAAAACCAGGCAGAAACTGATCACACAGTGACAGTCTGGGATCCATCAGCATAGGTGGTGTCAAGGTGTTCAGTAAAGCTTGCTGTTCCCTTCCATAATAAAGGGGGAAATTGCTTTAGGCAACCCTGGCTCCCCACATGCTCTAATAAATTTACTTTGTTGTTGCTCTTATGAGCATGTTGTGTCATTTTTAACTAGATTAATTCAGAGGCTACACACACAGCCACACACACATCTTTACCTTTGGAGCCAGCTGACTGTGTTATATCATCTCATGTTCACATAAACCTTTCAAATGAATGCTTGCTTTTATTATGCAGTATCATTGCCTTTGTGCTGTAATTTTCCTTGGATAGCCAGGAGTATCTATGCCTGATTCTCTCTCTCTCTCTCTCTCTCTCTCTCTCTCTCTCTCTCTCTCTCTCTCTCTCTCTCTCTGGTTAGAATCTCAGACATTTGATATGATTTATAGAAGCACAATGCTTTGAAATGATAAGAGAATGGACCGCAGACTTGGGGCATATTTAAATAATTAAAACATTGTCTGGTACTGTGCAGTTCCAAAAGGAAAGAAGAACAGTCGACACCAGAAAATTTCCTGCTGGAATTCTGCCAAGGAATAGCTGGCCGTCCTGGGGAGGTCCGTCATTATGGGACTTTGCTGTTTGTAAATTTAATAAACGGCTCACATCTGCTTATAATATTATGGAAGTCTATGCTAGAAGTACTTCTTACATAAAGCACATGGTTTATTTTACAAATCTATCAATGCTTTCTGTTTGAAGGATTTGTCAGGGTGTATAGGAAAAACACTACACCTGTATTTACACATAAGAGTCTAGGCCACAGCATTTGCGTCTACTTGTGCTTTGAACCACAGCGTGATATGGCCAAAACTTTGGAAATCTAGTCCTTCTCAGACATGGTACAACTGGGGCCCAGAAGAAGTGGGGGACTCGAGGGCATTTCACCAGAGTTAGTGACAGAAGCGGGGCTCAGAGGGTGTCACAGCCCAAGAGCCCAACCACGCTCCCTCCCTCCTTCCCTCCTTCCCTCTATTTCTTTTTGTATGGAATCTTCTTCTTTCTTGCTTCTTGCTTCTTTTTGTATGGAATCACCTTACTGATACTCCTCAGTTTGTGGCCCATTAGCAGCATCATTGGTCTGGGTGTGGTCCCTCTCACACCAGACCCCCATGGACTACTTCCTTGCTCCCCTATAGGCAACCATTCTCATGTGTTTAATGTGCATCATTTTTATTTTTATGAATCTTGAAAAATGTGTATTCCTTCTCCCCACCTTGACACTGTGATGTGAGATTCTCCCGCTTTGTTATGTGTATGTTCTGAGCCCACTGCCTCTGACCGCTGCCAAGTTCTCCAAGGCCGCAGCTGTTCCCGCCATATTGCCCTGCTTCTGCGTCACTTCATCCCACAGTGGCTCCACAACAGCCACTCTTGGCTCGCTTGCTCTCTTTCAAGCAAAAACCACATTTTTTCCCCTTATTAAACTTATAAGGCAGAATAAGTCCAAGGAATATAAGCGATTTCGCAGTGGCTTCAGTAACCTTTCACCTCGAGATAAATTACTGGTATGATTTAATGCAATGCAGATGGAAAGTGTTCGAAAGCTGTTTTTATTCAATCAAAATGGGCAGAGTGCTTTTAAAATGTTTTGCCAGCATTAACTTCAATTCTCAAGAGAAAAATATCTTCATTGTTAAAAAAAAAAAAAGTTGGCAGGAAGATGGGGGAATGAAGTATTTTCTGAAGGACAATTTGGCAATATGTATCCAGAGCCTTTGATCTAGAATTCCACCTCTAGGAGTTGATCACATGGCAATAATAAGGGGTAGGTGCAAAGATTCACCAAATATGGTCACTGCAGCATGACCTATAATTGGGAAAAAGCTGGAATCAACCTCAATGTGCCACAATAAAGGATAAGTTGAACTATGATATTGTCTACTAACTCATTCATTCAACACATATTTATTGAGTTCCTGCGGTGTGCCAGGCACGGTGCTGATGCCTGGGGATATAAGGAAGATCAAAGCAGACAAGTTCCCATCATGGAAAACCATGAGCCGTTAGGCCTGATGCACTGGGAACACTCAGGATATAATGATAAAAGCAGGTAACAAGAAAAAGCATTGTTGTTACAATGGGCAATGTTTCATTTTTAGATTTATAATCATAACATATTATTTTTTTTAAAAAAAGTATAAGTTTTCCTATATGTTCAGTATAAAATAACAGATATGATTTTCAAAACATAATCACTCAAGGCAGCACCCTGTCAGTGGAGAAGCCAGACCCATTCTCAGAGGCAGTAATGACACCCAGAGCCTGCTGTCCTTGGGGCAAGTTAGTGCCGGCTATCGTTATGAGCCAAGTGATCCTTGGGCTGCTGAGCTGGGAGCTGAGAGGTCTGAGTTCCAGCTGGGACATCACGAGGTTGAAGACAAACTTCCATCTGTTCAGGGTTCCCTTTCCCACCTAGAAAATGAAGGTGCTGGACTTCTAGGATCCCCTTCAGTCTTAAAGTTCTTCCTTTTCTCGTGATTGTATTTCACATACTGTCACTTTCCCTTTCGTGCCTGTGTTGTGACATGTTTGTGTTTTTTCACTCTCTGAATGACTGAATTGGGTCACTGCTCCACAAATCCAATTGTCAGTGTGTCACCTGTGGAAATGACTGGAAATTTTTCATGCTGAGAAGGGGGAAGTTGTGCTGTGCCTTACGTCCTTGGGGTTTCTGGTCTCCAAATTGCACGTGGTACTAATAAATAGTAAAACTAATTCTGCCAATCACATACAAAACAGTCAAGATTTTTGTAGTTATATCCCACATGCACTTTCTATTTCAAAAATGTTTACTTATAAAGTAAATTCTATGCTAAAACTGGATTTAAATTTTTCTCCTTTTTATTTTAGAATTTGCAAGTCAAATGTTATTTCAAAGTAAGAGCATATTATTCTATCAAATTCCATGGAAACATTTATTATTATCTGCCTTTATAACAAAATTATTATTATTATTATCATTAGTTTCAGGTGTACAGAACAATTTAATAATTAGACATTTCATCCTTCACAAAGAGATAACCCCCTCCCCCAATCTATTTCCTCTCTGACTTCATATATATCTATTACAATTCCATTGACTCTATTCTCTATGCTGTACTCCATATCCTGTGACCATATATATATATATATATATATATATATACATATATATATATATTAAATTATAGTTCACATACAATATTATTCAGCTTCCACTTCAGGTGTGCAGTGCAGTGATCAAGCATCTACACTATCCATAAAGTGGTCTCCCTAACAAGACACGTACCCATCTGACACCCTACAAAATCTTTCCAACATTATTGATTATATTCTCCAAACTGTCTTTCATATTCCCATAGCAATGTTGTAGTTACCAATTTATGCTGTCTAATCCCTTCCCCTTCTCCCTCATCCCCACCCCCCTCCCAACTAGCAACCATCAGTTTTTCCTCTATATCTCTGAGACTATTTCTGTTTACTTTGCTCATGTATTCAGTTCTTTAGATTCCACATATAATTTTAAAACACCCTTTCTGATAGCCACCACACAATGATTAGGCTTTGAACTGTTCCACATCAAGCATAGTTCCATTTTAGGAGATGGATGGTGTATAGGAGCATTCAGAACCATAGCTAGTGGAAATGTCTGACGGGCACTTTGCAACGTGACATTTCACTTGCTCCTTCACTGGCACTGCCCAGCCTTTGCCTAGTGTCTCTGGACTTTCTTGACCATTCACAAGTTTGTTTGTTTTTTTAAAAGATTTTTATTGGGGAATTGGGGGAAGGGGAACTGACAAGTTGCTGTCCTTTTTGTTCTTCAGTCTAGTTGTGGAGGACGTTGCTTCACTGGCCCAAGTTGGCACCATAATTGCGCTCTTCCCAGGCGAGGCAATCAGTCGGCGGCTTCTGGACGGCCGCTCACCGCTACTGCTGGCCGCTCACGCTGGCTGCTGGCTACACACGGTAACCCGTGGCAACCTACTGCCACTGGGGCTGCAGCCTATGCCGTCGCCAGCGACTCACGGCAGCCCAGCTCCAGGTTGAGCTGTTGTTCAGCATCTTAGCTGTGGAGGGCAGTGTCACTGGCCCTCATATGTGGGATCCGAACCGGAGCCCTCTGGCATCCCAATCCAGCTCTTAACCAACGCGCCACTCTGCCGGCCCCTACAAGTTTTAACCAATAAAATATTTGATTATAGCGTTTTATGTTTATTAACTCAATTTTTCTAAAAGTAAAGTCTGCAGACCTTTGACAGTGGAAACAACTTATTGTGCTCTTTAAAAACACAGATTCCTGGACTCAGTCCCAGGCCTACTAAATCAGAATCTCTGGGGGTGAGGCGCTGGGATCCGAATTTTGGACAAGCCTCCCCCTGCCAAGTGATTCTTATGTGCGCTAAAATTTAAGAACCCCTGAACTTTATTATTTTATAAGCAAATAAGCTAGCCTCACATATTTTATCTTCTCACTTGTAATCCCATTTTCTTTTTGTCCAATACATCATAATTCCCAGTACTGATCCTTGAAATAGTCCCTACAATTAACCTTTCCTCCTGGAAAATTGGCTATTAATTTCCTCTATGAGCTTGTGTGTGTGTTTAGTTTTATCCAGGAAGATCCCATGACAGGATCTCATTTCTCACCACTGTTACTATTTGGACTTTTATTTTTAAAGACACTAGGGTCCTTGTGAAGACAAAGCTGACTTTATTCTACAGTGAATTCTGGAATTAGAATGTCTTTTTTATGTCAAAAGAAAGAAAATGACTCTGCCCTTTATTCACACACAAGTGCTTTTCCAGTGATAGCTCAGCAGCTCTAAATCTCAGTAAGGTGTCCCCCCAGCCGACATCAGCCTGCATAGTTCCTATTTATGGCAAGGAAGTAAAAGAAAAAAAGGACAGTAAGAGTACCTAAAGTCAAAGAACAGGTTTACATTCTTTTAAAAAACAAATATACTGTTCTTCCCTTTCTCACCACAATCTCCCATCTCCCTACACTGGAAGTGAGAGCAGCAACTAGAATCTAGTGGTTAATTTTCTGACCAGATCTATCTTATTAGTCATACATTTAGATGACGTCCTGTATTAGTTACCTATTGTTATATAAAAAGTTATCCCAGATTTAGTGGATTCAACAATAAATATTTACTATCTCACAGTTTCTGTGGGTCAGAAATTCAAGAGCAGCTTAGCTGGGTGGTCTGGCTCAAGGTCTGTCATGGGGTTCCAGTCAAGATGTCAGCCAGAGCTGCAATCTTTTGAGAAATGATCCCATCAGCACTGGGGGCAGTCAATGATGACACAAAATGAGTCCTGTTTATGTTGGTTTTCTTTTCTTCCTCTTTGCAGGCAATGACTAATCTATTTTCTGTCTTGATAGATTTGTTTATTTTGGACATTTCATATAAATGAAATCAAACAATTTGTATCTGGCTTCTTTCACTCGGCATTTTGAGGTGCATCCATGTTGCACTCTGTATCTGCACGTTTATTGCTGAATATCATTCCATTGTGTGGATATTCCACATGTTATCCATTTACCAGCTGATGGACGTTTGCATTGTGTCCACTTTGGGGTTGTTAATCCATAATTCCTCTTAGCCCCTCCATGAATGGGTCAGATTTCTGACAGAATTACACGTATCCTTGTTTTTACCTCGAGTGCAAAAACACAGTGGCATTAAAACCTTTAAGCAGCATCCTCAAGAAATATGGATTTATTTTTTCCTGGGTTTTTTGAGGGGAGCCATCTTTTCCTGCATGGTCTCTCTTTCTCCTGTCTTTCTCTGTCACTTCTCCCTTTTTCCCTTGCCTCATTTTCTCTTAGCCGGTCATAACACACAGCACATTTCCTGGCAAGAGGCTTGAGTGACAACCCAGAACACCTGGGTATGAGTCTGGGTTTACATCTTCTGTTAACTAGTTCTCTCAGTCTTCGTTATGTCATTCGAGGGGGATAAACTAGAACAATTTTATTTTATTCTTTCAACAGAATCATTTTCTTAAAGTAAAATCATAGTAGAACCCCAATGCATAACAGATTAAATTGTCACAAAGTCTGACGTGGGGATGGAGTTTGGAATCTTGCTGACTCTGTCCCAGAGGTGTTTGGTAAAGTATACAGCTTGCAATACCCTGAGCTAGTTCTGTTCTAAGAGTCTATAAAGGTGTTTTTAAATCCTCAGATTATCCTAGCCTTTTTCCAGCATATTCATTGGGAAGGAACCAGGGGTAGTGGCAAAAGCACTAGATATAAGAATCAGAAGACCTAGCTCCAACACTTTTTACCTGCATAATCTTGGGCAAATGATTGGGTCGTTGGGAAAGTCATGACGCATTTTTCTATGTTTTTCAATGCAAAAATGCATCATGACTTTCCCGACAACCTAATATTTAACCTGAATCTTAGTTTCCTCATGTTTAAATTGAAAGTGGTAATATACACGGTGATGTTACATCATATGTACATTTAACATACAGGGGTCCAAGGTTACAACTAGCACAAAGAGAAGTTTAGTTACCATGCTGGTCCTGGTTCCATTTGTCTTCTGCTCTGTGTATCTGGCAAGGGGGCTGACCCCCACAGGCTGCATCCCACAGGCTTCCTTGTCCACTGGCTTCCAGCAGTGTTCCACCAGTGGGAGGTGCTAGTGGGAGACTGGGATGCAGTCTTGGGTGGCATCTCCTCTATGGCCCCACTGCCTTCTGAACTGGCCCACCTTGTTTTAGTTGAAGTCTGGTGATCCCGGCTCCTGGGTTCTGGTTACAACTTCTCTTTCTGTTTTTCTCCAGCTGAGGGGTAGTAGAAGCTTCCAGAAATTAAGAACCTCTGGGCTGCTTCACTGTCTTTTGTTTGGCTTCTCAATTCTCTCCTTCTGAGCTTTTCTATCACTCTTGTAACCATTTCCCTGTATCGAAGACCCTCTATTTCAATACCTACAATGGCTTCTGTTTTTCTGGTTGGATCCTGACTGAATACTTGGCAAAAGAGAGAGGGGGAGAATAAGAATCTGAACAGGTTGGGCGACTCCACTAGCCATGTCCCTCCATAAGCCTATGGCCTGGAGTGAGGGTGAGATGGGAGACACGAGACACTCTATCTCAGGTCTTCAAAGTGTGGAGGGTTTAGGGACATTCGGGCCTCTAAAGGCAAGCTATTATTTACATAGACACCAAACCACGCATTCTATACTTTGTGGTCAGGAGATGTTAAATAGATGTGATTGACCTTCCCTGCTGGCTATAGAACCCAAACTCCCATGCAAGATAAAGCTCTGCTGAGAATCACAGGACAGCATGAAGATCAGATCATATGAGTAAAAGCATGTTATAAACTATAAAAATTCAAACAAATATATGGCATTATTATTACTTATATTCCACAGCCAGGTCTTTCAGGAACAATGCAATTTAATATCGTCTTTTTATGGGACTTAAGAAGTTACTTTGAAGATTTTTCTAGGGTTCTCCATTGTTTTATAAAATGATTCATAACAGAGACAATGAGAGGACATTTAACCTAAGCTAACAGGTTTGTTCTTTTACTAGAGAGACAAAAAGCTGAACAGTGATGCTCTGTTTGATAAAATTCATTGGAATTTACAGAATCATAAAAAGGCCACATTGCTCTTTGTCTTGGAGATGAAATTGGTTTGGAGGAAAGTAGGAAAATTTTGGCTGGCTTGCTAAGCACTCAATGTCAAGTTAATATTTTTTGGTATTTCCCAACATCTTCCTTCTGAAAATAACCCTAAGCTTAAATTAGAAAAGGAAAGAAGTGTAAATTCCACTTTATTTTTTCCAAGTCAGAAAGGTGATTTTTGACAACCACAGGATTTTTATATTGCTGCACTAAACCACAAATTATATTAATGTGAAGTAAGCCCACACAAATTTGTTCCTTTCAAAATATAGAACTAGTGAGCATCTATATGAATAAGTAAATGTCTTAAGTCTTTGTTCAAATCTTCAAACAAATTGCTTTACTGGCCTGTCTTTTAGTTCCAGGACTGAACATTGGTTTTGATACTAAGAGGTAAAGAAGCTAATGAAGCTAATGGGACACTAATATAAGCTGGCCTTTCTGGTTACTAATTTCCAATTTACAAAATAATTATAATGTTAATGAGAATAAGCTCCATGAGATTGCTGTCTTGGGTTTCTTAAATTAGGGTTGAGAAAGAGTTCCTAGCCAAACTTCATAAAATGTGTTCCCCGGTTTCTGCGTTTGACAAATTTGTCTCTGGTGACACATACCTGGCTGGTTCCATAGAATGATGAAATACCCTCTTCTTGCCTGATCTTTATTTTGGCTGCTAACTCAGCAATAGATCTGAATTTCTATGTAAGTGTTCAGCTTTTAGATTTTTCAAGTGTCTCCAAAAATATAATAAAGAACCCCAAATCAATTTTTGGAATAGTTTGAAATACAGTGTTTTCTACTGAGACAAGCATTGATGGATGTTGCTAGATTCCTACCGCCCTCTGTGTGGGGGCTAGGGATAGAGAGGGACAAGCAGGGCCTGTTCTGTTTTAACAGGGCTGAAATCTTACAATACATGCCATGTAACCAGGCTAAGGACAAATAATCCCCATGAATAAATTTACAGTGAACTGACCTACATTTCGCATTAGATAATGCACACTTAAGTCATTAAATGAATTTCTCCCTCTGGTTCATTAGTTCTCAGCATGCTCTGATCCTTTACCCATTTGTCATGTAGCTCATGAAAGCTGGATATGGAAAAAAGAAGCTAAATCATTTTGTACATCTCTTTACCAGGTCAGGACATGTTCCCTTTAGAGGAATTATTACAATGTTGGAGATCGACTGGTCCTCCTCTTAATCTTGGCTAAAAGACTGAGAAGCTAAGCTTGAGGTAGGGGCCCTATGGCATTCTGCCAAGAGCTATGCACATTAGCAGTGATGTGCCCATGCTCACATTTACCCAGGAGCCCACCAGTGCTAAGAGCTTAGATTCAGCATTATGAGGGCCCTCGAGAATGGATTTAGTGACAGTTCTGAGCATCAGAGTTGATGATTAAAGAGGCCTGGCCTTTTAAAAATTCTTGCTTCAAACTCAAACACCCTCCCTTTCCTCTCTGAAGATGCTTATTGAGTAAAGGCAGTGTAGAGGGGAATATTGCAAGTCTGCCTCTGGTAGTATTTGCCACACAAAGTGGGCCCACTTTTAAATGGTATTATCCTTCTTAGTGTTGAACTTGTGGTGCTTTATGAAGCTACTGGTCAGACTTTGGGTAGTTTGAGAAACAAATCAACATGACAACATTAGCAGCTGTGTATAGTATTGTAATAAATAAGGCCATACGTATAGTTTTGTAGAGCATATAAAATATACTATAAAGAAGGTTGTTGTTGGATTGAGGTTTACAAAGCAAGTTGTTTACTAGTATGTACACAAATGTGGCCGCACATGTGTGAGACTGATAAGAGTGAAGTAAAAGTAAGCATGTTTATGTGTGAAACCGAGCATAACAAAATTGAGTGGTAAACATGTTCTCCAAAACAACTTCTGGCTATCACCTAAAAAGTAAACAACTTGTTTTGCAAACCCCAATCCAACAACAACCTTGTTTATAGTATATTTTATATGCTCTAGAGATAGGAGCTCTGCAAAAAGGAAGAAAAGAAAACCAACATAAACAGGACTCATTCTGAGTCATCAATGGCTGCCCCCAAAGCTGATGGGATCTTAGCTGGCATTACTAGAGGTGTAAACAATGGAAGGAAGGAAGTGATCTGGGAAGACCAAAGCTATGGTATTCGTCCAGAATTTTGGCCAGTAAGACATGCATAGGCAAAGGGGAGCTTTGGTAATATAAAGTAAGTAATATAAGGGATACCACATAAAAATAATTTTATTTAAATAACATATGCTAAGACAAGCCCTGATGGGGGCTAAAGACACAAAGATGAATATGATACACTCCCTGCTCCCCAAGAGGCCACAGCCAGTCATGGCTGAAAAAAACAGAAGACTTACAGCTAGGTAAAAAGAAGACTCTAGGTACTCAAATACTTGAAATATCATCATACAGAAGAAAAATTAGCCCTGTTCTGTGTATAACTAAGAACTGTCCTGATCTCTGTGTTCAATCTAATGGGTAGAAGCCATGAAGACTCATATTAGCTCAATATGACAATATGAGGTTGAAATTTTCAACAGGGAGAGGTATCTAAAGATAAAATGGACAGCTTAAAGAAACTGTGAGTTCCAGGTTCTTAGGTGTTTAAGAACAGGCCTAATGACCCGTTGGCAGGAATGCAGGGATAGTGGAGGTGGTGATGGAAACATGGACTCACCTACTCATTCACTATATACCCTACTATGTACTTACCAGCACACCAGGCACACCACTCTGTCCCAAATTTTATGGAAATGTTGGTGAGCAAAACCAAAGACCCTACTCTCAAGGAGCTTGTGCCTAGTAGGAAGAGACAAATGTGAATCAAACAATCACAGAAAAGCATTTGGATGGAAAGCCACATGGTGTTACAAAAGCAGATAAAAGGGTGTTTGATCTTGTCAGGAAGGTCAGGGAAGACTTTGACAAGAAACTCTTAACTGAGCTGAGATCCACAGAGTGAGTGGGGGTAGAGAAGGTTGTTCCAGGCAGAAGGTCCTGTGGTGGGAAGAAGCCTCTCAGACGATGGTGTTGCTCGATGACCTTTAAGGTCCCTTTTTAAAAAAATATATTTATTTATTTATTGAATGGGTAACACATAAATGTAACAAAATTCAAAGGTAGGAAAGGCCATGGAGTGAAAGTAAGTCTCCCTTTCTGCTCTGACTTTCCAGAGGCAGTAACTGTCTCCAGGCTCTACTGATCCTTCTGGAGGTATTACTAGATGCATCAACCAATATTCCCTTTTCTTGCCTCTACAAAATTGTTGCACCCCATACACCATTCCTCATCTTGCTTTATTCTCCAAATGGTAGATATTGAGTCTCTTTGGGTACTTTCAGAGCTACCTTGCGGTTTTTTTAATAGCCATACAGCAAACCATTGAAGGAGACATCATAGTGTACTTAGCCTCTCCTTTACTGAAGCTGTTTGGGAGGATTGTAAGCAATGCAGCAATGAATATCCTTGTAGGTACATAATTTTGCACACTTAAAGTATATCTATAATGCAAATTTGGAGTTTAAAAAAAGTAATCTTTCATATCATTTCTGATTATAAAAGTGATACATGCATATAGGGAAATATTTAAACATTGCAGAAATACATTATGCAGAATGTGAAAGTACCCAAGAATCCCACCTTCCATAAATAACCACCATGACTATTCATTGTAATCCAGAGTGACTGAAAAAGAAGAGACATGTGGCACAAAACGCAGATAGCAGATTGCAGAATGTCTCTCTTTATGGTTGGGGTTCCTACAGAGAGAAGTTGCCAGAGAGTACTAATACATTCCTAACTATATATATTTAGGGTTTTTAACCTGGGCTCCACTGATGGCTTTGGGATCTATATTAACTTATCAACATATGTGCATTTTCCAAGGAAGGGTCTATAGCTTTCATCAGATTCTCAAAGGGATGTATAGCCACTAAAAGCTAAGAACACCCACCAACAGAGAGAGGCCAGCAGAATAAATTTCATTTTTTTGAAGAGTGATGTTAATCTTGGCAGGGGACTCTTCCAAGAGTTCCAAAATTCTTATAGAATTTGGACAAATTTTTTAGTTTCATCTATAAAATAGAAATAATACAATAATAGTTCACAGGGTTGTTGTGAGGATTAAATAAGTTAATACTTACAAGCATTTAGAGAAGTTTTTGTCAAATAAGAAGTCCTACATAGACAGTCATAAAATAACTCTAGTTTACACATCACCGTTCACCCAACCCCCAGGAGAAAACCAAGCTCCGTAAAGTAAAGAACAGTAAACTCTTGACAAGCAGCCCAGAGCTCCTGAATAATTTCTAATGTAGAATCTTCTCCAGGGCAGCATGCTATCCCTATCCAGGGATCAAAATATATCTAGGTCACTTGAGGAGGTAGCTAGGCAAGGGGATGGTAAAGCACTGCAATAAAACAATGTTAATTTTGCAGCTAGTAAGGCTAGTCTTTTACCATTAAAAAAATAAAAGCAAATTATATGGGATAGATATAAACATATATGCATGCATGCATGCATGCATACATATATTATATATATGCATATTTCAGTATGAAATTACTTAATTTTCAATGGAGGGATTTTTTTTTCCAACAGCAAGAGAAGGAACTACCTCTAAAGCAAAATATCTGAAAGCTCACAAATTGGATATGTCACCAGCAAGAAGTACGATTGTCTTAACCTTTCCTCACCACTAACCCTAAGCCAATATATACATATATAATTTTACTTATACAATAATTCAATTTAATTATGTTATCTAAAAGGCACTTCAAATATTTCAGAGACTTGACGGCTGTTGAAAAAGCACCTGCACACTTGAATCCCATGTCCTTTGTTTTTTTCCTTTTGTTTCATGATGAGGTACAGTAGGGTCCCGGCCCTACACTGGCTACAGTTTCGGCAGAAGAATGAATTCAGTTCTCTGTCACAGGTACTTACTAATCACCTCATTTGTTCCAGGAGCCTCGCATGAAGCAAAGAGAAATCAGATGGAGTCTTTGCTTCGTTTAGCTTGTCTGTAAAGCAAGGAGCTTGCACTAGACGATTCATCTATTTTCCCCCAGCCCTGATTTCTGAGTCCTGTGATGTTGAAGTAAAACCAAGCCATCGTTTGCAATCCAAAATTCTTCAGAAATACTTACCTATAGCCTTCATGATGATCAACTTGCTACATAAAACCCATCCCCCTCTTGTACAGGGCTCCATAATATCAAGAACTCTTCACAACTGTGAGTCAGAGAGCACGGATGATCTCATCTCCATTTTTATAGGTAAGTGAACTGCAGCTGAGAAAGTTTAAGTGTGGAAGAGCAAGGACTTGAACCAGGTCTGACTTCCGGTGAGGGCTCCTTCCGCCCTCCACGTGTGAAATGCTGCTAGACATCATCCCTGCTGTGTGTCCAAGTCTTCCCTCCCTCCCTCAAGGGCAGGCTCAGTCGTCCTTCATGTTTCCTGTATTGTACATACAACATCATCCACATCCAGTGGACATGTGCTTCACTCTGGTGCAGGCTGCGTCCCATACCTGTTTGTCTGGTCTGGGAGGCTGCTCATGGACAGGCTCTGTGGACAGGCCTAAGGGCAAGTAGTTTAAAAACACTCCTGCATGCCTGTTAGCTAGAGCCCCTGCCACCTGCACGGCTGCTCTGTTCCCCAGGCCAGAAGCAGGAGCCCAGAGTTCTTTGTCCATGTTATCCCAGCATCAGCATCAGGCCCTAAATTGTTCATTTGAAACTCCCTAAAGGGAGTTTCTTATCAGCTGAACTTGTTCTCTGTGAGGTTTTGATCTCAGCAAAGATGAATGGGTCATTTTAAGTGCTTCTGTGTGTGACTCTGAGAGACATGCAGCCAAGGTTGCTGGGCCAGCCCGTCACCTGTCGTCCAGGAGGAGCTCCCATGTGATCCACTTGAGGCCAGTCCCCATGGGACGTTTCCAAGAGTCATAGTAATAAAATGTGCATGTTTTATTTTCTTTATGGCAGTAGGGATATTTTTCAAAGCACAGCCACACTAAAACAGGCTGGGGCAGGCATGACTGACCCTCCTTTATGGTTGAGAGAAGGGGGGTTAGGGATGGGAACTCAGGGTTCCTTTACCTATTAAATTGCAAGATTGAGACAGGAATACAGATCTCCCTATCTCCAGGCCCTGTGATGTCTACATTCTATCAGAACTGGCCGGGTTTGTCTTGGAGATTGTCTCTGCTCTTTTGGTGATCCAGTGCACTTGAATAGCCTTCCAGGAAACCCTTACCTTATCATCAAGCTAAGACCTCTCTTCTCTTGGTGAAAGGCACAAGATCTGAAACTGCCCTCTTCTCCACCCAGCCCATAAAATCCCTCAGCCTTTCTAAGCAGATCACAGCTCAAGGGGAAAAGTGATGGGATTAAATGTATTTGCATATAGGTGTGAATTAATGACTAATTATTTAATGTGCCTGTTAGAGATACTTTGGCATCCCCAAAAGTAGGCCTCTTGAAGGGTAGAATTTCAAGAGCTATTTCTGGGCACACAAAATCCATTATAATGTGTCTGCTTACCTCTTAAACTCTATTCTAGATGCCCTACAGCATGGATACCTGGGAAGAGGTCCTCAGGCCCAGGTCATCATTTAAGTTCTGAGCCCATGGGCAATGACTGTATGAAAAGTAGGCAAATAGGATGCAAAAGAACTGACCAATTCAAGTACAGACAAAGGATTAACCTGTGAGGCATGGCTGCTGGGAACAAAGCTGGGTGCATGACCCTGAAGACCAGTTCCCATGGATAAGCCTGAGGTCTGCCCTTTGCTGAGTCACCCTAGAACTATTCCACGTTCTCGGCATTCTGCCATCCAAGGTGGTAAGGCTCCACTCCTCTCCTCCGTCACCCTCACTCCCTACCCAGCAACATTTCTGCAGCAAAGGAGCACGAGATAATTCACTCGGAGACTCTGAGGCTCATGCCAGGCTGTGAACTTTTCAGCAGGAATCTTGGGGCTCGTTGATTTCCATACTCCTCCAATTGCAAAACTAAGAAATCCTGGACTCCTTCTCCCCACCAACCACTGTTACATGTTTACATGTCTTTCCAGACCATCTCTGAGCCTCCTGCTTCCTTCCCTCCTGCGATTGAAGGGTATATCTCAGAAACAGACTCATCTTCTTCCTGTCTGCTCTGGACTTCCCGCTTCACCCAGCACTGCTCTCCTGGTGCCCAGACATTCCCTTCCATCTCGGGAGACCTTCCGCTAATGTGCCATCACAACCCTTACTATCCATGGGGATACACCTGCTAACCTCAGCTGGGCACTGACCACAGCTCAGGCACTGTGCTAAGAGCTTGGCTTGGGTTATCTCATTTAATCCTCCTAACAAGTGAATGATGTAGGTACTATTATTACTAATATTACAAGTGAGGCAACTGATGCACAGGCAGGTTGAGTAATTGTCCCAGATCACACAGCTGGAAAGCAGAGGAACTGGGGGTTCTTGCTAATACAAACAATGCTCCAGTGCATAGCCCTGTGCTTTTATTTTTGCAGGCTGTTGAATACATCATTGAAGTGGAATGATGGGGTCAAGAAGAAAGCACATTAAATATTTTAATAACTCTTTCCAAATTGCCCACAAAAGTGATTGTACAAATGACATCCCGTCAACAATGTACGAGGGCACCTGTTGACCACCATCATTGCCCATCTTATATCTTTGATAAGTAAATAATCTTGTTTGAACTTCTAGCCTTTAGTTAATAGTGAGATTGAGCATATTTTGAGGTTTATTGGTCAGTTTAGTTTTCTGCACAGATATCAATATTTATAGTACAAAACAGAACTGATTTCCCCCCACAAAATCTGCATTTCCTTTAGTGGATGGCATAATCATCCACCAATTGCTCAAAACAGAAATTCAGGAATAGACTTTGGTTCTTCCTTGTCCCTCTCTCTCTGCAGCTGGCCAATCAAGTTACAAGGACTCTGCCTCGTAAATGCCCCTAGGATGGACTCCTTTCTGTCCGCATGGCCTCCCTGAAGGTGTAGCCTGTCACCACCATTCTTGTAACAGTCGTTGGGTGCTGCTGCTGAGCTAACTACTGCACGGGCCTTGTCCCTCATCATCCTCAGTACCCTTAGAGGCAGATGCTGCTATTCCTATTGTGCATGTGTCCCCTCCCCCCAACCTCCCCCAGCCCCCACCATGAGGGAGGATGAATTTCCTCAGCCCCTTCTCCATTGCCCCTGATAGCTCTCACCCCTTGCTTTTTATTCCTCTTTTCCGAAGGACTTCCCATATCCCTCCACCTCCTGTGGAAGACTGCCTCACTGCAGGCCTACTTCAAACCTTCTGAGACTCGAGGGAGCCCCTGTGAGGTCAGAGAGCCCATGGCAAGGCCACATCAACCAACCAACCGACAGCGGAGGTCGTCATCTGTGGCCTCTGCATGACTCTGACCGCCTTTCTTTCTCTTTCTAATGGTAGCTGGCCCCTTCTTTTTCTCTCTGTATCTGTTCACACCTCCCTTTCCTTTGTGATCCCACCTTTTCTGCTCTGATTTTCCTGGTTTCTCTGTTTTACAGTCTTTCTTCCTCCATGTTTTTCCATTTGCTTCTCTGTCACTCTTTTCAAGCTCCAGTCACTTCATTGCTGTCTTGCTTCTTCCCAGAGAGAACAGGATCTCGGGGGGCCCCAAGAAGGAGGCAGGAGGTAAGGGCACCACCCAATTCTCCACTGAGAGCAGAAAACAACTACTACGTCCCCTTGCGCCCACCCCCCCAGACCTGTGTCTGCTGTCCCTGAGGCTCAGCCATCACCATAAGTCAGGCCCTGTCATCCTCAGGAGACCACAGCCTCACCCCAAGCTGCCATAGCCTGTGTTCCTGCTCTCACCATTCCCAGGAGGTGGCTCCTGGCCCCGTGCCTGAAGCCAACCAAAATGGCCTTTGCCCTTGAGCCCTCCTGTGGGGACCCTCAATCACCACACTCACCTCTCCATCCCTACCCACCCTGGTCCCAAAAAATGACTAGGACTGCCCCCTGCTCTCTGAACCTATTCCCACCTGGAAGCTACACAGAATTCAGGCTTTTTCAGGAAATCAATCAAACAGCACTTGGAAGCTGGCCTTACTAGATAAAAAACTTCAGAAATTTTTCAGGTATATCTTTATACAGACAAGTACCTCTAGCCTTCCTCAGAGGGAAGCTGACTTTCCTTATGGTACCAACTTTTTAAAATGTTTTTTAAGCCCATGTGAGGTAAAGAATAGGCAAGTCGGGGGTGATGCTAAGAAATGAGGCAGATGGATTAGAGTAAAAATGGGTTGGTTCTTTCTGCCTGGGCCTGGAGCAGATTCTGTGGGTACAAGGGACTGTTTCTGAGGAAGGAGAGGAATCAAATGGAACCCAGCGAACTGCAGTTTGTTGTTTGGAATCTTTGGCGATTCTCCTAAGTTCAGTCCTGCTTCAGTGAGCACTTCTGCAGCAAATGAGCTGATTTAGAGAAACCCCACAGGTCCTCCTGCGTGTGTGTGTGTGTGTGTGTGTGTGTGTGTGTGTGTGTGTGGCGGGGGGCGGGGGTGAAGGCCCTGTGTGTGCTCAGGCTCATCACTCCCCCACCTGCAGAGGCAGGGGCTCCCAGGGCCTGCCCTGGTCCCACGCCCTCTCCTCACCTCTCCTCTGGAGCTGAGCACACGGGACATCTTCAGAGCTTTGGGGCGCCCACAGCAGAGAATGAAGAGCACCCACCTCTTCCTGCCCAGACAGCTGTCCTGTTGGCCTGCTCGTTCCTGCCTCTGGCTCCAGAGCCTGTTTAGATCAGGTTTCCTTTCTGGTATAGATGCTTTTACTCTCAGTGTTGTTGAATTTAACTGAGGTTTGGATGTTTAAAAACAAAGCCAACATCTGTTTTGTGCTTCTCCTGAAGCTGCGTCACAGTTTAAGCCTCTACAGCTGGCTCCTGTTTGCACCAACATTACAGGGTCTCCTTCACCGCAGTGTTTCCTAGAGGGGCACTTCTCAAACTTCAGCGTGCCCAGAATCACGTGGGGTGCTTGTTAAACACGCATATTCCTGGGCTGCTCTCCACCCCTGCTGAATCAAAATCTCTGGGTAGTGGGACCTAGGTATGTATATATTTTTAACAAGTTGCCCAAACCAGCTATTGGGCTCTGTTGTGTAACCAAGCTCAAACCAATGACTTACGGGAGTGAGAATGTGGTCTCTGGATGGGAAACCTGGGCTATAATCCTGGCTCTGCTGAGTGACTGTGGGAGAGTTACTTAACTTCTCTGTGCCCCAGTTTTCTCATCTCTAAAATGGGACTGATAATACCTCCCTGGGGGATTGTTGAAAGGCATGAACGAGGAAATGTGTGTAAATCACTTCTAGAACAGTGCCTTCACATAATAAGTGCTTAATAAAATTATTCCCAAGCCCCCATCTGGTAGAGCAGGAGCTCCCAGCCCTGCCTGCTGTGGTTGTGGGGGTTCATATCCTGAACAGGGTCTTTGTAGTCATGGTTGAGCAGGACCACAGTGGGGAGGTGCTGGAACCTGCTATTAATATATCTTATCCTCCCACGGATGGGCAGCTCCTCAGGGCAGGGTCTTGCTCAGCTCCTCTGCCATCCTCCTGACCCCTAGCAGAGGGTGTGAAGTGGGAGCTCAGGAAAGCTAGTCAGTTGCCCTGAGTCTTTCCCTGCAACCAGCCCAGGCCAAAGTGTTTCTGTCTCAGTATTTGAATACTTGCTGAAGAAGCAATGCCATCCCGAAGCCCCCTTACTTCTGCCATCTCATGGTCCAGGCACTGCTCGCCCCTCATCCCATAGTAAACTCTTGGACCTGTATTTGACAATAATGTGACTCTGTGCCTGACACAGGCTAAACACTCCATATACGTCCTCCTGGAAACTCCACCAGACAGGTAATGCCATTATCCCCATTTTCAGCAGAGAGAAACAATGTTCAGGGAAGTCCTGTCATTTGCTCAAGTCTACACAGCTAAAAGATGGTGGGGTGAGGATTTGAACCGGGGTCTCTCACCCAAGAGTCTACTCTTCACCACCACGGTCCTCTAGGCAGGCACCTGTCCCTGTGTCCACTTGCAGCACCTGGCCAGCGAGCTACACTACACAGGATGTCCCCTGCCTGTGCTTTCCATTTTCTTCTGGTGTCCCCCTGTGGGCACCAGGGGCTTGCCAGTTGGACACAGCACTGTGATTTGACAGACTCCGAGTGAGGCTGCATCTCTTGCTAGTTGTGTGGTCTTGGGCAAGTTAGTTATCCTCTCTGGGCCTCAGTGTCCTCATCTATAAGATGGGACTCATAATGGGACCTACTCATGGGGCTATTGTGAGGATTATGTACAGGGCTGAGC
>NW_017731497.1:1915679-1923372 GCF_001890085.2 Hipposideros armiger | reverse complement strand
TTGCCAACAGACTCATGAGTGAACTGGGAAGCACATACCTCCCTAGTCTAGTCTTGATATAACTGCAGCCCTGGTTGACACCTTGATCGCAGAGGATCTGGCTGAGTCACACCTAGATTCCTGACATACAGAAACTGAGATAATAAATGCTGTGAGCTTCTGAGTGTGGGAGTAATTTGTTACACAGCATAGATAGCTATTACAGATACTCTACCCTTCCCCTCTATCTACAGTTCAGAGCATGGGCCCCATTCAGCAGTGGATGGACAGAGATGAATGACCAAAGACCCACTCAGAGACTGACCCCAGGAGTAGCAGGATCCTTGGAAAGGAGGGGGAGCAGAGGAAATAAATAAAAAGGAGCAGCAGGGGTGGTGGTGGTGGTGAGGGGAAAGTGGGGGGGGGGGGGCAGGGGACCAGGAGGTGATTCCAAGATGAAAGGTCCTTGAGAGCTGAGAGCTAGGCCCAGGGGCTGGGTAAGAGGTGAGGAGAAACATTGCATTTGCTTTGCTTTTCTTAATTAAACCTACTTGATTGTTTTTCCAAGTCCACCTCCTACTGGGCAGTCATTCCTAGGGCCATGGCACTTTCCCAGGATAAGGCAAAGGTTCTGGGTCATTCTTGGTGTGAGTCTCTCCAGGTTTTGTCAGCAGCACCCTCTGTCCTAGTCTGTATCATATCTTGAGGTCTGCTGGCTCTGCTGGTTCTCCCTATGTGGAGCACAGGAGTCTTTAGCCAGCCTGGCCCAGGCCTAGGATCCAGCCTCCCTGTACAACATACAAAGCTTCCCTCTAAGGCTCTGCCACCCCTGGGCTCTGCCAGGGAACAGGACACTGGTTCTGTCTCTTACTGGGAATTCCAGACCCCTCTTTTCTGAATTGTCTTTGGGTCAGAGGCAATTCCTCCTCTCCTTCTTGCTCTATGCTTCCTTCAAATCCCTGCAACTCTTCCCAATAGCCTCTGCTTTTGGAAATAAAAGACAGGAAGGGGTGCCTTAAAGTAGCTACCACTTCCTGGTCTGCCCAACAATTCCACCAGGGTAAGGAATCAGAGTCTTCTACCTGCTCAAAGCGGGGAAAAAGAAAGGGAACTATAGGGAGAAAAATATAAATTAATTTCTCCAAAACTTCTCCTGCCAGAGTTGAAAATGTTGAGAAGCTATACCACTTCTGTAGCATTCCTACCAATATGCCCTAATCTGAATCTAATCATGAAGAAACAATAACAGAAACACAAATTGAGGGACAGTCTACAAAACCACTGCCTATGCTCTTCAAAATGCCATTGCTATGAAGGAGGAAGACCAGGAACTGCTCCAGAATACAGGAGACTGAGGAAGACGTGGTATCTAAATACAATGGTGGTCTTGAGTTGGAACCAGGATCAGGGAAATAAATGTTAGAAAGGACATTATTGAGACAATTGTTACTATTGGGTCTTCAGGAAAGTCATGACGCATGTTTGCAACAGATGACACTAGTTCATTTTTGGAAGTACTAGAGTCATTCGCATCTATGTTATTCTATGTCATTTGACAGCTGACAATTCTAGCTTCATTCTAAAAAAAAAGAGCAATTTGGTTGAGTTTTGGAGATTTTACAACAAGTTGAAGATGGAAAACAAAACTGTGCATTTTTACCATATTTTACTGTTTTACTTCCATAAAGGGAAGATCGCGCGTCAAGCTTGTGAAAAGTTGCATAAAGTTTATGGTGACAATGCTCTACAAGAACATCAGTGCCAACGATGGTTCACAAAATTCCATGCTGGTGATTTTGATCTCAACGATGCTCCTCGGTCAGGAAGGCCCACCGAGGTTGATGAAGACAAAATAAAGGCATTGACAGAGTCAAACCCACGTTAAATGACACTAGAGATTGCAGGAACATTGAACATCCATCATTCAAGCATTCATGACCACTTGAGATACGTAAGCAAGCTCAATATTTGGGTTCCGCATGAACTCAAAGAAGTTCTTTTGACAGCGCATATAAACATCTGCAATATGCTCATTAAACTTGAGGAAAACAATCCTTTTTTTGAAGCAACTGATAACTGGTGATGAGAAATGGATTGTTTACAACTACGTGGTGTGCAAATGGTCTTGGTCCCGACGTGATGCTTTGCCTCAAATGACATTGAAAGCAGACATTCATCAGAGGAAGGCTATGCTCTCAGTTTGGTGGGATTTTAAAGGTGTCGTGTTTTTCGAGCTCCTACCAAGGAACCAAACAATCAATTCNTATAGTTGACATACAATATTATTCAATGTCAGCTTCAGATGTACATGCCTTCTTAGGGAGACCACTGCATAGACGGTGTAGAGGCTTGACCACTGCACTGTACACCTGAAGTAAAGCACAGGTTTTTCTAGCCCCAGACCCCTTACTCTGTAACAGAGTGAGACCAGGCTTTCCACAGGCAGAGCACCATGTGAGCCCAGAGCCTGCCCCCACCTGTGCAGGTGTGGCCTCTCATTCCATTCTTTCCTTTGGTTTCTGTTAACATTTCAACCTTCTGCAGGTGAGAAGCTGACTGGAGGGTGCTCTTGTAGCAGCAAAGGTATAGGGCTGAGGGGGAGCAGAGTTTGCCACCCCAAATATACCTTTTGGGATATTGATTATTTTAAGCTGGTTATTTTTAAGAAACAAATGCTCAGGAAAAAAACTTGGGCCTTCTGCCTAACTGCCTAAAAGAATTTAGATAGAGGACCTACTCCAGGAAGGGAGCTATCATTGCAGATAACTGTAGTTTGATGTAAACTGTGTGATAGACAGGGAGGCACCCAGCAAGCCCATTGGATCAAAGTCCTCTCTGTGTCCCATTGTTAAAGGTGGCCCAGCAAACATTTGTTTACCAAACATTTGCTTTTCCATGTTGACAGGAATTGCCTTTCTCCCTTTGAAGTCCCAAACCACCACCTCCCATCCCAACAAAGACACCTTTCCCCTTAGCTCAAGATATAAGCCTCAACTGCCCAATTTCCCCAGGGGTCCCATAGTCTTAGGGAACCCCTATATGTACAGACTTAACAAATTTGGTTATTTTCTCCTGTTTACCTGTCTCATGTCCATTTGATTATTAGACCAGAAAGAAGAACTTAGGAGGGTAGAAGGAAAATTATTTTTCCTCTCCTATAGCGCCAAGGACAAAATGGCAGGTCCTATGTCTGGAGGGGTGCATTGCAGCTTTGTGGGGGGCCATCAGCTGCTGTCCCACTCTTCCATGGGGTCCTCGACCTGGCAGGGCTGGGGGCAGCAGTGGCGGGGGCTGTGTCCAGACTACATTTCCTAGACTCTAGTCTGCCTCAGAGATACTGGCAGGAGCCGAAAGCAGCAGAAGAAACCCACTACACTGTCTCCTGCCCTTGGTAGGGTCTCCGGCAGTGGGAGCAGCTGCAGGAATAGAGGCTCCATGGCCAGCAGCCCCATCAACAGCAGTGGCCAAACCTCCAGCAGGCCAGTGGTGAGGGCTGGCTAGCTGATGTCTGGGTCATCCCCTTCTCCCTGTGCTCCCCCATCCCCCTCTACACATTTGCAACCAGTTCTCTGCATAAAACACTTAGAGTGGGCCGGCCGAGTGGCTCAGTTGGTTAAGAGCTCACTCAAGAGTGCAAGCTCTGAGCAACAGCGGTTCGATTCCCAGCCTAAGCTGAGCTGAGCTGCCGCTGAGCTGCCAACAGGTGGCAGGATGGCTGAGCTAAAAAAAAAAAAATACTTAGAGTGGGTGATGATTTCTCAACTGGACCACACTACTAAAGGTGTCAAGTTAAACTGTCCAAAACCTGGATGCTGTGGACAGGACAAAGGGCCCAGGTGTAGAACCAAACTAGGCAAAAAAGTGAGGAAATGCGGGTGGAAGGAATATCAGACCAGGAGGACAGAACCTGAAGGAAGTTCCCTCTGCTGTTCACAGGCCAATGAGTGAGCGCCTGAGGAGGGCCTGCAAGGGGCCAGGCCAGGTGTCAAGGCAGCCCCAGTGCAACCTCAGGGACTATCCTGAGAAAAGACAAGACTCAGAGGGAGGCAGGAATGGAGAGCACCCAGAGCAGTAGGTGAAAGAGAGGCACCTGCTGAGAGGCAAAGCATGGCCGAATTTCCAAAGACACACTTTGCCATTTCACTGCATGGCTCAGGGCTGGCCTTGCATCATAGAATGATGAGAAAATTGGATTTCAGGCTAGCACTTAAGAACACATGTTGGACTTAATAATAGAGTTGATTTGATAGATTTGGTGAGACTTTTAAAAATTCAAATTTTGTTTGGGCTATAAATTTGGTGTTACCCAAATAGAAATTTTTTTCCTTCTCAGTGTTTCTCAGCCACTAGGCTAGAATTGCTTCTAACAAATAGAGTACTATAAAGGTGGTGGGATATCACTTCCAAGAATAGGTTACAAAAGACTGTGACTTCTGTCTTGGTAGTGCCCTTTCTCTCTGGCTCTGCTTACTTGCTGGCTCTGATGATACCAGCTACCATTTGTGAGCTGCCCTATGGAGAGGCTCACATGGCAGGAAACTGAAGGTGGCCATTGGTCACCAAGTAACTGAATCTTTTTTTTTNGCTGTCACTAGTCATTTACAATGTCATTTATATATGACCTCTATAGAGCATTTATAATGACTCTTCTGCGCTTCCACCTTTTAAGGCAGAGGTTAGAGAACCACAGTCTGTGGCCAAATCTGACCCACCACAAGCTTTTGTATGACCTGTGAGGTAGAAACAGTTTTTACACTTTAAAATGGTTTTTACAAAGTCAAAAGAATCATAATGTTTCATGACATGTGAAAATTGCATGTAATTTAAATGTTAGTGTCCAAAAATAAAGTCTTATTGGAATCCATCATGCTCAGTTGTTTACATATGGTGTGTGCTGACTTTTACTTTACAACAGCAGAGTTCAGTGGTTACAATGGAGACTGTGTTGTTGGCAAAGCCAAGCGTATTTACGACCTGGTCCTTTGCAGAAAACGTTTGCCAATCCTTGTTCTAGGGAATAAAGGGCTTATCGTAAAGGCTTCTGCATTGCCCTAGCCTGGGTTGTAAGTAAAAAGAAGCCCTCTGAACTCTGAGCCCCTGGCAGTAAATGAAGAGCAGCGGGGCTTCCACATAACGCAGACCATGTTGGAAGAAGCAGGTTATGGAGTGTTGCCATAAAGCAGGTTTTGAACACAGAGGATAAGATAAAAAGAAGATAAGATCATTATCTGGGACTCAAAGAGAGGCACCATCCTCTTTATCACCTAGCTCCCAGAACTTCCCAGCCTGCCTTGCGTCTAGTGGGCCATGTGATTAAGTCCTGGACAAGGACCTATAAGCCGAAGAGTTGCACCAGCTCGGAGAATACTTCCTTAAATACAGCTGCATGTGTTCTTCACCCCCTCTGGCCTCTCTCCTTTACCCTGTTGCCTGGGAGATGCCAGGAGGTCTAGCATCCATTTTGGACCATCAAGGTAAGAACCACTTCCTAAAGGATGGCAGAAAGGTGATCTGGAAATAGGCTGGATCCAAAGGACTTTGAGGAGCAGAGCTACCGCTCCAGGCATGCATTGCTTGCCTTTAAACTTTTACAGAAGAACGAAAAAACAGAAACAAAACCACTCCTGTCTACTGAAGTCACTGTTATATTGGAATTCTTATTCTGAGCCAGACTTAATCCTGACAGGCCTCATGGTGTCTTTTGGTGATGACTTCCTCTTTTCTTCCCTTTCCAGTTGTCCTTGACCTTCATTTTAACAAGCTTCCCCTGTGTGAAGGAAAGACAGCTGCCACTGGTGACTGAGGAGGTGGTGCAGGCGGCAGTGAGGGGCGCAGGCTTGCTAAGGGCCCTTGGGCCGAGTGCTGTACTTTGGTCTCTCAACCTGGCAAAGGAGAACAGCGGCAGTGCCTTCTCTCAGCTTGGCACTGAGCAGGGCACATTAAAAAAGCTTTGATTTATTTTTATTTTTTAAGCTAGCCATTTTCCTTATCATCATCATTTATCCCCCGATAGTTTTTTACCCAAGTACTGAAGACACGCATTGCCTTGATTAAGTCGAGAATTGGTCACTCCCCCACTACTTCAAATCTTTTTGTTACCCAATATATTACATTGCCTGGAAAGCAAAGACCTTAGTCCAGCCACAAACTTCTTCATAGTCTGGCTGAAGCCAACCTCTTCATTTCACCTCCCACCTCTCTCAGAAAACCAAAATGCAGCCACCCAACGTACCTGCACATGTCAGCCTTCTAGCAGTATCCTTTTCCCACGCAGTATTGTATAGGTTGGCCACTAGAGGGACCCTTTTCAAAGGTAACAGTTATTATATAATATATGAAGTATAATAGAATGAGTGCATGGGAGGGCGGAGGGGCTTCAAGGTTTGATTCCCAGGTTGCTCACCCAAGAGCAGGTGGTAGAAGATGCTGACTTGGATTGGGGCCTTGGGTATTTACTCAGACAGGTTGGATCAGGCCCTGGGAGGGGGAGTACAGTAGGGGTGGAAATGGGGCAGGGAGCATGGGAAAATCTGGTCCAGACCTCCCAGGCTGTATAATACACTCTATACAAATTCAGAGGCTGAATAGATTGGGATACACTTTTTTGAGTTGGGCTCAAATCCTTTGCTTTCTGAACTCAGACACTCAGAAATCAAACAGATTCAGATATCATCGTATCCCTCTCTCTCTAAATTCACTTTCTAAACTCTGAAATCAAATGGATTAGGATCATGAGGGATATTTATCCTTTATATCTTAGGAGGAAAAAAATACATTGAGATGTAGAATAATAAAGTGTTTTCTATCTGATAGCTTAAATAAAATATTTTCTATCGGATAATGTGTATTTTATAAAAAATATAATGATTAGGCTTATAGGACTAAATTACTCAAGAGTCAAGTTTATTGCAACATTGCATCCTTTAGGCTGCTTATATGTTTTATTCTGTAAAGCCAGAATGGTGACAACATGATTGATAACTGATTGTTTTCATGGGCACATTTGGTTACTATAGAATCAAGTTCAAATTCCTCAAACTGATGTTCAAGACCCTCAATAATATGACCCATGTTTTCCAACCCAGCTAAGCGGTGGCTGCCTACCCACATGTGCCTGTTCATTTCTTGCCTTTTCTATCACAGTCTCCACACTAGGCGCTCACGTCTCCTCTCTCTCCTCTGCCTTCTAAGTATAATCCTTTCTTTAGAGAGAAACATTGCTTTTCTCAACTGTAACCATCATAATGTGCACCAGAGACTTTAACACTCTATTTGTTTTCTGAAGTTGCATGTGCCTAAGCCGCATTCCTTAACAAAACCGTAAACTACTTAAAGATGAGGACTGGGCCACTTTTTTCTTTTCTTTTCTTTTTAACTCTTTATTTAGGGTCAGGCCAGTAGCAGACTTTCAATAAATATCTTGGAATCATTGCTAAATTTGCCACTTGTTTAAAGGCCGACATTTTGACTTAGAAGTGCACCAGGAGCAAATGTGAACCAGAGATAATAAAACCCTGTGAAATGCAATTTCCTGTTTTGTGTAATGCCGGAGTCGAATATTTCTACCATATCTCCTAGGAAACATAGAATGCATCAAAGTTGGAAAATGTAGGGAAGCCATACTGCATGGCTGTTAGTGAAACACAAGTAAAGCACAGGGTTTTTTGTGTTTTGGTTTATTTTTTTATTAGTTTCAGGTGTACAAAACAATGCA
>NW_017731497.1:1893991-1910766 GCF_001890085.2 Hipposideros armiger | reverse complement strand
TATTGTGGTTGTGTGAGAAAATATTGTTGTTGTTAAGATACACAGTGAAGTATTCAAGGTAAAGAGGTATGCTATCTGCCACTGACTCTCATGGAGTTCAGCAAAAAGTTTGTAACAACACAGGTTTGAATAGCACAGGTCCACTTATAGGTGGCATTTTTTCAATAAATACCTGTACTGTTTGAGATCCACAGGGGGTCCTGGAACCAATCCCGCACAGATACTGAGGGACAGCTTAAGTTTTAGGGAGTCAGAAGTTACATGCAGATTTTGACTGTGCAGGAAGTTGGCACTACTAACCCCGGCATTGGTCAAGGGTCCAATATTTATAGCAAAATGCGGCAAAATGTTACCAGTTGGTGACTCTAGGCAAACGTTCTATGGGTAGATTGGATTGATTGCTCCTAGAGAGGGAGGCAGATCTTATGAGCAATGTGTCAGAACCAGTAGGACCAAAACAGACAAAACAACAGTGGCAGCCTCTTCTAGGTTCCCAGATGGGAGATAGAGCAGGTGAGGAGGCCCACAATAGATGCTCCTGGAAATGAAAAGCTTCGGTGGGGGATGAGGAGTTGGCATGGGAGAGGGGAGGTGGCAAGAATTAGATTCAATTAAGGAAAAGTTATAGAGATGGAATGCATCTGAGGACCCCAGAAAATGCACAGCTTCTGCTGAGTGGTGTGTGGGTTCCCTGACCTAGTGTGTGTCTGGGGTTGGCTTTGAATGGGATGTTTAGGAGGCAAAAGAGCAAAGAAGTAGCCTAAGTTCTTGATCACTGGGCACGTAGTAGGTGAAGCAATTTCTGATTATTTAATGAGATTTGAACAAGCAAGGCAGGGGGCAAAGGAGGCATGGAGTGGAAACTGGTTGTGGGCTAGACAGTATTGGCAGGAGGCCTGTACAGGTGGCTCAGCTGCCTCACCTTCAATGGAATCCTCTCCCCAGTGGCTCATAAGGAGGCTAATAGAAGGCAGGCTCTTGGCCCTGGGGTTGCCTATCAAAGGCCAATCCAGGAGAGGCTGTGATTAGAAAGGTGAAGTGTTGGCTGTGCATTGAGATATCAGAGATTATGAAGATCCAGGCCTAACTCCTGGGCTGCTCCAATCTTCTGCATGGACGTGGGCAGAATAGGCAGGTGGTAGCCCATGGCCCCTCCTGAGAAAACCCTCTGTGATGCTAGGGGAGATGCAGGTGTGCAGGGGACTTGGGGGGAAAGGGTCTGGGTCCATGGGCATCACTACGTTCAAACTCTGAGAGGTGGCACCAGGCTCTCACCCCAGCCAACTATGCCTGGTACCCAAGTGTCAGCTCATTACTTGTTCTATGTTCAGCAGGCCAAGAACAGCATTGTATTACATTCCTAACCTGTATCAGGGATGCTGGCTTAGTGGGATCCAGCAGGCTAAGGCGGGCAGCTTCAGACCTCCACTAACCATCTCCCCTGGAAGGGTGGGGTCAGGGAATTGGGTCTACATAGCTTAAAATTCAGAGCATCCCCAGAACCCAACAGGTGGAGGGAAATGTTAAAAGGAGAGCAGGAAGGTAGCTCTGAGATGCAATGGAGTTATATCAGGTGTGTATTTTTTAACCCAACAAATTCAATTTCTGTGCTATAGGCTGTAGTAGAGGAAAGAAGGAGAAGGGGAGAAGGAGGAGTGAGAAAGCGTGAGAGCAAGAGCCAGTACGGGAGGAAAAGAAAACAAATCCTGGGGTGCCCCACCACCCCTTGTTGTCTCTTTACCTCGGGCCACACCTTGGAAGATAGTCTTTGCATTAAGCACTGTTTAATCACCTTTTGCACCTTGCCTTTTGTTCCTTGGTGTGGCCCTGACCTAGACAATGGTAGGGGTTATTGGGACCATATGTGACACTGGCGCCCAATGCATTTAGAGGAAAATATTACTCCCAAAACATTTTACCTGGAGACTCTGCAAATGAGCCTGTAGACTTGGTTAGTGTTGGCTTTTATCAGTAGAAAAGGAAAGTCAAATCCTGGCCCCACATTGGTAACTGATTACTTTACTCCCAGTGTCCAATCATATCCCATTGGGAGTACAAAGCTGCCACTGTTGCCTTTGTGCCATGTGTGCAGGGCAAGGGTGGTGGTGGTGGTGATGGTGGTGGTGGCGGTGGTGGCGGTGTGTGTAGGATGCAGATTCTTGTAGGTTTATGGGTTCCCTGCTCAGATCCAGGACTCTTCACATATAGTTCTGGATGCTGCACATGCGCTTAATGCCTACGGTTATAGACTAAACAAACTCTCCCTCCCACAGTACTAGCCACAGAAAACTGAGGATACAGGTGTCTCTGTATATACATCAAGAAAATTCTAAAAGGGTATATGCCAATCTCTTAACAGTGGAGACCTCTAGCAGATGGGATTATGGAGGACCTTTTTCTTTCTACTTTGTGTATTTCCATCTTGGGTAATGATGTAAAAAATTCTTATACTATTTTTATAATCACAAAATTTATGGGGTTTTTTGTTTGTTTGTTTTTTAGCTGAGCCATCCTGCCACCTGTTGTCAGCTCAGCGGCAGCTTAGCTTGGGCAGTGAATCGAACTGGTAACCGTGTTGCTCAGAGCTCACACTCTTGAGTGAGCTCTTAACCAACTGAGCCACTCGGCCAGCCCTAAAATTGGTATTATTGAGTGCTATAGAAACCCCTTGAAATTTTTATTTGAATTGCATTAAATATCTATGTTAATTTGATAAAGACTTGTCATATTGTTATTTTTCCAAAAAAGAGTGCAATGTGGGCAGGGCTGGCTACTCCAGAGAAAGTGCATCTGGTGTTAGGGGAATTGGGTGGGGAGCAGTCCCAGTGAGCTCACCAGACCAATCAGATTCAGATTTGGCGGTGGTGGGGGAGGGCTCAACACAGGTAAGATGGCGCCCACTTGCTGGCTGCACAGGGGAACAACTCCACACAGAGAAAATAGCAATTGCCCTCCAGCTCTCACCTTGAGGCCACACACCTCAGTCGGCCCACCACATACCTCCAACACCTCCGAATCACCATCCCTCTGCTGGAGTCCAGGGTGAGTGTCTGGGAGTGAGAGAATCTGTGTGCGGGCCATTTAAGAGGATGTCTGGGTTTCCTGTGGCCTTCTGTCCCACCTGAATGGTCAGAATTTTCACTGTTTTTCACAGCCATGTGTTGTGGGGACTCCTCTTTCTGGCATCAGGACTCAGGGCTGGGGAGCCTAGAGTGAGGGAAGCAGGGGAACTCCATGGTGGATATATCCCTCCCAGCTCTCAACCACCAAACGGAGGTATGGGGTCAGCCTGTTTCGCGTCTCTGCCCCTCCTACCAATCTCGTCGTGGCTTCTTCTTTATATGCTTGGTTATAAAACTTCTGTTCATCCAAGCTTCAGATGGTTCTCTAGGTTGATTGTTCTATAATTTAGTTGTAATTTTAATGTGTTCATGGAAGGAAACAAGCACAGTGTTGTATTCTACCATCTTGTATCTCTCTATCAATGGCTTTTTAGAAAGGAAAGGAAAAGCTTTGGAGAAGCAGTCACATGTGGGTGGGGACAAGGACATTAGCAAGCAAAGTCCCCAAGCCAATGTGGTTTTGCACAGGCATAAGATAACTTGCACAATATATCAATATCTATTTGTTGGTTAAATTGTTTAAATCTACAAGGAAAAAAAGGTAACATGAAGAAATGTCTGAAGTGCACATAAAGGAGCCATTCTTGAGTCTTTACCTTCATTTTTTACTGTGAAATATCTCACAGGTCTCTGCATCTAGTCTCAGATAAAACACATCTTAACTGAGTTTATCCAAAGAGGAAGGGAGAAAAAATTTAAATAGTAGCCCTTCAAAGAGATGGCTAATAAAATGCAGTCTAAGTTAAATATTTCTATCCTGGCAGGAACTTTTATTTTCTGAAAGAAAAGCAGAGCAAACCTATGACATTCCGCAAGTGAATTTTGATTTTCATTCCTCCAAAGAGAAAATTTCCACAGTTTGGTTCTCTCTCTCCATTACATTTTGAGGGCCTTTGATCTCCTCAAATTCACCCTTTAGGAACAGACAACTAATTAATCTTCTCCCAGAAGCAGATGCTTTTGAAAAACGATAATTAGAAGGTGAGCAAAAAAGCTTTCATCTCAAATATTTTCTAATGAGTAAGAATGTTCATCTAACCTCAAAGACCTGAGACAGACCCCAGATGAGTACAGAGTTCTGACCACCTAAGTCTGGTTTCACAAAGCTCATCTTTATCATCTGAATTTCTCAAATAACATTACATTTTGGGTAAACATTGAAGTGGTCTTTGTTTTGATTCATGGTTTGCAATCCTAATTGCAACAGTCAGGACAGACAATGTCACACTGACACATGAGAATGAATGATTACATCTTCTACCATACCTAATTGGGTGGCACCTGCTAACCAGTGGGTGGCCATGGGGTAGGGGGCTCCTCCCCTGCAAGGCCACAGGGCTCCCCCAAGGCCCAAAGAAGGGGTAGGTGTGGGTGGGGTTCCACGTTGGGAGGTAAAAAATGATGTCAATCTTACTGTGTAGAAACTCCCCTTCTAGTCTTCTGAACATTTTCACAATTAATTATTTTTGAATAGATAATACATGCATAAGGCACAAAATTCGAAAGGTACAAATGGATATACAATGTTGCTAAATATACTTCATGCAGGCACATTGCCTATGGCTATCCAGGTAGTATGCTGCACAACTCCAGGGAAACCTAGTCCCACAGTTTAAAATTTTATGTATTTATTTTTTCAAGGTAGGCTCTTTTTTCTTATTATGTAAACAATATATCTTCTTGGGGAAAATGTGGAAAATACTGAAAAGTCCAAAGTACATAAAAATAATCTGTAATCCCAGCCAACTAGAGATAACATCTGCCTACATTTGGATGTGGTTCCTTTCAGTTCTTTTAAAAACACATACATTTGCTAAGTGCATTAAATAACACAATTGCATTAACTAATTGCATTTCTACTCCCATCTGCTAGCTACTTAAGCCTCCTCCCAAAGCCCAGCCATAGCCAAGCCCAAGAGAAGGCTTTGTTTCATGCAAATAAAACAATATTTGGATTGGGAATTCCTGGGATAGTGAGAGTCCAACCTTTCCATTGTCATATCCTGTTACATGCATCTCAACTACAATCTTGTGACTGGCAAGGGGGTGGAGGTAGGGCTTCAGGTATGGTCAGCAACCCTCAGGACTTTCTGGCAACTGTGAGCAACTTCTGGACAAAACCTATCCCCTTAGCCTTCTGGGGTTTTAAAAGGGAGTGGTTACCAGATACCACAGGTCCATGAATAGGTTTTCATCTATTCATATTGAGTTGAAAACAAAAGGACAATGCACTACTTTTCAGTTACATTTATTCAAGATGAAAGGATTGTCTCTCATAATGTCTTAATTCTTGAAGTTAAAATAGGTTTTTCTTTTAGAAACAATGCAAGTTTAAAAACTATTTTCTTAACAAGAGCAAAACAAAACCAAAAAAGTTGGCAACCCTATATCAGTGTCCTAAATTATTTTTGAAATTTCAGTGACTCATGAAATATAAAAGTCTCAAAACCATTGAACTCCTTAGGAGCCTCTTCTTGTAGGAAGCTGTCCCAGGGAAGGCTCTGTTATGTATTCATTTGCCCGGCTCACCCAAGCCAGCATATGTTTGCTAAGCTACTATTCACAAAGGCAGTGGGGGTAAGGGCTGAGGTGGGGGTTTGATTGCGCTTTAGCTCCCTGAAACACATTGTCTGAGAAAGGTATTCATATTAGCTACAGTGACATTATTGCCTACCCCAAAGGAGGTGATTTAAAATCTCTGAATTGCTGATGAGAATATTACAAGTACCGGTATTTGCATTCTGTGGAAGAGGAAATGAGGACCCTTGGAGAGTAAATTGCCTGAAACCACACAGCTGCAGAGTTTAGATTAGAACCCAGGCTAAGTGGATGCTAGAAACCTGACCTCACCCCCACACCACACCCAGATCACAGACCACCAGTTAGGGACTCCTGATCTAGGCAGTTTGGAAATTTCTTTATTTACCTCCCTCCCCCCTCCCCTCCCCCCACCAAACCCAAACCCAAAACCAAATCAAGAAAAGTGTTAATGGAAGGAAGGGGGACTGTTTTCTTAATTCTCAGCACCACTTTGGTTGATGACCCTGAGCCCCTTAGACTTGAGTCATAATGGCTCCATTTAAAAATCAAATTGAAGAGAAATCATAAAAGCTAATCCAATTTTGCACAGGCGTGGCAGATGAATTATCTCTGTTCACCCTCAGGTTCCCTTTCTGCATTTTCCCCCTCTCTAAATTGACTGGCTTGCACCCTAACCAGCCTTAATTTGATTTAACAGGATCCCTTAAGGCTGAGTAGTGAATGTTTATTCACAGTTGTACGTGCAAAGAACACATTTGGATTCAGGTTTCTTGACCTTTAAGGTGCAAACAAATCACCCATAAATCCAGTGAACAGGCAGAGTCTATTCAGTGGTTCTGGGGTGGGGCCCGAGGGTCTGCATTTCTAACAGGCACCCACTAGGTGCTTGCTGCTGGTTGGTTCTTGGCTGACCTATTGAGTAGTGAGGCTTTAGGGAATATTAATTTTCCTAACTAGGTACTTTCTGAGCAGGGCCCCATGATAAAACCTCCTTTCAGGGAAGATTGTCCTTCAGGCATTTCTCCACAGCTTGAGTTCCATCCTCAGCTCTGTGAAATGACAGCTCGGTGTGCACCCTGAAAAGAGCTTGGAGCCTCAGCAAGCAATTGTTCAGTGTCTTTTCATTTTATGTAAGGAGACCTTCCTGGTTTTTGAAGTCACATCAGCAGTCAGTTGTGAACTCGAATTCTGTGTAAATTGCTCTTCGTGGAACCTCCTCTTTCACATCGGCCCCAAATACACAATTGTGACTTATCTGCTTAGTTAAGAACATGCATGGTAGGCCCATCAATCTATGGAGTGGGTTATAGGTTAGATAATATAATCCTTACTTTTCTCCTAGGCCTTACGCTTTATGTAGGATTACAGAATTATGTTCCAGAAAGAACTGTGGAGGTCATTAAGTATCAGGTTACAGAAGAGCTGTGATTCAGAGAGGGTGACTGACTTGTCCAAGGAGACACAGGATCCAGGCTGTGCCAGAACCCAAGGGCTCTGGGACTGGGCACATGGGCCCAAGGGGCCTGTACCAATTGGTGTTGGCAATCCAGGGCACTTGAGCTCTCCACTGTCTGCATCCTAAATATTTCCTATGAGGAATGTTTGATGTTCCCACCCACACCTTCTTTGTGTACCTCTTAAGAATCCACAGACGACAAAGGGGTAGCAGGAAGGCCACCTGTTTAGCGGTGAAGGTTGGGACACTTTACCAGATAATCTCAAGCTTTACTGCCCAGGCTGATGTCAGGAGCTGCCATCTCTGAGGTCTCAGTAGTGGGAAAGTTAGGGGAAGAGAGGATAAGGAAGGAACCCATGCTGTTACTTAGACAAGTAGAAAGCATACATGAGGCTGGCTGACTAACTGCCCCCATGTTTTAGCCTTGTGAACTTGAGCACATGAGGGAGGAATTGGTCTAATGAGCGTCCACTTGTTATGAGTCAACACATACCCAGAACATGATCGATAGTATTCTGGCACATTCTATGTTTGACACCACATGTCTGGATATCTGGCAATTACATTTCAGAACTTAAAAAAGAAAAGTGCTTGGGAAAGAAAATTGCCTTATGACAGAAGCAATTTTCAAATTCTTTTTAGCCTTCAGACTATTTTTCTCTTTATCAGTTCATAATTAAGTGCCTGCTGTATGCAAAACAAATTCAAGGCCCTCCTTCCTACCTATCTTCCTTCCCTCCTTTTCTCTTTCCCTCCCTTCCTTCCATCTATCCATCCATCCATCCATCCATCCATCCATCCATCCATCCATCCATCCATTTCTAGGTAACTTGGAACTAGACTGTAGATGTGCTGGGAAGCAAAATGTAACCTATATGACATGTACAGAGCTACAATTTTTAAAGAATTAGAATTTAATGGAACACACTTAAACACTTTTCTTAAAGTGTGACCCGTGGAATAGATTGCATAGAATGTGCTAGCAAAACCAATCAACCAAAGGAAGAAGTCTGTGCTCTTACTTAATTGGGGAAATGTCCTTAATATGGCATGAGGAATCTAGCTCTCGTAGATGTACAATGCTCATTAGTGTATTGAAATCTCTGAGAAGTACTTCAGTAATGAAAAAGTTAAATTTTGTTTAAACTTAAAACATGGTCCGTGGAGTGGGTCAGCTGAATGTTTTTCTTTTTCTTTTTCTTTTTTGTCTATGATAAGTACTGAAGTGAACTGAGTAAGCGTTTAGAAAACTTTAGAGGAATTTGGCAGAATAATTTAATGTTTGCTTAAACTGAATAACAAAAAAATTGAGTGTCTTTTTGGGTGCCATTTTAATTGCATTGTATTTGGCAGTTTTTAATTATATTTTACCCCCCAAAAAAATGGCCTGGGACAAATTGGAAATAAAAGAATAACTGGTCCTTCCTCACAGAGAGTTTGAGAAGCATTGGTTTAAGCCAATTTTTCCAGACCCAGATGACCAAAGAAGCCCTAGTATAGGCCGCCCTGTTAATAGCCTAAGTAAGGAACTAGAGTTTTGCACACTGTATTTTTGGAAATGCTATACAAAAATTTAACTAGACATAATTCAATCTTTAATAATTTCAGACGCACTTCAGGATGATTAGTGCCTCAAGTTCATAATCCAGAGCAACAATTTTCGCTGTGCTGTATACACCTGGGCTGTAGTCTTAATTACTGAATATGATACCACACAGATGACTGGGCTGCAGTATTTACCACGTGATATGGTGCATACTAAGGATTACAGACACTTCCTGACAGCCTGAGCAAGGGGTCAAATTGACACAAAGTAAAAACATTTAAAAAAAAAAAGGCAAAGCCTGAGATGAAGCACTTAGTGGCAATTAAAATTTCAGGCTTAGTCAAATCAAGTGCTCATATTTTGAAGAGATTTAAGGTAATATGGTTATGAAATTTTTATTTCATTTCACCATTCCTTCAAATCTGAGTTGAAATGATTTTTTAATGTCCATATTTCCCCGAAATTACCTTAGTTCAGTGCTAATTCGACCTCTTCATTATTAATTCAAATTTGCAAAGTTAAAAGAAACCAGCTTCTCTGTTGACTGTGAGACGAAAAACAAATGGCTCCATTTTAAAATGTACCCATATGATTGCTTTTAAATTTTCTCTCTGCCAATATGCTGGACATTTGTAGATTCTCAACTCCTATTCCTTCCATTCTGTTTACTGCTGTGTATTTTAAAAACGTCATTTCCCAGACAGTCTTGTCAATAGGCTTTCTGTTGGGTTCTGCCCGAATCCCTGTGGAGAGGCTGGGAGGGCAGTCAGGGGAGAGGAGCCTTCCCTCCCAACTTCTGACTTCTGCAGCTTGGTTTCAATACCTGCCCTGGGCTCTGACTTGGCAGTTCTGGCACTGGTTGGGTGGTCCCAACTCTCCACAGTGCACCCCTAGCAGCATAGTGGAGAGGGTGCACNCTCTTAACCAACTGAGCCACTCGGCTGGCCCCACTCTAGAGATGTTTTGATAAATGGAGCACCTCAACCTGCCAATTTCAAATGTAACTCAGGTTATGTGGTACAAGATGATATTATGATGAGAACTCTGACAGTGATAGAAAATGTACAGTTCTCAGTAGCTCTTTGGCTTCCAACAACTTGACGAATCATGAAAAAAACAAATGAAGAAACGTGGTCGTTCAAGAGTTAGGTCTGGCTAAAGTGGCAGATTCCAAGGTTGGAACTCAGTTTAACCTTGATGTGTCTGGAGGAGAAAGAAAAAGGACTTGTATTAGAATGGAACTTTTTACTGATACATCTTGTGCCTAGATGAGCCTACAACCAGCTTCGACCTGAGCTTAGCAAATGCTGTCCTTTTGCTCTTGAAGACGATGTCTAAACAGGGATGCACCATCATCTCCTTCATCATCAGCCTCGTTTTTCCATCTTCAAGTTATTTGATAGCCTCACTTTATTGGCCTCAGGAAGGGCAGTGTTCCATGCACAAGCTTACTCAGGAGGCCTTGGGGTACTTTGCATCAGCTGGTCAACCAATGTGAGTCCTATGATAACCCTGCAGACTTCTTTCTGGGTATCATTAATGGAGACTTGTCTGCTGTGATATAAAACAGAGAGAATGAAGATGAGGAAGCCAATGAGACTAAAGAGCCTTCAAAGAGAGGCAAGCCACTCACAGAAAAATTAGCTTTTATGTCAACTCCACCTTCTTCAGAGAAATAAAAGTTGAGTAAGATCAACTCTCAGGGGTTCAGAAAAAGAAGAAAAGTGTAACCTTCAAGATCACCTATGCCATCTCCTTTTGTCATCAACTCAAATGGATTTCCAACCATTCATTCAAAAACCTACTGGGTAATCCCCAGTCCTCTATAGCTCAGATAATTGAAACAGTCTTCCTGGGACTGGTTATAGGTGTCTTTTCCAATGATCTAAAAAGTGACCCTACAGTAATCCAGAATAGAGACGGGGTGTTCTTCTTCCCGATGACCAACCAGTGTTTCAGCAATATGTCATCCATGGAGCTCTGTGGTCAAGAAGAAGCTCTTTATACATGGATATATCAGTTGATACTACAGAGTTGTCATCTTATTTCTTTGGAAAACTGTTGTTTGATTTATCACCCATGAGGATGTTACCAAGTATTATATTTTCTTGTATGATATCCTTCTTGTCAGGATTGAAACCAGTGATAGAGGCCTTCTTCATCGTGATACTTACTCTTAGGATAGTGGCTTATTTGGCCACTTTTATGGCACTGGCCTTAACAGAAGGTCAGAGTACGGTATCCATAGCAACACTTTTCATGACCATCTCTTTTGTGTTTATGATGATATTTTCAGAGTTGTTGGTCAATCTCAGACCCATTGTGCCTTGGCTTTCATGGCTTCAGTACTTTAGCACACCTCGATATGGCTATGAGGCTTTGCACATAATGAATTTTTGGGACAGAACTTATGCCCAGGACTCAGTGTAACAGCAAACAATACCTGTATTTTTGCAATATGTACTGGCCAAGAATTCTTGATAAACCAGGGCATTGACCTCTCACCTTGGGGCCTGCAAAAGAATCACATAGCCTTGGCATGCATGACTATTACCTTCCTTACAATTTATTTCTTAAAAAATTTTCTTAAGTTTCTCTATAATTTACATGATTTATCTACACATTAAAAAGGGAGCACCTTTCATGAGCTGCCATGAGCCACCATGAGCGGCCATTTAATGGCTGACGAGNTGGTTATGTCCCTGTTTATCCCCGAGGTTCCAAGAAGGATGTTACTGACAAGAAGGTAATAGTACCTGAAGAGGACATAGGCAGAGTAAAAGAATGAAGCATAGACTGCTATATTGGTTGGCCAAAGATATTTTCTTGATGTTTTTGCCCAGCGAGATATAATATTTGATGCAGAAATATTTTATCTTTTTCCAAATGGCATTTTTATTCCAATATATTTATTAGAAAAAAATTTTATGCATAGACTAGTACAAAGAATATGCATTTTGTCAACACCAAGATTCAACAGTTGCTAACATTTTGCCATATTTGCTCTATCTCTCTGTATGTGTTCCCAAAATGTCTTTTAAAGATGCTTCCCCTCAAAGTAAGAACCAATCAAATTCTATGCATTGTATTTATACATACTACAGCATGGATTAACATCAACAACATTATGCTAAGTAGAAGAAACTAAACACAAAAGACTACATCTTGTGTTATTTCATTTATATGAAATGTTCAGAATAGGCAAGCCTATACAGACAGAAAATAGATTAGTAATTGCTTGGGGCTGGGGTAGGAATGGGCACAAAGGATTTAACTGAGGTGATAGAAATGTTCTAAAACTGGATTGTGGCAATGGTTATACAACTTGGTAAAAATTATTCATTTGGTAGCATATAGTCTTTTATAGTATTCTTGTTTGATGCTTTGTATTTCTGCAGTGTCTGTCATAACTTCTCCTCTTTCATTTCTGATTTTGTTTGAGTCTTCTCTCTTTTTTCCTTAGTGAGTCTAGCTGGGGGTTTGTCAATTTTATTAGTCTTTTCAAAGAACCAGCTCTTTGTTGAACTAATATTTTTCTATTGAGTTTTTGTTCTCCATTACATTTAATTCTGCTTTAATTTTTATTATTTCCTTCCTCTGATGATTTTGGGCTTCATTTGCTCTTCTTTTTCTAGTTTTTTTAAGATGTAATATTAGGTAATTTGTTTGGGATTTTTCTTGTTTCTTGAGGTAGGCCTGTAGCGATATAAACTTACCCCTTATTACCACTTTTGCTGCATCCCAAAAGTTTTAATATGTTGTGTTGTCATTCTCATTTGTCTCTATGTATCTTGATCTCTCTTTTTATTTCTTCTTTGACCCAGTCACCCGTTAGTACCATGTTGTTTAATCTGCACATATTTGTGGTTTTCCCCACTTTCGTTTTGCAGTTGATTTTCAAAGCATTATGGTCAGAGGATATAGTTAGTATCATTTCAATCTTCTTAAATTTGTGGAGGCTAGTTTTGTGTCCCAACATATGGTCTATTCTTGAGAATGTCCCATGTGCACTATAGAAGAATGTATAATCTGGTACTCTGGGATGAAAGGCTCTATAAATGTTGAATATGTCCATTTGCTCTAATGTGTCATTTAAAGCTGATATTTTTTTATTGATTTTCTGTTTGGATGATCTATCCATAGCTGTCAGTGGGATATTTATGTCCCCCACTATAATTATGTCTTTGGTAATTTTTCTCTTTCAATAGTTTGAATATTTAATTCCACTCCCTCCTAGCTTGTAGAGTTTCTGCTGAAAAATCCAATGATAATCTAATGGGATTTCCTTAATAGGTTACTGTCTTCTTCTTTTACCTGGCTGCTTTCCTTTGTCATTGTTTTTTGTTTGTTTGTTTTGTTTGTTTTGTTTTGTTTTTAAGATTTTTTATTGGGGAATTGGGGGATGGGAACAGCGCTGGGGAATTGGAGGAAGGGGAACAGACAACTTGCTGTTGTTTTGTTCTTCAGTCTAGTTGTGGAGNAATTATTTTTTTCTGTGGTGTTTTGTTATCAATTTGACATACAGTTAAATCAATTTGTGCCTGTATTCAAGTTTAGGGTTTGAGTCATTCATCCTTTTTAATTTTATTTTTGAATGCAGAAGACATTTTCTTGGTTTAATAATATAGGCCTTATCTTGTTTTCAATAAGACACCTGATAACTTTCTCATGATAACTTCAGAGTAAGTTTCATCTGATAGAACCATCCCAACTAAACAATTTTGAGGTGTAGGTCAAAGCAATTTTGAAGGAAGGTTTCTAGTGACAACCATAGAGCCTTGTCACATTATAAAAACAATTGTCAATGCTCTCCCATTAGATGGTAAGCTCCTTTGGAACAGGGACAATGTCTTTGAATCCCCAGAACCTAACAAGTGGTCAACACATAGAAGTTGTTTAATAAACCTTTACTGCATGAATGGGAGGAGGAACAAACAGGTGAGTGAAAGAAAAGAGTATCTCAACAAGCTAAAATAATGGCCTAAAGCCAACTAACTTAAGTTTATGAGAACCAAATGAAGTGTAATTTTTATGTTATTAAATAAAAACAACACATGTACAAATGTACAAATGAATGTGGGATTCCTGGCTTAACAATAACATAAATAGACCTGAGCAGTTTCACTGCCCTAGGATATTACTACTCAAAAATCCCAAAATGCTGGTAAAGTTTTAGATTTCATTAAAAAAAATATTTTTTGTACGTGTACAGTATCCAGATAGTCACAATGCCCATTGCTCTGATCGGATGACACTTAAATGCTGTATCCAGTTCCAAGTAACATACTTTTTAAGCAAGGCATTAATACAAAGGAAGGGTGTTTAGAAGGGTGCCCATGAGCCTGAGGGGTCTGAAGACCACACCGAGGTACCAGATGATGGAATGTACTGGGGAAGCTTCTCTTGGAGGAGATTTTGAGAAGAAATAACAACTCTTCAAATTTGTGAGACATGGAGAAAAAAAGATCAGTGGTTCTGTGGGGCTTCAAATATCAGAGCTAAAACCAATTTGTGTAAGGTATAAAGTCTAACTGTAGCCCAGTATAGGAAAATACTTTCTGTTCAACTCTATAAGAAAGTATTTTCTTACTTCAAATTGGTGAGCTCCAAACATGGTGAGGTCCATGGCATTAGTCAAATACTGGCTGTGACCATCTTTCAGGAGTGTTAGAAGGAAATGCCCTGCTTTGAGTTATTACAAATGTACACGAAGGAACTGTCCAACTGAAAGATTCCTCACCCTAATCCTTTGTGCTAGCATTGTCATTAAAGAACATTGCTGTTCTTTAATAATTAAATTTTTCTAATATTGAAGGAATATTTCCACATATCGATTGACGTGATTTCTTTATAATTCACCATGTGTCTTTAAACTGTTTATCAAATTTAGATCACAGGATACCAAGCCTTGATATCCTTCATATATGAAGGGCTCCCTGATAAATCAATTTTTAAAATACTGCCGAATATGCCACTCTGCGAGATTCACAATCTGAATGTATTAGAGGGTCTGAGAAGAAAGTTGTTTTAACTCAGCATTTCCTAAACTTAATTGCCAATGGAATACTACTTTTTTTTTAACACAATAAGTATCTTTTCTTCCAAGGTTCCTGCTTTCCTTGTATTTTCTGTCTACGCTCTCTGAGGTCGTCCTCATTAAATGCNTAAACTACCATATTTTAGAACTTCTTATTGGCCAGGCATTTTGAAATAATTATTTTCTTTATTCCACTGTTACACACGCACACGTGCGCATACACATGCAATTTCTTTTTTTTTAAGATATAATTGACCGTGTAATATTATGTAAACTTAAGATGTAACCACAGTAAGTTTAGTTATTACCTCCATCACTTTGAATAATTATCTTTTTTTTTCTTTTTGTGGTGAAAACATTGAAGATTTATTCTCTTAGCAACTTTCAAGTATATAATATGGTATTACTAACTGTAATCACCACAGTATATATTAGCTCTCCAGAACTTACTCATCTTCTAACTGGAAGTTTGTACTCTTTGACCAACATCTCCCCATTTCCACGACCCTTTTCCAGTCCCTGGCAACCACCATTCTACTCTCGGTTTCTAGGAGTTTGGTGTTTTAGATTCTACATATAAGTGAGATCATGCAGTATTTGTTTTTCTCTGTCTGACTTATTTCATTTAACATAATGCCCTCAAGTCCCATCCATGTTGTTGCAAATGTCAGGATTTCCTTCTTTCTCATGTATAAATAATATTCCATTATATAGACTCTCTCATTTCTTTATTCATTCATTCAGTCAGTGTACATTTAGATTGTTTCCATGGCTTCGTTACTGTGAATAATACTGCAATGAACATGGGAATACAACAGATATCTCTTCAAGAGTGATTTCATTTCCTTTGGATATATACCCAGAAGTGGGATTGCTGGATCATATGGTATTTCTATTTTTAATTTTTTTGGGTAACCTCCCAAGTGGTTGCACCAATTAACATTGCCACCAGCAGTGCACCAGGGTTCCCTTTCTCCACATCCTCGCCAACACTTATTTCTTGTCTTGATGATAGCCATTCTGACATGTGTAGGGTGATATCTCGTTGTGATTTTGATTTGCATTTCCTTAATGATTAGTGATGTTGAGCACCTCTTCATGTATCTGTCAGCTATTTGGATGTCTTCTTTGGAAAACTATCTCTTCAGGTCTTCTGCCCATCTTTTAGTTGGATTATTATTATTATTTTGAGTTGTGTTAGTTGCTCATATATCAGATAGATGGTTTACAAATATTTTTTCTCATCCTGTAGGTTGCCTTTACATTTTATTGATAGCTTCTTTTGCTGTACATAAGCTTTTTAGTTTGAAATGTAGTCCCACTTGTTTATTTTTGCCTTGTTGCTTGTGCTTTTGGTGTCATATTAAAAAAATTGTTGCCAAAACCCATGTCAAGGAGGTTTTCTCCTATGTTTTCTTCTTGGAGTTTGTGTTTCAGTGGTATTTAATCCATTTTGAGTTAATTTTTGTGAGCGGTGTAAGATAGGGGTCCAAATTCATTCTTTTACATGTGATTGTCCAGTTTTCCCAGCACCATGTATTGAAGAGGCTATTCCTCACTGAGTATTCTTGGCTCTTTGGTCAAATATTTGTTGACTATATATGCGCGCACACACACAATTTCATCACTATCCTTAAAAAGTCATTGCTGGTTCTTTGATGAAAGAAAATGTTAAGTAAAAAGATAAATATTTCATCACATGTTACGCTTATCTCCTTATACCTTTCACTCTATAGCATATTTGACTTCTCAGTATTTTAACTATAAACATTTCCTTGTGCACTATAAATTGCATAAATCATAAGTATATGGCTTCCCATAGCCAATGCTGGCAACACAATATGATTGGCTGCATCCACCCTAGAAAACTGTTTTTCTTCACAAAATGTCTTGGGATTAAATCACAGAAAGATGTAGGAGTAAAGAATTCTTTGGTGCTTTCTACATTTGTATTTAAATGCAACACTCATTTTAACGTGATAAAAATAACCGAAGTCCTCAAGGAAATAAAAGAGAAGTACAGCCGAATGTCTGTGCTTTGAGCTGCAGGGTAATAATTGAAGTAGTACAATA
>NW_017731497.1:1889299-1892408 GCF_001890085.2 Hipposideros armiger | reverse complement strand
AGGCTTAAAGAAGTGACAGAGTGACAGAGCAGGAAGGTTTTATACCTTTCAGACAAAAAACAATAAATCTGTAAAGAATTGACAAGACAAAGGCGTTTGGGCTAGGGGTAGTAATATAGTGAAGAAGTAACAGTTTGTTTATACAGCTTTCTTGGCGCTAAATTCCTTCTTCCTCCTGGTATAGAGAGGGCACCTTTCACATGGGAGATTTACCTTCCGCTTTCGGGCAAGAAGGGCGAGATCAGAGAGACCTTCCTGCTTCAGCCAGTTTCTCAGACTCCTTCAGCTTACAATATTCAGTGTGCCAAGGTGCCACATTTTGAGGTGGCAGGCCTGAACCCCATCACTGCTTTCCCTGTCCTGCGTCCCCATCTTCTTACCAGTTTCCCCTGGAAGCACTTTGTTAACAAATCGTTTGCACCTGAATTCGCCTCTCAGCAGCAGCTTCTGGGGAAACCAACTTAAAACAGGCAGTTTTTTTTTTTTAATCCAGGTGTCCCTGAGAGGAATAGTGCTTGAGGAATAGTGCCTTAAGATACTAATGAGCTTCCTCTGATTATTTAATGAGAGCAGTCCCATTAAAGAGCTGCCCTTGACAAAACTGAGCTTAACCCAGGTAAGTTTTAGTATTCTTTTTACCCTCTGGAGACAGTCTTGTTGGGGTGGGGCACTAGCCTAGCAACAGCCAAAGGTGGTTTTGACTTTGTGGATTGGAAGCCAAAAGGAGACCTCTGTGTAGGGCCACGTCTTCCCAGGGGTGTTGAACACAGTTCACGGTCCCTGGCACAGGAGAGGGGCTCAGTCAGTTATGGGGGAACACAAGACTGGCTGGTCAGCGTTCTAGGCTGTGATTTCAAAGCAGAAGAGCTGCCCACCTTCCTGGAAGCTTTTTACCATTACTCCGATACTCTATTGCAGGAGTAGGCAAACTTTAGAGACAGAAGAGCCAATCCTGTCCTTCACAACAATTTAAAAATTATTTGAGAGCCATAAAACAAATGAAATCACCATTATGTGAATAATAGCCTTTAAAAATTTTATAAATGAAACTATGATAGTTTAATTTTCATTTTCAATTTTACTTCAGAGCCACATGTACGTACCCAAAGAGCCGCATGTGACTCCCAAGCTGCAGTTTGCTGACCCCTGCTCTATTGAATGAGAATGCAAATTAGAAAAAGTTTGAGGCTGTGTTATTTTAATGATTTTAGCAATGTTTTCCACTATCTTGAAAGCATACCAAAACAGTAACAAAAAGGAACCCTTTCAAATGGTCTTGTTCTCCAGACACACAGGTGTTTTGTTTGTGACAATAAGATATTGCTCCATTATAGCCTTTAAAAAGTGATGTGCACACATGAAACCTATGTAATTTTACTAACCAACGTCACCTGCAATATATTCAAAAAAAAAGAAAGAAAAGTGATACATGAACAGACACCATTTACTAAATATAAAGGGAAATTATTTGATTGGAGCAGGACAGGAAATGTAAACAATTTATACCTTCAGGCTCTAGTGAGAAAGTATGGTAGAAATAGAAAAGTCTGAAAACATAGAATCGACTCACATTTGTATTAAGTAGTCTGGGACCAAAGCACAAAAAATGTGGTACTAAATTTATCTTAAGTAAATACTTAGACCTGAATATATAGGTTTTTGTTTAAAAATGTAAAGAAATGTAGTCTTAGCTTTAAAGTCCTAGATGTACATGATTACTCATACTTTTTTGCTCAATGTGAGGTTGGGGAAAGGTAAAGGTATTAATAGTACATGAAATCTTTTTAAAAACTATGCTTTTTATTGTTGTGAAGTATATTACACCAGGGAATATATAATGCATGTATAAAGTTTTTTGATTAAATTTATTAGGGTGACTTTTGTTAAGTAAAATTATATAGGTTTCAAGTGTAAAACTCTGTAATACATCATCTATATATTTGCATTGTGTGTTCGCAACCTAAAGTCAAATCTCTTTCCATCACCCCCTTTATCATCTTCTACCACCCCCATTCGCCCCTTCCCTACTCTGGTAACCACTAAACTGTTGTCTGTGTCTATGAGCTTTTGTTTGTCTTGTTTGTTGCTTTCAGTTTTATATGCCACGTATGAGTGAAATCATATGGTTCTCAACTCTTTCTGATTTATTTTGCTTAGCATTATAATCTCAAGATCCATCCATGTTGTCACAAATGGCAGTATTTTATCTTTTCTTATGGCTGAGTAATATTCCATTGTGTATACGTAACACATCTTCTTTATCCAATCATCTATCGAAGGACACTTCAGTTGTTTCCATGTCTTGGTCACCATGAATAACGTTGCAATGAACATAGGGGTATATATATCTTTATGGATAAATCTTTTCAGATTTTTTGTGTAGATATCCAGAAGAGGGTTTGCTGGGTTGTATGGTAATTCTATTCTTAAGTTTTTGAGGAACCTCCGAACTGTTCTTTATAGTGGCTGCACCAATCTGCATTCCCACCAGCAGTGTATGAGTGTTCAAAAATTAATTCTGTGTATACTATGTACACTGCACTCAGCATTAGAAATAAAATATACTAGCTCTTTTGAGGACTGATTCCTCCTCTCTGCCCTGTTGCACCCTTTCCTCTCTTTTAAGGCATAACAGGTACTATTAAAATTTGTGTCAATCATTCCTTTGCTTTTCTTTATAGCTTTACCCATATGTGTGGAGACTTCAATAATACATCATTAAATTGTTTATGTTGTAGACCTTTAATGTAGATGGAATCATATTGCTTGTGTTTTTGTGTTACCAGCTCTTTTTTCTTTCATCATTGCTTTTGAGATGTGTTAGCTGAAGTTCATTCATTTCCATTATACTACCTTGCTCCATTGTGGTTATACCATTACTTTTAATCCATTTTACTCTTGATGGGATTTACATTGTTTCTGATTTTGTGAAATGACAAATTGGGCTTTTATGAATGTTTTTCTGGTGCACATTTTTTAGCTTCTTTGGGGTATACCTACAAGTGGAAATACTGGATTCTAGGTATGTGCATCTTTAACATTATGGACAATATGTGGGTTCTTGCTAGGTTTCCTGTGATTGAAACTGGCTGTTTGTTGCCTCGGGCCT
>NW_017731497.1:1885305-1887875 GCF_001890085.2 Hipposideros armiger | reverse complement strand
CCCCAGCCTAGCGCTTCAGAGAAAGAGGTGACAGAAATGTCTTCCCAGCCAAAGAAGATGAGCTTCTGGGCTGGCCTGAGGCCTCGTGGTCCCACCAGAAGCCTGGGTCCCCGGCAAGCAGGGGGCCACCTGCTCGGTTCCATCTGGGACTCCAGTTCCACCCCTTCCTCTTGTCCCCTGACCTCAGCCAAGTGGCTTTACCTCTATAAGCCCAAATGTCCCACCTGTACAGTGGGGATAACGATGGTACCTGTCTTTCAGGGTCCTTGTGAGGCTCGAGTGCTGCACATTCGAATCTTCTGGGGAGCTTTGAAACACACACCTGCCCATGCCCACCCTCAGAGGTGCTCATTTAATTGGTGTGAGTGCCGCCTGGACGTGGTGTTTTTAAAAGCTCTCAGGTGATTCTCACTCACAGCTGTAGCTGAGAACCACTTGCTCTGAGGGGAAAACACTTTCTAGGGGGACTCTTGACAGGTGCCGGCTGCTGCTTTGGTGAGCGAGGACACCACACCACCCACTTTCCTGAAAATATAACCCTATGGATGCCTGAAATCCACTGACGGGGTGGAGGAAAAGCACTTTGAAAGGACAGGTGAGGGTCCTGCAGGTGCACTCTGCGACTTCAGAATTTCCAAGCCAGCCCTGTCCTCAGACAGGTGCCTCTGAGCCACCAGCCCTGTCCCAGGCAAGGACACAACAAACCTGCCCTGGTGACCCCTCTGCTGGTCAAGCCAGATCCTCTGCAGAGAGGCCCCGCCTTATGGCTGAGTGACAGCATGCCCTCCCCAGACACAGGCCCTGAGCCGGGAGAGTAGGACCAGGGGGCACGGTCACCCTGTTCCTGTCACCTTCTCACTGCACATTGGTGTGAAGGGCAGTGGTCACTAGAGAATTAAATGAGGAAAGAGCCAGGTGCCCTGTGCTGAGGGAGGAGAGGATGTGTGGTGGCCTGGTGGGGACAGTGACACCTGCTTTCCTCATCTTGAGGAGAGAAGATCTGCAGGAGGTTCCACAGCTCAGAGCAAGAAGACAGCTGGAGAGCCAGGCACCTTCGGGAAAGAGGGCAGAGCAGCATGGCTTCTCCCAGCAACGACAGTGTCCACTCCCAGTGCCATGTCCCAGAGTTAGCAGGTCTTGGACAAAGGAGGAGAGAACAGGTTCTCTCCGGGGCAGCACAACCCTGCCTGGGGAGCGTCAGCCAAAGTCCAGGCCCTCAGCGGAGGCCAGAGTACTCAGCCTCCCCAGGCCTGAGGCTCTTCAACGGGGCAGTGGGCAGCCCAGGGGCCAGAGCCCCCATAGGAGACGTCGGTCACAGGAAAATCACGTGGTTTTCCTCAGGTGAGCTGTGTTTGAAAACGGGTGCTTGCTGGAGACACTTCTGAGGTTTATTCACAGCCTGTGTCCCAGGTTCCTGGCCAGAAGGAGGAAAGGAGAGTGGGACAGCTAAAGGGAGCATGTTTTGGCCAGGGCTTCAAACCCTTATGAGTTATGACTGTACAAAGGTTTTCAATTCCTTGTTCTCTCTATCTCTTCTCCTTTTAGTACCCCTACAATGCGAATGTTGGTATGCTTGATGTTGTCCCAGAGGCCGTTTTAAAGTGTCCTCATTTTTGGGGGATCTTTTTTCTTGCTGTTCTGATTGGGTGTTTTCACCTGCCTTATCTTCTAAATTGCTGATTCGATCCTCTGCATCATCTAATCTACTGTTGATTCCCTCTAATGTATTCTTCCTTTCCATTATTGTATGCTTTATTTATGACTAGTTCTTTCTTATGTTTTCTATATCCATTTTTATGTCTCCTATCTCTTTGTTGAAGTTCTTCCTGAGATCATAGAGCATCCTTATAACCAGTGTTTGGAACTCTGCATCTAGTAGATTTCTCGCCTCCACTTTGTTTAGCTCTTTTTCTGGAGCTTTGTTCTGTTCTTTTATTTGGGAAATGTCTCTCTGTCTCCCCATTTTGGCTGCCTCCCTGTGTTTGTTTCTACATGTTAAGTAGGGTTGCCATGTCTCCCAGTTTTAGTAGAGTGGCCTTCATCAAGAGCTGGCTCGACAGCCAGGGCACCTGGATGATCAGGCCAGTAACCCACCAAACGGTCCCTGAGCAGGATTGATTGGCGCGAGGAAATGAGAAAAAAAAAATGGCACAGACACCCAAGTTGGGATTAGGAGGTTCACTAACTGCTGATGGTAGAGAGTGACAGAGTTTATTAAAAGGCATATTGCTTATATAGAAAGCAAGTTCCTCTTTTACTAGAAATAAATTCTTATCTAAGCATAGGGGATTATGTAGGGGGTGTTTAGGGAATGAGGAACCAATGTTCCTGACTTAGGTGTTCGGAAGTGAGATAATCTCTTGGCAGCAAGTTACATGATTACATAGCGTAGACTAATGATGTTTTTGTTTTTGTTTTTGTTTTTAAAGATTTTTATTGGGAAATTGGGGGGATGGGAACAGTGCTGGGGAATTGGGGGGGAACAGACAAGTTGCTGTCGTTTTGTTCTTCAGTCTAGTTGTGGAGGACGTTGCTTCACTGGCCCAAGTTGGCACCATCATTGCGCTCTT
>NW_017731497.1:1841499-1885065 GCF_001890085.2 Hipposideros armiger | reverse complement strand
CGCGCCACTCTGCCGGCCCCTAATGATGTATTTTAAGTAAGGTGAAACTGAGGCAAATAGCAACTGTCAGGAAGTCCATGATGGAAAGTTTTAAAGATCATTAAGTCCAAAGTCCCAAGGTTTTTAAGTCCATAATTAGACGGTGACATCTGAGGGTCTGGTGGCTATGGTTTAGGAACTTCTGCTTTTCCATGGCACAGGAGATGAGATAAGCTGTTTCTCCAGCAGTTCCTCTTTTTGCTGTTCAGCTAACATGCAGTTTTGCAGTCTTTTCCTCAGCACACAGAACATGGGGGCCTGTAGCCACCTGCCATTCTCTACCTGCAAGTCAGCCTAAAGTCTCATTACTCTGAGACGGCTCCCAACAGGCCTTATGTAGTAGGTGTGCTGTGGGGCTCAGTGGCACAGTTTTCCTGGTCACTTGAGCTGAGCACTCCAGGTGTGTCCCTTGTGTGGGTTGTGTGTGCCCTCCTCTTCTGGTTGAGCCTTGGTTGCTATTTGCACATCAATGGGAGGGATTGACTCTCAGGCTCATTGATCTTGAGGACTGGCCTTGACTATAGTGGAGGAGTTGTTGTGCAGGGGCTGACCCTACAGAGCAGGATCTGCCTCAGCAGGGCTCTGGTGTCTGCCCAATCTGCCCCTCGGGTGTGTCGTCCTTGGAGGTGGCTGGGTGATGCTCCAGCTCATTTCAAAGCTGGCCACTGGGGGCGCCTGACCCATGGCCAGCTGGGAGGGAACTTGCTATAGGTCAAGTTCAGCTGCAGCCAGTGCCCCACCTAGGCAAGGGCCACAGAGAAACTCACAGATGGCCACTGCCTGTGCTGTGCTTGGAAGCACCTTGAGAGGCCAAGCTGCAAACCAAGGCCAGCTGTCACTAGTGCTGGGCTTAGGGCTGCTCAGCCAGAAGTACAAGACACGCTCAAGATAGATGCTGCTTATCTGGGATCCACAAACCTTTGAGAGACTCTAGGAAATTCTGCAGCATGATCCAAGACTGGCAGTTTGCATGAAAAAAGCCACTAAAAGCAGCTTGCGTTTGCCCAAAATTTGGGCGGGGTGGAGTGGGGTCTTGAATCACCAGAATGTGGGAACAAATGGCATTAGCCAGCTTGATGGAGATCAGATGTGGCATCTGCCTGCATGTGCACTTGGGGAAAGGGGAGGGGGCTCAACAAAGAAATAATGGCTTCCGCCAGCTCCTCCATCCAGGGGAAAGCTGCCCCTCCAGCCCCTCTCCTGAAGCTAGACAACTCAGTTCAACACCATATGTCCTTGCTGCCTCAGCCACTGCTACCCCAGCACTGGAGCTCAGAGCCAGTGATCCTGTTGGTGAGTAAGTCCTTATGTGGTCTTACTCTTTAAGAGGAGCATCTGGGAGTGCAGTTGCCCTAGTCTCACTCAGCCACAATCTCCACTGGTTTTCACAGCCAGAAATTATGGGGTCTTCTCTCCCCGGCATGGAACCCTGGGCTGGGGAGGGGCTGGGACCCCTCATTCCTCCAGGGGTGACCTCTGCAGCTGAGATATCCCTCCTAATTTTTAATGGTCACATGCAGGTGCGGGACCAGCCCGTTCCAGGTCTCTGACTCTCCTACCAGTCTCGAGACAACTTCTTCTGCATGTCCTTAGTTATAGGGTTTCAGTTCAGCAAGACTCTGGGCGATTCTCAGTGATGGTTGTTTTGTAGTTTAGTTATAATTTTGATGTGGTCATTAGGGAAGGTAAGCATAGTGTTTACCAACTGTGCCATCTTGACTGGAAATCGAGAATTTTTTGAGTTTATTTGAGCTAAAACTGATGACAATTGCCAGGAAGCAAGATCTCAAATGCTCTGGAGAATGACCATTTTGCAGTTTCTTTTATGCATGTAAAGTTAAGTAGAGACTATCAGGAAGACTACATGAAAGTGAGGATTGGATTACAGCATGGTTAATGAGATTATGTGCTCTTTTGAGGGTGATTAGCTTATTTCAAACTGTGTTAACCAAGATGCAGAAAAACAATGGACAGGGCTTGCTTAAGGCAAAGATAAGCTTTTAACGAAAAAAGTTATGTACCTGGGTGACTACCCACCATGACCTGCCCAGTTAGGAATTTATGATCAGATCTCCCTGTGAGGTTACTTTGCATAGAACCCCTTTTTCACCTGCAGTCCTAACATTTTGGGGACAGACCCTTGAAAATATGATGAAAGGTAGATCCTGGGGACTTTCTTTCCAGGAAAATGTATATGTACATACACAAAATGTATGCATTTTTGTTCCCCTGAAGCTGTTCATGGACTCAAGATTAAGAACTCGCAGACTTGTTGCCTTCAGATCCCTGCCAGAGCTAACTTTTGATGGCCTTGCTATCTTCTCTGTTGGATTGAGGGTAGGGGTTTTCTTGTCTCCTTTTGATAGGTCTGGAGAGCACAGGCTTTTGTTTCTGCATCAGGGCTTCCAGGATCTTCAGGACCCGGTGGGGAAGGTGAAACAGACTTGCCAGCTAAGATTCACACAGTGACAAAGCTGAAACTGCCTCCCTCTATCTTCACTCATTCATTCATTCAAAAAATATTTACCAAATTTGTTTCAATTATCTATTGCTGCATGACAAACTACCCTGAAGCTTAATGACTTAAAACAAGAACAATTATTTTTATCTTTCGTGGTTCTGTTGGTGACCGGGCTCGGCTAGATCGTTTTCTCTTACGATTTCTTACATGGTTGTAGTCACACTGTGGCTGGGGCTGGAGTCATCTTGAACATTTAGTGTCATGTCTACCAGTTGATATTAACAGAACCTCAGTTGGAGTTGCCAGTTGGAACCCCTATATGTGGCCAAGGCTTCCTCACAGCAGGGTGGCTAGATTAAGAGGGTAAGTATCCAAAGAGAGAGAAAGCCTTTTAAGACAGCCTTGGGAGATATATGGCACTCCTTGATGGCAAAAAAAAATTAAATAATATACAGACATGTTTTAAAACCATCACATACATTTTCTGCATACCAACCACTGGACAAGGCACTTGGGACAGAGTGGCGAGTCATACAAACCCTACCCTTATGGTACTTGTGGCCTAGTGGTGGCGAGAAACATAAAATTACAGATATGTACACAATTATAAACTTTGATAGAACTTGGAAGATGAGTACAGGGAGCCATGAGAAATTATATCATACATTTATATGAGCTGGACCAGGGACACAAGGGAGGATTCTCTGAAGAAGAGATATCAAACTGCTAGTACATTATGCTGCATTATGTTGTTTAGATCTCAAAATAGATCTCAAACCTGTCTACTCCTCTCCACTTCCACTGTCACAACAGCCACCAGCATCTCTCACCCAGGTAATTGCACCAGCCTCCTAAGGACTCCCAGCTTCTACTCTTACCCTTCACAGTCCCTTTTCACAGTAGCCAGAGTGATTAAAAAAACATACTAGATCAGGGTGCACTTTTGCATGGCTTTATTGAGTGATAGTTGACATACAATAAACTGCACATTTTTAAGTGTATAATTTGATGAGTTTTGACATATGTATACACCAAGGAAGCCATCATAAGCCAAGATAATGAACATATCACACCCAAAAGTTTCCTCATGACCCTTTGCAATCCAACCCTCCCTTCCTCACCCTCCACTCCCAGATAACCACTAATCTGCTTTCTGTCACTGTAGACTAGTTTGCATTTTCTAGAATTTTATATAAATGGAATCATTTAATATGTACCATCTTTGTTATGGTTTAATGATTTCATTGTGTTATCAATAGTTTCTTCCTTTTTATTGCTGAGTAATAGTTTTGTATATGGACATACTATAATTTGTTTATCCATTTGGGTTATTTCTAGTTTTTAGCTGTGACAAAGGTGCTATAGCATTCATGTAGAAATCTTCGTGTCGGCATATGCTTTCATTTCTCTTAAGTAAATTGCCTGAGAGTGGGATGGCTGGGTCATATGGTTTGTAAGTTTAACTTTTTAAGAAATTGCCCAAATATTTTCCAGAACAGGTGTACTACTTTATGTTCCTACCTGAAGCGTCTAAGCTTTTCATTTACTCCACATCTTCTTTGGCACTAGGTATGGTCATTCTTATTTGGGTCTAGCCTTTCTAATAGGTGCGTAGTGATATCTCACTGTGGTTTTGTTTTACATTTCCCTGATAACTAATGATGCTGAGTATCTTTTCATGTGCTTATTGTCAAGCTCACACACACCCGAGACAAAGATACAAAAAGCCACTTTTCGATTTAGACAGTTATTTATGTAGACAGTGAATAAGAGAGTATGCTGAACGTGCCAGCTGTCTTTGTCCCACACAGCAAAAAGGATGATGCTGAGACAAAAGGGGCCAGAGACAGCAACATGCAATGTGGGAAACCCCATTGCTAAGGGGCCAATTCTAGACCACAGCTAAGTGGTTTTTATGTTCTGCAGCTCTATTCTGAGGGGGGTATGGCAGAAAGCCCATACCTGATCAGAACCCAGGAGGAGACGAGAGACTGTCTGTCTCATGACAGCCTCCCAGGGGAGATTGTCTTAGTTCCTCAGAAGCCTCCCATCCATTCCTATTCTGGGGGTATGACTGTAGGTAGAAAGAATAGGGCTGCAGGGAGAGAGAGAGAAGGAAGGGAAGGAAACAAAGGAAGGAGGAGATGAGATCATTCTTAAGCAAAGGTGCAGCTACAACTAGTTGTAATAGATTATAATACTATTAACATTGCAGGCAGGGAAAAATCTCCACCCCATGTGTCTGTCTCCATGACAGTTCTGACAAGGGCTAAGAACAAGGGAATCCCACCTCCCGATAGGAAGGCACTCAGCAGGGACCCACCCTGAAAATGTCTGCGACTCCACCCCTAAAGCTTGAATATTTCGCACCCTCATTCGAATAAAATCCTAAGCCTCTGTTCTTCCGTGCAGTGCCCTCCTCCTGGCCTGCCCATGCCCATATTTTAGGAGTGTGCTCTTCTTCTTTCCTTTAATAAATTCCTTCTTGGCTTTGTTTTCATTGCTTATTCGTGTGTCCTGGAACTCCTTCCTGCGGCAATATGAGAACCCTTGTTCTCCGGTAACAGGAGGATCACGAGTCATATGCCAAGATTCAGATAAGCTGTGGTTCAAACCTTTGCCTGCGGGCTTGCCAGGGTGCCGCGACAAAGTCTGCTCCAACACCTATTCACCATTTACATATCTTCTTTGATGAAGTGTCTGCTCAAACCTTTGCCCACTTTTAAAATTGGGTCGTTTGTCTTATTGAATTATAAAAGTCATTTTATATTCAACGCATAAGAACTTTGTTGAATGTTATGTTTTGCAGATAATGTCTCCCAATTGATGGCTTATCTTTACTTTCTTAATGGTGTCTTTTGGACAGTTAAAAGTTTTAAATTTTGATGAAGTTTAGCTTATAAAAACTTTCTTTTGTTACTAGTGTTCTTTGTGAAATACCTTTAAAAAAATTTTTTAAAACTATGCTAAAATACACCCCTACCTTTTCTCTTAGAACTTATCTGCCCTTATCCTTTTCTTTAAAAGTTATTTCTGATTAAATGAAAATGGGTAGTGATATACACCAAGGGCAACCTGAAAGATTTTCAGGAATAGTAACAATCCATGAATATTTTTTAAAGGTAAATAATAAAATTATGTAGGTAAAATAGTGTTATTCTTAGAAAATATAACAGACTCAACGCAGTAGGACAGCACATTTCTCAGAAGTTTCTGCTTTCCTTTTATCCCTGCTGGGGGAATTGAGATGCCAGACAGTTCCTGCCAGGAAGAATCTGAAATACAAGGGCAGGAGGTCTGCTTTCTCCTCTCAGACTCCCAGCCTGTTGCGTTTGGTAGTCCTCTTAGACTTATATGAGTGCAGAGGCGTTTACAGGGAGGTGTTGCCACACCACCGCAGTTACTGATAGGGCAAATCTGAAGACCCAAGCAGGAATTTCTTCTGGCTCAGGCACTGATTGTGTGGTGATGTGGGCAATGAGTCAGGGCAGGAAAAGCCATGCCCTACAGAGAAGAATCCTGGACTTCGGAATGGGGTAGGGGAGCAGTCCAAAGCCTGGTTCATCAGAGTTTTTTGGAGCAATCCTCCTACTTCCTGTACTCTGAGTAGCAGACCCACTCTCAGATCACTGTCAGGGACAAAGTCCCTGGAATCCAGAAACCCTAGGCACAAAGCACCTTTTTCTCTCAATTCCATTTCATTGGCCATAGGGATCTAGATCTGCTTTCATCCTATTCCTAAGAGAATTGTATTATTTTAGAGTTGTTGAGGGGCTTTGAGAAACCGTGAGTTCATCCTTTCATTTTACAGATGAGGCCACTGAAGGTCAGAGAGAGGAAGGGTGTTGCTCAGTGTCAGACAGTTGACAATAATATAACATAGGCAACATTGCTGCGTTGCCCACCTTCCGCTTACAGGCAGTCAGATCATGTTATATCAGTGAGCGCATATCACAGATTTTCCCTCATTGTTTCAATTTCAAATATCCTTTGTCACAATCAGACAACACTGCTAAATGGCTAGAGCCTTAGACCCACGATATGATGCCTGACATGCAATCATTAAGACTTTATTACTTTGGTTCTAACAGCTGTCATTTTTTCAAAAGAAAAAAAAATGGATATTTGCTATTCTATCCTGAGTTATCTGGTCTTTTTCCCAAAGGACAAATGAAAGATAGGTTTAAAAGTGGGGAGGAGACAGAATACCTGCCCAAATCTTAAAGGAGTAAGGGAGTGTTACCGTTGGCAGAAAGAACGGAGCCCCAGGAAGAGAAGGGGCAGGAAGGGAAGGAGAAAGTGGGAAACAAACGGAGGAAGAGATGAAGTCATTCTTAAGAAAAGGTGTCGCTACAGCCAATTGTAATAGAGTATAATACTATAAACATTGTGGGCAAGGAAAAATCTTTGCCTGCTGTGTCACCATGACAGTTCCTACAAGGGCCAAGTGAAAATGAGGAATCCCACCTTGTCACAGGAAGAAGTGGTTAGTGAGGACAGCAGGGACCCACTGTGGGAATGCCTATCATGCAGCCCCTAAAACTTGAATATTTCACATAAAATCCTAAACCTCATTGTTCTTCGGTGGAGTTGCTCCTTGTCTGGGCCTGCCCACTCTCACGCCATCTTGAGAGTGTCCTGTCCTGTATCGTTTCTTTTAATACATCCACTGATGCCTGGGCTTTGTTCACGTGGCTTATTCATCTGTCCTGGTATGCCCTCCTGTGAGACAATACAAGTCTTGACAACTCAACAACAGGAGAGCAAGAAAACACATTTTAATTATCTTATAAGTGGAAAGGATTCTAAAGCAGGAAAGCGGGACAACAGAAAGTCCATGAATAAGTCAGAGATTTCAAAAGTGGCACCAGTGACCTCTTCTGTAATATCTCTCACCCACCCCCAGCAAGTGGAAAAGGTTCAAGTCCCTTATAAACTTCAGGTGCCACTACATATAATCATTAGAACCATCAGTTGCGCAATGGCTTGAATAGACAAAACAGGGAGCTCATATGTTTTTCACCTTTGTGTGAATTATTCTGGCCTTATGCCAAAGGAAAGTTGAGAGCCAGTTTTATTGGGAGGAAGCCATCAGACCAAGATACTATAGAGCACTTTTTAGGAGAGTGAAAAAGCATGTTAGGTGATGCTTTATGGGGAGGTGGAAGATCAAAAGCACAAGCTTTCTGATCCCGTAAAGAGATCCAGGGCAGTCCCTAAAGAAAGGTTCCACCCAAACCTAGAGATTTTCCTCCCTGCAGAGGGTGGCAAGTCCCAAAGCATAAAGAGTGAGGACCCAGAGGCTCCACCCATTGTCAGGCATTTCAGAAGTGACACCAGGCCCCCCTATCCTGAGGCAGGAGGAAGCACAGACTTTGGTGTACATCAGGCCAGGTCCCTAGGGACTGCACTCTCCCTACGGGCATCAGCTTGGAAGAGGGGTAAGAAAAGGGGTGGGTAACTTTTCACTTTAGTTATCTCCGGGGATGGATGAGTGTGGGTTTTGATAAGGGAGTGGGAGACAGAACATGAGGGCTCTGGGCACCTGAAGGAATTGGGAAGCATCAGAATGGGAGGTGGAGACACTGGCAAACAAAGTCAAACTTCATCAACGCCTCTAGAGCAGGCTGCAGGATAGCTCCTAAATCCTGGAGATGCCCTGCACAGAGAACATGGCATAGTTTTAACCTTGTAGGACAAGAGCCTGGAATCCACTTTTGAATCAGATTATTTCAGAAATGACACTGTTAACCTCCCCCAAGAATGAGAGAGAAGTGCAGATGCCCAAGAGCCTCAGGCTACATTTCTGCCTATTTATTATTTTCTCCCTTAGGAAACAGCTCAACAAATCACATGTGGCCCAGGAGGGAGCTGTGGTCTTCACCTTAGTGAATGAAGTCTCTGACCGCTTAGAAAAATGACAACTTGGAGTTGGATTTGCACAGGTGAAGGAGAGAGACTAGCAAGAGAATGGACACCTGGGAAGTGACTGCTAAGAAAGTAGCAAATAGTGCACCAGCGGTAGCGGGAGAGCAAGAAAACAAGTTTCTGTATTTCATAACAAAGTCTAGAGCAAGTCATGGGAGAAGAGAACCCAGATACCCCCAAAAATACCCCCCATAGGACAGGAGGGCACGTCCCACAGCAGGGCAGAGAGAGGACATGGAACATTTGTTCTGTAAGTCAGAGGTTTCTGAAGAGGCATCGCCTGCCTTTCCCCTAGAAAGGAGAAACAGCACACCTGTGTAAGCCCCTTGTGAGTCTAAGCCTCTGTTTCTTATAGATTGCTTGGAGAGACAGAGATGCCTGTGTGAAATTGAGGTGGTTTCAGGGGAGCTAGAGCTGAGTTCGTGGACTGGAGGCCAAATCCCCTTCCAAAGACTGGAAAACGCTTCCCCTGGATCAGTCAAAATGAGGAGGGATCAAACCGGGTACTGAATTCCAAAGTCAAATGATTCCTTTTAAAGGCATTTCCTGTGTTCTGACAGTTCATCCATTCTATTTTTTTGGTATCAAAAATGATTTTTTTTCAAAATAAAACAACTTGATAGTACAAAGTTGCTTTATTTTCTAAGTTTTTGTTGAAACGTTCTTACTAGGTTAAATAATAGCTTGGCAAGCTTATATTAATTGTTTTTTGTAATTTTAAAATTTCACTTGTCCATGAATGGACTCTAAGCCTGAGAGCAACGAGGCTAGATCACAGCATCTTCAGTGGACTTTTAAAGTGATACCTCAAAAAGGGGTTGGGGTCGGGGCAGAGAACACTTGACAGCTTCTCCCATATCAGCACACATCTGCCCTTCCCTTTGTTTGTTGCCCTCTCTGGGCTCAGGATTGGTTTGGAAACACCTGCTAGTCCTTCGGACCTCTAGGGTGTCACCCAAGTAGACTCTCACTTCTCCCCTTCCCTTGTTGCAATGAACTGTGCCTTGTTTCTAAATTATTCCCCCAAACCTTCCCTATATCACTATCTACAGTGAACATATTGAAGCAGACAGATGCTACTTAACATTTTTCTCCTTTCAGAGGGACAGTGGGATTATAAGGAGATAGAGATAAGAAGAAACAGGAACCAAGGGAATGGGGAGCACTGACTGCCCACAAGGAATAATTTCCTGATGTAGAAGGGAACCCATCCTGTCCTTCCCTGTACTTGCTTCCAGGTTTGAGGAGCCCATTCAGGGAGTGATCCACGCCCAGCAGTGCTGGGACTCAAGCCAGGCTAAAGGCACAAAGGTGCCTTCAAATACCATCAACAGGAACAGGCCACACTAAGAGATTGCTAAGTAAAGAGTTATTGGTCTGACTGCCCTACTATACAACTGTGTTTCTCAAAAGTGCCCCCTTTAGGCACCCTCAGCCCTCGACCATGGCCTGTATCTATACTCCAAACACAGATGTAACACAACATTTAACTCCCTGAGAAGACTGACTTGCATGAACACCTTCTTCACTCAACTCCAACCCACTTCATGAAACTGGCGGAGTTCTCCAATGAAAACTCACAATAGTACCCCCATCCCCCAAGATTTTTCTTTCAAGGGGTGAAATCAGGGATAACTGTTTACCCCACTAACAATTTCCACCCTAATACAGTATTTCTAACCCTATGCAAGAGCCTCTAAGAGCAAGGGTTCTTGACCAAAGCCCATACATATCCTCAGGCGTTAAGGGCCTCGAAACAGGGCTCCAAATTCCTTTTCCTCATTAGGGCACTTTCTATGACTTTGGGTTAAAACTGGTGTTTATTTTCTTCTTTTTTTATATTCAGCAATTTTTTAAAAAATTTCCCTCCCCTATTCAGGAAAGACCAGACAGTAAAATGGCCAAAAGAGAAGGCGCCAGAGGAGGAGTAGGTCTTTGTGGACCCCCCCCTCCCCCACCCAGCAAAGAGGGACAGAATCAGGAAAAGGGACGAGGTAGCTTCATTCCCTCTCCTGGTCTGTCTTTAGATATAAAAGTGAGAGCTTGAGGCGTCTATCACAAATCCCTCATTCCAGACTCTTACACAACAGGCCTCAAAGTCACCCTGATCATTCCCAAGGGGATGTCAGCATCTTCAGAGGTCTAACATGGCAGCTGACACCTATATCATTTGACGTCCTGCCCAGACACATGTCACCTAGAAAGATGAACTTAGGCCTCATTCTTGGGTATGCATCATCTGTAGTCCTTCCATCTCTGACACAGAGATAAAAAGGCCATCTTGGGAAAGCTCCTACCCTCTAGGATATTTATTCTTAATTTAGCCCAAAGCCATCTACAAGTCAGTTGATAAATTATATATTACCCCTCTCCAGAGGTAGGGGAGAAATCAGCCACAATCGCAGTCAAAGCAAAAAGCTGAAGAAGCTATACTTTTCACCTTTGTGAGAGTCATGTGACTGCATCCCAGAGGATAACTGAGGGCTGGTTTGAATGAGGGAGAAGGAAACAGAACATAAAGGTGCTGGACACCTAAGAGATTAAGTTGAGATTTAAGTTGATCTTAAAGAGATCAACTGCAGGGGAGGTGGTGAAGCCTCCAGACTTCAGAGATGTCTACTGCAGCCCCTGGGGAACGCTCCAAATACAGGCTGCTAGGAATGCCACGCCCACAGAAGGCGGGTGCCAGAGCAGAGGGGATGAGGACCCATCTCCACCCATCAGTCAGTGGTTTCAACAGTGATGCCAGCACTCCTTTCTAAGAAAGGGGACAGCATGTAGATCCCCATGAACCTCAGGCAACCTTCCCAATCCCCAGGGAACTCTCCCTCGTGAAACAAATTCCATGTTGTAAGCAAAAATGGAAACCCATGGATCTCTTGACTGTGGTGCTACTTATCTGGACTCTTATCCAAAGAACTTAAAGTAGATTGTGACAGATTAGAGCTGAGTGTCTTGACACCAAGACACTGGGCTTGTGGAAGGAGGCCACTAATAAAATGGAAGAGCGATCAGAGGGGAGGTGAAAGAGAGCAAGAAAACAACCTTTTCTTAAAGAATATTTCTTAAAGAACTTGAGGGCAAGTCTTGGGGAAAGATTCTACCCCCACTCTAGGGACTCAGTACGGCATATCCTAAAGCAGGTGTGATGAGGACCCACAGTCCATCTGTATGTATTTCAGGGATTTTAGAAATGCATCTGTCCCCTCTCTCCGTAGCAAAGGAGGGTGTAAACCAGGGCGACATTCCTGTTGGCCATTGCACTCTCCCTTGGGCGGTAGGCTAAATGTCAAAATGAGGAACTGTGGGTCTTTCTCACATTGTGACACACCTGGCCCCCTGCCAAAGGATACCTGACTTTTGGTTTTGATAAGGAAAGAGGACGCTTGTCCTGAAGGCACTTGTCAGCTAAAAGGAAGCCTTGAAAATGCCTCAGCATTGAAAAGGGACATGGGAAAACTAGGAAATAAACAACCACACTTCACAGAAGCTCAAGAGAAAAAGACCCCACTGTATATACGGCTCAAGATGCCAACAGCAGGAGAGGGTGGCGTGTCCAAAACCAGGCAGAATGAGAACACTTCCACAAACCAGACATTCAGAAGTCACATCAGCTACCTCCTCCCGAGGCAGGGGAAGGCACATGCTTGAGGACTCAGGCTCCTGTCCTTGTTTCTATGCCCTCTGGAGCAGCGGCTTGGCGAGACAGTAACGGGGAATGGTTCTGTTTCACTTACTGTGAGTTGTACGACCTCTTGCCAAGGATAGCTGCGAGCTTATGTGGACAGTGGGGATAATGTGTACAAGGAACTCGCACTACAGAGGTGCCTGCTATGCAGGATGCTGACAGTACAAGAAGGGGCAGAGGAGGAGCTGAAACACAATATCTGAACTTCATAAACTCCAGGGCTTATCTCAGGAAAAGCTCCAATGTAGGCCCTAGTGGTGCCAAACACAGGAGAGCGAGTAAATTTCGAAACAGATGGGAAGTGGACCCATAATTTGGTGTTGAAATGTCTTATCAAATTACATTGATAACACACAGGTGTGTGTGTGTGTGTGTGTGTGTGTGTGTGTGTGTGTGTGTGTGTGTTTGTGTGTGTGTTGTTTAATCCCCTTAATAGATACTTAATAGATTCAGGAAAAGTGGAGGAAATCACAATTTCTCTGGCGATGTGTGCGATAATGGTAGAGCAACCACTGGCCCAACAGTCTTAAAATACCCAATTAACACTTTCAGAGAAACCAGGAACTTTAAGAGTCTGAATCTTTAGCCACTACTCACATCCCTGGGTTCCCTGTCCCAGGAGGATCTCAACCAACAAGGCAGCTGTGGACCCAAATTTGAGGTAATTGAAATCAATCTCTCCAATATACAGAATGCCTGGGCAAGGGCAAGTTCATCAGCATTATCCCTGCCCTTCGCGGGGTACCTCATAATTCTCTAGCAGAGAATTTAAGAGCGAGGAGCTGGTTTCATTCATCTGATTTCACTTGTTTCTAGCCTACTGCATGGCATCACTGAGCTCCCAATATTTATTAAGAAACGAAGGGTCAAAGGGAGAGGCAGCTGGAGCAAACATGCTTATGTCTAAACCACAAAAGGGAGCGAGGCTACTCTGCTCGGGACTTTCTCTTCTTGAAGGACTCTTTCTGACACCAGCTTTTTTTTTCTTCTTGTCCTTTTCCTTCTTCCATTGACCAATATTCTCTCTTTCCTTTTCCTATCAGTAAATCTCTTCCTGCTGCTGCCCTATTTCTACCCCTATTTGTTCTGCCTTCTAGACATTTCTACTTTTCTCTTTTTCATTCTCTGCATATCTCGTCTGTTTCTCTTATATGTATTTTTTTCTATTTGGTCTCTTATTCTATCATCTGATAACCCTAGCCCTTTTTTGTCCTCAGAAGAGCAAATGGGGTGAAAGGGTAGCTAAAAAAAAGGAGGTGAGGCATCATCTAATAATTTCCCATAAGGGCAGAGCAATTCATGCTCTTCCCCTGGCTTTGTCCAAATGACTCAGGATTGACCATTCAAGGGTTGTCTCATCCCGTCTCCCTCTGGGCTCTTTGTGCTGCCCTGCAGATCTACCAGCTGCCACCAACAGGGGAGCTCGCCCTTTCAGGCTCCACCCACCCAGCTTTCTGTCCTCTGCTGCACTACCTCAAAGAGGCAGCCCCAGGCTGTTTCTGAGTGGCAACAACGACCTATATTCTACAAAAGCCAGGAGAACTCCTTTTTTTCCACAGCCTGCTTCCTCAGAAGCTGACATCTGGGAGCTCCACATGCCCACGTCGAGCCTTTTTTCGAAGTTTCTAGGCAACTTTGTAAGACACACACAGAAGTTACCCCTAATTAAAGGGTAAATCCTAGGTTCAGTTCCCAAGTCAAGCTTTACCCTGAGATCAGCACACTAACTCCAAAGAACCTTCCCAGGGCAGGGGCTGTCTCATTCATCTTTGAATCCAGCAGTATCAGAAGGGCTCACCAAAGCAGGTTCTCTCTGTTTGAAAAAATAATTTCCCTAAAGGCATTAAAACTTAAAGTTAATTTTTCCAAAGCATTATAATGCAGATAAAAGTTTGAGAAAGAGCAGTTACTTCCTGTAGAGAATGAGGTAGGGGAAGGCAGAGATTATGGCTACTAGTCTTGGGAGGTAGAAAAGGTGTGGCCTTATCTGCAGGCTTAGATGGCACATTTTCACACTGCAATAAGTGAGTACCTATGAAGGCCTGTGCATCTGAGTTCTGTGCATCTGGCCTGTAGGAGAGCGCTCGAAAGGGTCTTTCCTCTTTTCAGAACCCTGGATCTGTGGCTGGGAAGAGAATCCAAGCAGACACGCAAAATGCCGGCTACCGTCACAACTTTCCTGGTATTGTTACTCGTTTTTTTTTTGTTTTTTTTTTCATGCGGGAATCAAACTGACAACCTTGCTGTTAAGAGCACAGGCTCTATCCACTGAGCCATCCGGGAGGCAGCTCAGCTCAAGGTGCCGAGTTCGGTCTCAGCTGTGGTTGGGCGTAGCCCACCATTGAACAGGCAATCTTGTCATTAGGAGCATGTGCTCTCACCAGCTGAGCGATCCTGCCACCTGTTGGCAGCTCACAGCAGCTCAGCTCGGGCGTAGCTCACTGGCCCATGTGGGAATCGAACCAGCGACCCTATTGCTCTTAAGCAAACTCTTAACCCACTGAGCCACTCAGCCGGCCCTTTGATACTGTTACTCTTAACCAGTGACCCCTGAGGTTCAGGTATCAACCCCTTGAAGGGAATTAACCATCTCCAATACTGTCCAAATTCTTCCAACTCTACGAAGAAACTTGAGTGTCTTTGTTTCCAGGGGAATTTCTAAAATGATGCTATGGGTTTAATTCTTGCATTATTAGGCTGTCACACATTGATTTCACCAATTTTTAGTTCCCTGTCAGCGTGGCCTGGGATTTGGCGAGCCCCACAGTCCCTTGCAAATGGAGGGAGGAATTGTAGAACCGTTTCTTCAGTTTCAGCTCTGACCCTTGTGATTTAGCTCTTGTCATTTATTCTTGAAATTTCAGTGGTATTTGCGTTTCCATCCTCTTCATGTTTGCTTCTGTCTTAAAGAGACACCTGTACTCTTCAGTCATTTTGCTCTTGGCTCTGAACTCCAACATGGAGCTTCTGTGTCTAGCCACACTGGCGTTATTTTCTTGTCAGTGGCTCCTATCAAGTTGGCTAAGTCTAAAACTTTGGCTGAGCTTTTCTTAGGTCCTGGCTTTTGGAGGTCTGTCCAGTTTTGGCACTGGGGGGGATGTGTCCAGTTTTAACACTCGATAGAATGTAAATATGTTCTGATGGGGTATTGGGGGTGGTGGGGCAACAAAGTGTCTGTCCTTCCAAAAAATAAGCCTTCTACGTTCAATGGGCTATGACTGAGTAGCTGAAATGTCATTGTTATTCTAATTTCCCAAGATTAAACTAGTGCCCTTTAGCTGAAACTGAACAAAAGGGTCAAAAAGGCAGGTTTTGAGGCTAAAAGAGGGAAGGAAAATACTGAAGAAACTTTGTTACACAAAGGGGTGCCCCGGAGTGAGAGCAGATCTGACATCTCATCATCCTGGTCTTTGTTCCATTCCCCTCGCTCTTACAGCTGTCATGTGAAGAAGGTATCTCCCGGGAACAGCCCAGTGGAGACAGAGGGCCTGCTCAGCTACTTTTAGACATATTTCAGCCCTCTATTTTTATTCTCTTCATATCTCTCACTTGTCTGAAGCCCTGGCCATCTTTTCTGGTGTCAACCCTTTCCTTGCTCTCTCTTACGCGTCTCATCATGGCTTACACTCCCTTCCTTCTCTGTTTGCCTTGCTCATTATCAGTCTTTCTCCTGATTTCTCAAATTGTACCATGACCCACACCTGTAAGAACAAAGGATGGCAAGAGGAAGGAAATAATTGATTTCTTACTTATGGACTGTCCCTTCAAGCCGGATTGATTCTGTAGTTGATGCGCCTTCCTCATTTCCTTTTGAGCTACCACCAACTGATTTAACGTCCCCTCCAAACCCTATCATCATGGAAGCTCTACTCTCTTTGGAAGTTGTAACCTTCATTTCTGCCCCTCAAAGAAGAATGTTCAATTTCGTCCTAGAAGGCTAGCTTCTTAAAGTCTGGCTTCTTCACATACTCTTTTCTCCTTTCTCCCAGATCAATGTCACCCACCCCAATTCTTGTTTCAGGAGCCCCCTCCCCAGCCCCACTTTACCAGATTAGCATCTGTGCTGACTCCCACAACCTGCACCAAAGCCAAACAATTGCGTAGAATAAAATATTCCAAGGACCAACCTGAGGCCATGTCAGCTGTTAGCCCTAAAAACAGACAAGCTTCAGAGTGTTATGTAGTTCTCCTACCATGTGAACCCTAATGTCAAAACCCCTTGCCCTATTGGAAAATAAAGTTATTGTTGCTCCACTGGGCAGGAAATGTTTTGAGGCCAAAAACCATCCATTGTTTTATTCCTAATGTCTCACAATGAGCCCAGCACATGGTAAGCTCTACATAAATGATTGAAATGATTTCTCCAGATACATAAGAAAAAAAAATTCAAAGTTCACCTTCTATAGTGTTTTATCTAGGTTTGGTACTGCATGATCCAAAGCATAGAATGAGTGGGATTTGGTTAGATAGAGGAGAGAAGGGGAAAGGGTGAATTCCGGACAGAAGATAGTCATGGTTGCAGCAGAATGTGAGTTGTGCACCGATGTTCATTTTTGATGACCCCAACTCCATCAAGGAATGGAGAAATCTGTGACCTGGAGATCCCTAAAGGAACAAGAAGTAGGTTTTCCCCCAACAACTATAGTCAAGAGAGCTACTTATTAGGGGGGGGGGGGGAATTACCTCAGTATTGAATTACACAAACCATCTGTCCTCCCTGTGGTCTATATTCGACATCTATTAAATTCAATCATACATTTTCTCCAAGTTGAATTTCTTTTACATAATTTTTTTTTCCATAATGAAGTTTGAGTTTGGGGTTTAAGGCCACCACACACTGGCCCTATTAATAGGCTTCATAGACTCATGCATCTCTCACTCTTCTCACTCTAGGGTCAGGTTCCCTTTCAGGCCACATCCTACACTGGAAAGTGTGGGCCCAGTTACAGTTCAAGTTCTCAGCTACCAAAATTTTTGAGTTTACAACTTGATGTCTTCTAGGGGGAATCCCCTTCACAATAGGAGTCCTTTAAAAAGTCAATTATCTTTACCATCCCCTTGAACCAAATGTAGCTAAAGTAACATAGGAATCTGGGTTGGCTTTATCCCTGTGTTTAGGAGGTGAGCCATCTCCAGAGCTCATTATTTGAGAATCCCTCCCTAAAGTAGTGTATGTGTGAATTTAATTCAGTGTTAAAAAAAAACAAAGCTATTTATGCAGACTTCAAGCTTGTCTTCCTCAGTGTGATTTTTAGATCCCTTCAGATGATTGAGAATGGAGATGTAGAGGAAACGGTTAGCCTTGGGTACCTAAGAAGTGGGAAGAAGGTGCTCAAGGAACCAGCAGGAGGGCACTGAAAAAATTAAGTCCCTCATTTCTCCAATCCATATGCTGACAATACCAAGAGGAGGCCCCCAGTCACGCATGACAGGCACTACTAATGACCAGAGGAAGCGCTTCTTCAGGCAGCCAAGTCCAGGCCTGTTTTAATCAGGTCATGGATGTGGGGAGGGGTGTCAGGTTTTAGAGGCGACACCAGGACTTTTCTCCATTTTAAGCCTAGTTAGAAACACCCCTGACAGTCACCAAGCCTCATGTTCCCCACAGCAGAGCCACTCAGCAGCACCTATCAAAATGGCGCCCAATGTGAGAGTTAGATTTCAACTTTTTAGTTTGACTAGAGAGGAAGGCCTGTGGGGTGTACATCAGCTAACATTCACTTAAAGCATCTTGTGCAGAAAAGTGTTAACATAGCAAGCCTGAGACTACAATCATAGAAAGGCCTGTGTGAAAGGCTGGTCTTGGTGGGCATCTAGAACCTTGGGTTTTGAGAACTTGGATTTAGGTTTCCCACTGCCCTAACTGATAAGAGTGGCTTCCGATGCCTAAACTGTTTGTACAAACAATGTGACTTGTGCTGAGCATCTGCTTTCTTTTTGTGAGTCTGAGACTTTGGCACACAGCAGGCAGAGAGTGTCTACGTGACTAACTCCCAATGAAAACCCTGGACACCGGACACCCAGTCTCCTAGAAGCTTCTCTGGTAGACAACATTTCATTTGTGATGTCATAGCTCACTGTGGGAGTGCCGGGAGCCATCTGCGCCTCAGTGTCTGACATGGCCAAGCACACTTCAATTGTGACAAATTCTGAAGCTCTGACTGAGAAATAGATACTGCTTTATGTCTTAAAAAATTTAAATTCCCCTTCTAATAGATATATCACAATAATCATATTTTATACACTAAAGGCAATTTTAGTCACACTACTAGTCTCTTAGTAAAGGTCAAAGTACACACCCTGTAAATCTTAAGATCCTTTTTACACAATAGTTTTTAGAATAAATGTTGGGTAGTCATGGTAACCATCCTTTAGGCGATTATGTAGAGGCTCAGGCCTTGGTCACAGTCATTGTAGGTGGAGGGATTTGGGCTTGGTTGGGATAAGTTAGTCTTTAGCATAGAAAAGTTATAGCTGTACCCTGGAGCATAAGAATTATGAGGAAGTAAAACCCTGATACTAATGAAACAATGGTTAAACTGCCCGGTATAAAAAGGGGCATGCTGTAAAATAAAGTGTGACACTTCTCTTCTTGAAAAAGCGCTCCCGTGTCTCCGAGGCTTTTTCCTTTTTTCTCGCGGACTCCGCCTCCACCTGAGGGAACCCCTGGACCTGTGGGAGCTGGTCTCCCGCATGGGAGGAATTAAGAATGTGCTGTGTGACTCCCCTGAGAGGACTCCAGACTTGGTGTTCTATACACCTTCTCCTTTTGCTGATTTTGCTTTGTACCCTTTTGCTGTAAAACATCATAGCCATGAATATGATTATATGACAGGATAGGTAGATAGATAGAAATGAGCAGGAGAAGGAGAACTTAGCCCCGATTAGAAAGCCACTTGCTGCAGATCCTACCTGGGTCAAGAACCCTGGCAGCTGCCCAGCAGGACTCCAGTCTTACAGATACCTCTAAATTAAGGAGATATGTTGTTAGAAGTCACATCCTGTGGGTCAGGATCATCAGCACCTTACTAGCCCAACAGAATTCCAGGTTTTTGAACACCCCCTAAGGAATGTGTTTACTCATGCCCCTAAATCAAAGAAATGCATTGCTAAATGCCAGAGGATTACGCACCTCAGGGGGAGAAAAAAAGAAGTACAGAAAAAAATTCTTTCTAAAGAAGCCCACCAACTATGACAGCGTTGCTTGGGGTATATTTTTTGCTCTAGAGACTAGATAGTCGCCAGTTGACAGCAGCCCCCTTCCTATATGTTGCTTTCTGGTGCTGTGAGCCTTGATTTCTCAGTCTTGACTGCCTCCTTTTACTATAACCTCACTCTTTTAAATGTGTTTGTCCCTTTCCCTCTGCTATAGTGTCCATTTACATTTTTTGTTTGTTCTGAAGCTGCCTCTATCTCTGACACAATCTCCGTACTTGAATGTTTGTGTGTTCTCCTCTCTCACAGCTAAATACATTACAAAGAATTTTTTTTCCCCAGAGAAGCCTAGAGAAAGAAACCCCTGAGCACAGAGGAAAGCTACTTGAATCATCCCTTTGTGAACAAAGACCAACTTTTTTTCTCTGCTGGGCCCCAAGAGGTCAGGAATGATTAGATAGTACCCACTTTTGTCAAAATCTGTGCTTCAACCTGGCTGTCTGCAAGCTCTCCCACCTCCTAAAGGGAGTGGGAACATTTATAGGGAATCTATAAATGACCCAACACACTAGTGCACATAGACCAAGATCTCCATCCCTCAACTAAAATCATCAAGAAGTGGTTTCAAGCCCTATGCCTGACCAATGACAAGGGCCAACCTCCCCAAAGACCTACTATCTTGATGAAGCATGTGGAAACTCCATAACCTATTGTGGCAGTGGGCCCTAGACAAAGGCCCTCCCAGAGCATGTGGTCACCAAGGATTTTGCGCGGGCTTCGGACAAAGACATTCCTGGACTGTGTGGTCATCAAGACTTCCCCGTGTAGTGTTTCCAAGTTCCTACCTCACCCGTGGACCAGTCAGGAACTGGCACAGTGGCCACATGTCCTAATAAATCTTAACTGCCAACCTGGAANTAATAAATCTTAACTGCCAACCTGGAAACCTCAGGGGTATATAACCCCAAATCCCACCTGAGTGGGCGCTCAGCCTCTGGATGTGAATCCGCTGAGCCAGTGCCGGCACTAATAACAGTTGCTTCCCACGCCTTGGTGTCCTGTCTCTTTGTCTGGGTCCCCGCAACACTATCCCCTTTTTAAAAATTTTTTCTGCGGCACTCTCTGGGTATAGGCGACTGGGACACAACCACTGGTATTAAAACAAAATAATAACAACCTTCATTTCCATCTCCTACTCTGATGCTACAAAGGTAGAGATAATACAGTAATACACATCCTGGGACCTCAACCCCAGCAGACTGTCACTCCTGGCAGTGTTTCCAGGGCTTTCAGACAGGGTCCCAAGACTTCCTGGTAGGTTTTCTGAGGATTTCAGAAGAGGCTGCTAGACTTCCTTTTAGAGGTTTCAGGTTTTCATTTTAAGATTTCAAGGAATTCCTTGTAAGAACTATAAGACTCAAAGGGTGACAAGGCTCCTTGGTAGAGGCCACAGTTTATCCTGTGGGCAGTTTAGAAGTTGCAAGCAGCAGCTCATAGCAGTGTCTCCAATGACTCAGAGGCTAGCTGATTGTTATTAGTCAGGGAGGCTTCTAGAGGGTCCTATCTAGCTACACTTGCCTCAGCCACCTCCTTTCATTCATTCAGCAAACATTTAGAGAGCATTTCCCATGTGCTAGGCACTGAGCTGGGTCAAACTTCTGACACATAGCATCAACCGCAAAGAGCCAACAGACATGGCTGCTCCTAAGGCTCTCTTCTTAGTGGGTGCTGTCTTCAGTTCCCACAAAGCCCCTAGTCTACAAAGCCTTGGCTCTCTTCCAAGCTGAACAGCTCAGGGTTAATCTTTTAGTTCCATAGCTGGGGAGCAGCTACTTATGTAGTCTCTGACAGCGGTTTTGTTCTAAGCTCTTTTAAAAAGTTTACCAACACCTCCTCCTGTGGAGGGGGGCACTGGATGAGCAGATCTCTATCACCTCACCATTATCACTATCATAGATCACTATCTACATAGATCACCAACTACAATTCTTGGGCCCTTGGGCACTTCTTTGTCTGTATTCTGAGACAATGGTAAGGGCTCTTCAAAGGGTCAGAATCTGAAAGGGCCATTGAGCTAAAAACACCAACCACTTTTCATTGGCTGGCCTAGTAGTCACACTTTCCACTACATTTTCTAATTTATTCCCAGGAATAGTTCCACAAGACAGAACTAAAGAGGAGCATATTCTCTAATAAAACACACCATGAGGATGAAACCCCATCCATCTTTAAGAGCCTTCCTCAACCAGAACCTTCTTCCACGTATCTGAGATTCCAGCTTCATGGCTCTATTCAAGGGATTGACCCCGACTAAAATGAAAATCCCCAGAATACTTCTGGCTCCCACCACGCTTTTTCTCACCACTGAAAGATCAGCTCCCTTCAGTAAAAATAGGTGAGAATAGGTTTTGACATACTGAAGGAAGATAAAGAACAAGATTATACCGGGCACCTGAGAGGAAGAGGAAGCTTGAAGGGGTGTGAAAAGGCCACACAATCAACTTCTTGTATTACATAGCTGGCCCTTGGGCTAACCCTGAAAAGAAGGTCCATGCCAAGTATGAGAGGTGATACCTCCAATCAGGGCACACACTTTCAAAAAGAGGAAAGACCAGAGCCCAGTCCAGTTGGTACAGTCTTTCAAAGGGGTAAGAGGTCATGTCTCCATTCTGAATATCTAGTACAGGTACCCCCTAAACCTCTAGTGACACCCCTCTTTATTCCTTTTTTATCTCCATACCTCTTCCCGCCAATTGACCAGAAAAGCCGTGATGGGGTCTTTGAAAGTATATGACATCACAAATGGTACCAGCATATCACTGGGAGAGGCCATGCCCAGACAGAGGAATAGTAATAATAGCAGCCAACATCGCTAGCTGTATAACAGCTAATTGCACAAGCATTGTACATACATTGAACTCATTTAATCTGCCCAACATCCCTATGAGGTAGGTACTATAATTTTATTCTTGTTTTACAGTTGAGGAAACTGAGAAACAGGTTTTAAGTAGCTTAGCCAATGTCACACAGCTAGCAGAAGAGCAAGACTTGAACCCTGGCAGTCTAGCTATAAGACTGAGCTCTAATGCTTGCACCTTTCTATGGTGCCTGGGAATTTCTCTGACAAGACTTATTTCCTATCAGTTTTTCCTTCCTTTCAATTTCCTTCCATTGCATTCGTTTAGCTGCTGAAGACCACCCTTGGTCCCCTCAATTGTCCAGGGACAAAATTTTCTCTCACTTTTCAATCCCTGGCCCATTCAGTCAACCCCATTGTCACTTGGCCTTTATCGTGCTCCCCACCCCCACCCCATCCCCAAACTTGAAGCCTTGTAAATATGATACTCCCTTTGCCTTGGAGCTGAGAATTGAGGCAATGTCTGGTGTGACAAGAAAGCCCACTCACAAGGTCAGAGAGCCCATGTATGGGCAGAGGGTCTGAGCTTTTCTACCCGAATCTGCCCATGTCTTTGGCTTCCTGACGGGAAGCCTCCCCTCTCCCCTCACCTCCCGCTCTTTGATTATATTATCTTTCATTGCTCTTTTCTCTGCTATCACTTTCATGGCCCGTTGGTCTTCCCACCCCCATTTATTTTTCCACTTCTACCTTTTTGCTGCTGTATCTATTTGTTTTCATCTGCCTTATTTTCCTTTTTCTACAACATGTTCATCTCTGGATTATTTTTTCCTCAGTTTACTCTTTCTAGATGTAGCTCACTGAAGGCGTGTGTCTGTGTCTGTTTTTGATGGCCTTTTTTTTTTTCTTTCAAGGTGGGCCAAAAGGAGAGCAGGAGCTCACCACTCCAGGATAAAAATCTGTTCTCTTTTAACATGGCTTACAGGCCTTTGCATCTGTCTCCAGCTTCAATTTCCACTCTTGTCACTCTTGCCCTCCAACGTGGTGCTGCAGCCATAAAGAACTTTACTTTTTCCTTAAATATGCTCTACCCTTCACAGGCACCATTACCTCTGCTGGAAAGACATGACCACCCTGAACACACTGTTCAGCTGCCTCCCACTCATTCTTCAAGCCTCAGACATTCCTTCCTCCAGGAGGCATTCATTCCCTGGCTGGGCCTCTCTCTTCTGTGGGCTCCCACCCTCTATTTCTATTAAAGCAGTGAGCATGTGTAGTAGTGCATTAGCCTGCTTGTTTATATGTCTTCCCCCTTAGACTTAGCTCCTTGGAGGCAAACATTTACTTCCAAACTTACTTCCTTTCAACAGAGTACAGCAAAAAGGCTGCTTCTGGCATCCTTCCCAACCCACATCATCCTCTGAAATGTTGGCTCATTTCTGCTCAGTTTGGGGGTGCTACAAGCCCCAATACTGTCTGCTTCCTCCTTCAGATCTCAAGAGACTGCTCCCTTCGGGGTGTTTCTTCTGGGGCTTCTTGCACCAACCTTTATTTTGTTTAATCACTGAAGAAAGTGAGGTTTTGTGGAGTCCCTTTGGTAACCATCTAGGTGGTTCCACTGATAGGTAAGAAACCTAGATGACACCAATCACATCAGTAAGCCTTACACCCCGTTTCGTAACAATAGTGTGCATTCTTCCAAGGGAGGCACCATATCCCATTCTTCACCTCCCTCTCCCAGTTCCCTGAAAACACATTTGTTGAAATGTTTCATTCATATATGTGTGTATGTGTGTGTAGCTATATGTGTGTATATGCATATATACACATTAGATGTATCTATAGATAGTTCTTATACATAGATGGGTTTCATATATATATATATATATATATATATATATATATATATATANATATATATATATATATATATATATATATATATATATATATACATGTGTATATATATGTGTGTATATATATGTATATAAGTATAGTATAGAGATGGGGTTATGACTTCTCTGACTTTTCTGGCTGCATCTGAGAAATTCTGAGTTTGGGCCATGGGCTGAGTTCTGTGAGGACCCAAATCAGTTCTGAACTCATCCAAATCTGAGCCGTGAAGTTTACATATTCTCATAAAGGAAAATGTCCCCTCTTGTAGCTGCTATAGGAAAAAACAAAAAAAAAAGACATCATTTCCTGGCAGAAGTGATACCCCCAATACCCTGCCTGTAAGTATCTGTTTATTGAATGAATATTTGAACATCATCCAGTCAAGTTGCATTCATTTCTTTGTATGTTCCCCAACCCCATAAAGGGAAATTGGAACCACAGTATACTTTACCACCAACCAGAGCCTGAAGGAGGGCCACTCTGCCCTGGTCTCCCTGCTGGCAGAGGCAGCTTCCTGCCGCTAATCCCACAGCACCCCTCCAGCAGTCGGGAGCCCAGAAGTGCCCTCTGTTTGGCACTGCAAGGCCCTGGCTGAATTGTCCCACAGGCCTTCCTGTGCTGCAAGCCTTGGCTTTCAGTAGCTCTCGAGGAACTTACATCACATCTCATGAGGTTAAGATTCCTCATTCCTTTACAGGATTTTCTTAGCTATTTTGGACATTTCCTTTCCCACATGAATTCTAAGGCCATCTTATCAAATTTTGAAGCAACAGACCAAAGGATTTATGAGGAGGTGTTTCTAAATCTCCCACTATAATGTATTTTTTAAATCAAGTGCTCCTTGCATAACTGAAGTTTTTTTTTATTTGATACACGTAGTCACTGTATAACTAGGTATATATAAATTTTTGACAATTTATTCAGCCTAGATTATAGTGATACTGCTATTTCTGCTTCCACATATATATATTTCTTTATTTTCAAACTTTTGGGGAGCATTTTATTTTAAGCGTATTTCTTATCAATACAATATAACAGGCTTTATTTTTCTTTTAAAGCACCTATCATACAGTCTCTAAATAGGAATGTCCAGACCACAATCCATATTTCACAATGATTGGGGTGAGGAGCAGGCAAGCAAAGCAGGCTTGGACCTGAGAGTGGGACACCAGGGGCCCCATCAAGTCCCTGTCTCCATGGACAGACTAGATCTGGCAGTTCCCAGTTACTGATACCCCAAACCCCACTTTTAAAGTAGAAGGTACCTCTTTCAGACTTGATGTGCCTGTTATCGAAACCCCTTAGACTAGGCCAGCTAAGGATTTGGGAGTGAGGACGTAAAGAGGCTGCTTCAAAGCACCAGAGGAGGATACAAGGAGTGGGGGAATTTGCTGAAGGAAGTTGAGAGAATAACACGTGACTGAGGGGCCACTCGCCTGATATGGGAATCTCTTCAAGCAGGTACAGGAGCTCCCCAACACCAAAGCCTGTTGGGGTGCTGGGAAGGCTGAGCGCGGTGGGCCTCAGCATTCACAAGGAAAAGGGTAAAGGCAGGAGGGAAAGAGTACCCCCCCTTGGGGTCACAGCTAGGGAAGGGGGAGATGGTGGAGGATACAGTAGGCATGGAGGGTAGGTGACAGGGCCCTGCTGGGAAAGCAAGAGTTCAGGCAGAGGTCCAGGACAGGCTGGGCTCCATGACTGGCTTTCATACTATGGAGGCTGTGGAATTTAGACAAAGGAGGAGATAACAGTATTCCTGCGTCTTGCCACTAAAGTGTTTTGTCTCAGTGAAGAAGGGTCTAGGGGTAGTCAGGTGAGCCTTGGATTGGGATAGGCAGACCATTTTCCCTTTGTTCCTCAGCTGGGTGCTGCACATTTAGGAGGCTGGGTCAGAGCCTGAGTGAGATTCTCTACCACAACACTCCGGCCCCGCTCAGGGGAAGATAAAGAGATTCCACCAAAGACCCAGGACGCTAGACCCCAGAGTACACCTTAATGGAATGTGAGGGTCAGGAGGCACCCTTCCTCAGGGTCCCCAGAGCCCTTTGAACAGGAAAACCTACTAGCTCCACTATCTCGTACAGAGTCCACACTAAGAGTTGGGGACACAGATGAGAATAAGACACTTGCTAATGGGGGGCATAGACTCTGGGGTCAGACTATAGTGAGAAAGCAGGGAGAGTTGAGTATTAACTGCATGACAGGCCCCATAACATATTGATAATTCTGAAAACGAGTATTGTGATCACTCATTTAGAGATGAAAAGTCAGGGTCTCTATATGTAGAAAGCTTGTGCAGATTTACACCCTAAGAGGCGGGAGAGCATAGGTGAAAGCTGGTCCTGTCTGATTGCAAAGCCCAAGACTTAACCTCTAGACTCTCCTACATTATTCTTTTTGTTTGTTTGTTTTAATTATAATTTTTATTTGTTCATACTCTAGTCTCTAGGTCATACTAGAGCAAAATGACACTCAGAGTCCTCGTTCTCAAAAACAGAATGAGGACTATTACAAGATTCAGACCTTTCCAATGACCTTTTCAAACAAAAGGAGAAAAATAGATCTTAAGGAAATAAAGTCTGAGGTATTTTGTTTACTCATTTTCAAATGTGTGTTTCCATGTATTTATGTGCATCTCCTACATTATTCTTAATACTTTGGTAGCCTTAATTTGGAGTTTGGCCTTACACATAACAATGAATGGGAAAGCGGCCCAAGAATTGAACAAATAAAATATAGGGGGACCCTTTGTGACTGCTGTCTGCTTCTAATTCACTTTGATGCTTGCTTTTTTAAAAATTAAATTTATTGGGGTGACAATGGTTAGTAAAGTTACATAGGTTTCAAGTGTACAGTTCTATAATACATCATCTATATATCACATTGTGTGCTCACCACCCAGAGTCAGTTCACTTTCCATCTTACACACACACTAGTTTGCAAGGTAGGTTGGCTGGTCCCTCTCTTAGGAGGTACAATGAAATCACTCAGGTTCCTCTGTCCCCCAAACCATGTTCAGAATTGCCACTAACCTTTTCCACACCAGTTCCCATCACCCTGCCCTAAGCTGCCAACGCTTCTTTCTCCTTTCTTTTAGAACCACACTATGTGGGAAAGGCCTGTGAGTATTAGGGGAGGTCCCCCAAAGAGCAGACAGATGTCCCAATTGTCAGAGAGCTCCTTAGTCTGATCTTCTCTGTTCCCACAGTCTCTTCATGTCTCTGGCCCTCTTTAAAGTGAACATATTTTTTAAAAATATATCTGCATTTTAGGAAATATAGATAATAAAAAGGAAAATGGAAAACATTCAACCCATCCTTCACAACTAACCACTGTCCCCATTTTGGCATCTTTTTCTTCCTCTTCCCTGGGAAAGAATAAGTGTAAGAAACAAAACTTAATTGTTGCCTTTGGTGTGTGTGTGGGGAACTTAATTTGTGTCTGCTGTTTAAGCCACTGAAGGTTCAAAAGACTCAATCATGCTAACTTTGTGATTGCAATTTAAGTGATATAGGAGATGTATAATAAGTAAGCCCATAATCAATGAGTAAATGCTCAAATAAGACTGTTTTTTAAAATGGTATTATTTAATGTATGAGTCAATAAACCGAGCACAAAAGACAATACACGGTGGTGAGCACTGCTTTCATGAGCAGAGGCCCTTTGGACCTGAAGGAACAGCAACATAAAGGATATGTAGTGATGGAGACCTTGGAGAGGGAGATGAAGGGACAGCATGGATAATGCCAGAAAGACTTAGGAGGATCCGGACACATGGGATGCCTCAGGATACCTCAAACAAGAGGCCACAGCGGAAGGTGGTGGGATGGCCTCCTTTGCTTATCCCCAGATGAAGACTGGAAACAGGGGCACGAAAAATCATGAAAGAGGGCCTCTGAACAGAGTGAGGAGGGGAAGGGAGAGATTTCATTTCCCGGGAAGACTGAGAGGTGATAAACGGACGCCCGCGCTGCCCCCATGATCCGGAAAAGTCTGAGATGGTTCAAGCAATTCAGATTAAGAAAATGAGGCTGGAAGGGCTAGTGAGGGTACGAGAAGTCTAAGTCTGTCTCCCTGTGTCCAGTTTGGAGCTAATCTGACACCCGATGGACCCACTCAGGGCAGTGTGGCTGTGTGGGGAGATGGGTAAGAAGCTGCCGTTGGAAGACACAGATCGCAGCCGGACAGAGCCCCTTGGCTGCCACCAGTTGAGCTTCCATAGGGCACACCAACTGCTGCACTACACAGCCCAGCTCAAGGCGGAGGGCTCTGTGCACAGAATTCCAAGGGCACAGGAGTGCGTGGAGGCGGGGCTTGCAAGGAAAGAGCTGTTGTTGGTGGTTGTTAGCCCAGTAATTGGCTTGGCCACTGCCGAGAAGCACTGTCATCCCCGGTGGCGCCCCTGCCCAGTTGCCCAGGGAAACCCTGCGCAGAATGGCCCCTAGCTGCCGTTAGAAGGCGTTGGCCACGCCCTGTCCTGGCTGCCTTCGGTTAGGCTCGTTGCCCACCCAGAGGTGACAAGAGTCAGAGCTGACCAGGTGCCCTCACACTGCAGCAGGCCCACTGGGAGGCTCTGTACAGCTGAAGACCCCAAAACGTACACTGTTGCTGAGGCCTTGAACTGTAGCAGAGCCATATATTCTTGTGGTGACAGTGGCCTTAGGGGGGGAAAAAATCTGTCTTCAGGATGATTAGGTCTGAGCAGCGTAAGCCTTCTTGAATAATGCAGCTGGCCTTTGAGAGGACCTCTAGAAAAATTTAAACCTTGTCATAGGAATGGGGGAATATACAGTGGATATTAAACTGGGTGAAATTTGTAGTTACACCCATTAATACAAAGCTTGAGCTGCCAACTGGGAAGATAACTTCACTTTAGCTCAAGGCTGAGGACTTTTAGCCAGATTTTCTGATTACAAGAGGGGAGTAGACATGTTTCTTGCTCTTTGAGTGATCTCCTTAGGAGCCAAGTTATCAACTGAGTGAAGTCTACAACCAATTAGCGTTCCACGGACTCAGCCTCTGCACCCCACTTACAAGTTCCTGCCACCACCAGAGAAGCCTAGGTGTTTCTACCATCCAAGACATACCTATTTTCTTTGTATACCTTTCCTTTTCCTATCAAAGCCCTCTCATTCTCTTTTATGATACAACAATGTACCCCTTTAGCCTTCTTACTAGGTAGGAGGAAAACTAATTCCCAAAATGACTTTTAAGTCACTTTGATGTCATTGGAGAAGTTACTTAAGAGCATAAGGATATGGCCCTCCGTAAGTTCTCTCCCTAGTGGGAGAGTTCCCTGCGCTCTCTAATTAGGGCAGGCCTTCCAGCTAATAGGTTAAAAGCTGGGTGTGTGAGCTGCATAAGGCTCTAAAGTTTGTTAATGTGGCAAACGCTTGTGATGGTCCTAAGTTGGAACCCTGAAATATTAGACTAAATCTGGATGTGTGCTTACCCGGAGTTGCTAGGCGTTGTGGGGATGCGGGCCTGCATTCCAGAAGCCAGAACCTCTAAAATGAAACAGACAAATTGAGGTGGTAGGAAAAGCTGCCTTTAAGGTCCTGTGATGAGGACACCCCTAAAACCTCTTTTAAAATAGGTTAAGCCTATATATATGAGTGTTCACATCCATGGTAATAGTCATTAGAGAAGACTCACCACAGTCTTTAAGGACCCAAAGGAAAAGAGGGTGGGACTTCACTAGACAGTCATTCCTGACCTCTAAGGGGCATGTGTGGAATTAGAAGAAAATTACTTCTTTCTTTTTCCTGAATTAGTGCCCTATCTCTGTTAAGTGGGCCTGGAAGATAGAAACAATATTGCAGAGATAACTAAACAGCAGTCCAAGTGTAATTTTAAGGGCTGTTAAGAATTTGGCATCCAATCTTGAGATTGAATACCCTCCATTATTCAAGGTCTGGAGGGTGGTGTCAGCACAGAGGAGTCTTTGGTTGATATTTATTGTTAGGCAGGTGGTCGCTGTAGATGGCATCTCCGTGGTCTGCTTAGATCATCTTCCTAATAGGAAAGATACTAGATGTATAACATCAGTTATACATCCAAGTTCTAAAATGGAAAAGTCTTTTTTGGTAATTTGCTTCTTTTATCTCTTAGCTCTCCCCTCCATTTTAGCATCACCAAAGTGCCTAAAGTTAGCATGAGCTATTTGTTCCCAGCCTTGGGGTGCTAGTTGGGGCCTTTGCTGTCACTCAAAACAGAACCTGCAGCTGCCTCTTTGGAGCAGTGTGCTTAAAGACAAAGCACTAGTTGTCCCAGGTTGTATGAGGATACACACTGTTGGAAGTGTCCGTTCCTAGGTTGATGGTAATTGGAAGAGCTTTTGAGGTGACTTTGAAGAAGGCAGATAATAGGTTAGGACCCATGTGAATGGAAATTTCTTATCCATCGGGATAAGGCAAGGGGGAAAGGAAGTTAATTACTTCTATGTGCTGCACCCATGGGCCCTACCTGTGTGGCTCTTCAGATGTTGTTACTGTCAATTGATTCGGGTTTCCAAGGACTGCCTTTTCTGTGTGTAAGGAAGGGACTGAGAAAATGGAGACAGCCCCCAGAATTGGTTCTGAAGTTACCTTTGTGTTACTGGACTACGGGTAAAAGACCAGCCGAGGTGTGTGGGCTGAGGATTCAGACCCTCCTCACGGCTCCTCTTTGGGTGGTAACTAGGGTGGTGGTACAGGTACTGGACAGGGGTCTGAACTGATCAGAATGTTTCTTGTGTCCCCAGTGCCACACTCACAGGCATGATGTGGGGGAATGTTATCACCTCTCCTTTCCCTGAGGTTCCCGAGTGCTGCTGTGGGTTGTCCTACTGCAGCTCACCTTGGGCCCTCTCACAGCCATGATGCTATGTGAAAAGGGGGTGGAAGTTGTAGGAAACTGGGAAATAAAAAAATAAAGAAGAAACACCCTTATCCCAAAATAACAAAAAAAAAGGAATTGAAGAAAAACATTTTGGTATCCAACTGATGGGTCCCTGTAATCCAGGAAGCCCCAGGACCTGAGAACAAACACCCTTCTGGTAGGGGAAGAGACTGCCCATGTTTAAGGGTGGGTGAAGTGTCTTTGCTGAGGTTGAGCGTGGGACAAAACAAAAAGCTCCTTGGTTTTCACCCTTCGGTGAAAGGTGAATGATGTTTAAACACTTACAAAGTTTTGCAAGGGCAAGGTGCGAAGTTACCAGGATGTGGTCCACCTGAGGGAGTCAAGTTTGGTCACATATGTAGGTTTGGGGTTGTAAAGCATTCAAGAATAGCCATGAGTTTCCAGAGAGGAACAAGTTTGATAGTTTAGGACTAGGTCTGGGAATTTTTTCCTATGTGGTCTGTTTTTAAGGTACTGTATTTGCTGCTGTTGAAGCTAATTGGGAGGGCTTAAGATGGCCTGGCCAGAGCCCCAAAGAACCTGGAACTAAGTCATAGGCTAGGGAGAGCCTCTAACCTGTAGAGATAAAGCCAGGTAAAGGATATTGGCTCTATTTCTGTTATTTTAACCAAGCATCTTGAAGAGTGGTGTACCAAGGTCTTGTAAACATGGGTGAAGCTCTAGGTTGGATAGATATCTTGACTAAAACAATAGCACCACTAATTTTACTCATTTGCCAGGGGCCACTGAAAACCTTTACAAAATTGCCACAGTCCTTGGGTAGCATTTAATTTCCACTGACCTAGCTCAGCTCTGCCACTTCGGCAACGGTGGCATGAAGTCACAGAGCTGGCCCATGTTTGGTCATTGAGCGGAAGATGGCCAGCGGAGGAGTTCTGGGTCATTGAGGCTATGATCAGAAACTTTGTGGAGGTCTTGAAATCTCTGGCTTGTCAATTTATTTGGGAGTCTCACCTTGTTTTCCCTGATTGGAGGTGTTCCTCTAACGATCATTGAGCAAAATTCCCCAGCATCCTAATCTTTTATACAGTTTGGAAGTTTGTTTTCTGGATCTCATATTTCCCTTTTGGGTTATTCTCTGCCTTTTCTAAGATGTTTTTGACTGTCCTCCCATAACTAGCTTGCAGCTGTTTTGGGGGGGGAAAGGCCAGATCATCCACAACTTAAGTGAAAAAACAAACAAAAAAAACCACCAAAACTTTTCATGCCTTGTGTGTCTCCCTAATTTGGGCATCTGGTTTGGTTTGGTTTTCCTTAGCGTCTAGTTTCTAGACCCCAAAGCCTACAGTTCTAATGACATACTCTCTGGTGGCCTTGCCTGGGAGTACAACCACAAAAAGCATAGAGATGGGCTCCAATCTCTATAGTCTCTCGTAGCTCCCTCACATTGCTTTTTCAATTTTAAAGAACTGTTTGTGGAAAGGGCTTGACATTGAGTTTCCCCTGGGTAGCTAGCAAGGACCCTGCCTCCAAAACTGAAAATATTAGATGTGCACATGTTTGAACAAGGAACAAAACCCGTGTTCTAGTTCTAGCACTGCCATTATTAGCCATGTGAACTTCGGCAGATCTCCAGATTTCTTTGGGTTGTGGTTTCCACATGGGTAAAATTAGGATATTAATACCTACCTCACAGTGTTGTTGTGAGGATTAAATGTGCTCTGTAATCTGTCATACTATATACATATTTGCAAATTTTTGTTTTGATTTAAGAGTTATTTAAAAATATTCCCTGGCCACGTGCAGATATGCTCACATTTCTACCATCAGATCAAGTGTTTTCGCTGTCATGTGCAGCATGGTTAAATTTCTGGAGCAAAATTTTATGTTTTTATGCAAACATTTTTGTGTGGAGAGGGTTTATAGCTTTCATCAGTTTCCTAAAGGGAGTTCATTACCCTAAAAAATTAAAACCCAGTTCCTTAGAATTGGAGAGTTGGATCCAGCAACAGGAATTGCTCCCAGAAGGTCCCTCTTAATATGCCTTCGGTAGCATGCTTTTTAGATTGTGAAATTCTTTTTTTTTTTTTTTAAGGATTTTTTTTGGGGAATTGGGGGGGAGGGAAACAGACAAGTTGCTGTCGTTTTGTTCTTCAGTCTAGTTGTGGAGGACGTTGCTTCACTGGCCCAAGTTGGCACCATCATTACGCTCTTCCCTGGTGAGTCAGATCAGTCGCTGGCTTCTGGACGGCCGCTCACTGCGGCTGCTGGCCGCTCACGCTGGCTGCTGGCTACACACGGTAGCCCATGGCAACCCATTGCCACAGGGTCTGCAGACTACGCCGTTGCCGGAGACTCACAGCAGCCCAGCTCCAGGTTGAGCTGTTGTTCAGCATCTTAGCTGTGGAGGGCAGTGTCACTGGCCATCATATGTGGGATCCGAACCGGGGCCCCTTGGCGTCCCAAGCCAGTTCTTAACCATCGCGCCACTCAGCTGTCCCAGATTGTGAAATTCTTAATGTGACCCAATGATTGTACAGATCATTTGAAATTGGGACTGAAAATCTTGGACATATGGTCACAGTGGCCATTAGATTTTGATAATCTACAGTGTGAATGCATGGGTGTAAAGTTAACTTTATGGCCCTATGAGAGCCACCTTACCTCATAGAGTCTGTTACCTTATTTGTAAAGTGAGAGATTTGAGCTTAAAGATTTTCCAAAGTTATTAGTTTGAATTCTCTAGGAAAGTGGAATCAAAGCTGGACTTGGATGGAACCCTATTGTGGCAGAAATGAACCAGGCTTTGTGTAGGAAGAGAAAGTGGGAGTGTCAGAGTGAGGAGGAGGGGCAGAGGATCCAAGGAGCTCCATCCTTGCTAAAGATGGGAAGCTTGAGCCTGCAGAGGTGAAGAGCCAGGGCCAGAGGAGAGCGGGTGGGCTCCTTCTTAAGATCCAAGACGCTAACGGACGCTAACGGACCGGAGACTCAACCTTAACCTTTCATCATGGGACTGACTTGCCAGGGCACAGCTGTCCTTCAGCAAGTGAACATATCATCTTCCCTGAATCCACAGAACTTCCAGTTCTCACAGGAGCTAACGTCTGGAGTCTTCCTACTTCCCACAGCAGGCGGTCGGGCTACTTCCAGAAAATGCTGCCCTACAAATGCCTTAAGACACAAGTAAGTGATAGAGATGATGATGTTGTTTGGAGAGGTTAAGAGAACTTCATATATATACTTTAGGGAGGATTGGAATCCTTATCCCCACATGAGGAATTTTAAGCATAAAATCTTTTTTTTTTAAACTACTATTGATACATTATCATGAACTAAAGTCCATAATTTACATTAGGGTTTGATACTTGTGCGGGGTTTTTGCTTTTGTTTCTTTGAAAAACTGTGTTGAGGCTATTTGTGTGTGTGTATAATGATTGCCACATCATATGTAAGTGTATATTTACCTGCCAAAGAAACTACCAAACTGTTATCCAAATTGGTGGTGCCATTTACATTCCCACCAGCAATGTGTGATGTGTGTTCTATTCTCACCAACACTTGATAGTTTTTTTAATTTTAGCCATTCTAATAGGTTTAGAGATGTCTCATTATGATTTAAATTTGCAGTTCCCTAATGACCAGTGATGCTGAGCATCTTTTCTTGTGTTTGTGATTCACATGTTTTCTTTGGTCAAGTGTCTCTTCAAATCTCTTGTCCCCTGCACTGTTTTTTATTATTGAGCTTTAACAGTTGTTTTTATATTCTAGATATGAGCCCTTTATCAGCTATGTCATATGCAAATGTTTCTTTCAGTATGTGATTTATCTTTTTATTTCACAATGTTTTTAAACAGCAGGAATTTATAATTTTGGTAAAGCCCAGTTTATCAATTTGATCTTTTACAGATTGTGTTTTTGGTGTGCTATCTATCATTGCCTAACTCAAAGTCACAAAGTTTTTCTCTTGTTTTCATCTAGAAGTTTTATAGTTTTAGATTTTTACATTTAGACCAATGATCCATTTTGAGTTAATTTTTGTATATAAAAATAAATTGTATATGGTACTTCAAAGTATGGCTCAAAGCTAATTTTTTTTTCATACGGATATTCAGTTACTCCAACACTATTTATTGAGAAGATTGTTTCCGCATGCTTTGCAACTCTCAAAGATCATTTGTCCATATATGTGTGGTTCTATTTTGGGACTTTCTGTTGTGTTATATTAATCTGTTGAGCTTTATGCCAATATCACACTATTTTGCTTATGGTAGTTTTTTAATGTCTTGAAATCAGATTATGTATTAGTCATCTGATTTCTTTTTCAAAGTTGTTTTGGCTATTCTAGGTTTTTTGCATTTCTATATGAGTTTTAGAATAAGTTTGTCAATTTTTGCAAAAATGCTTGCTGGGATTTTTATTAGGATTATATTGAATCTATGGATCAATTTCCAGAGAATTCTGTCTTAATACTGAGTCTTCTGAACTATGAACCATGACTAGCTCACCATATAGTTAGATTTTCTTTAGTGTTTTATAGTTTTAGTTACAGGCCTTTCACATCTTTTGTCAGATTTATTCTAGGCAGTTCATATTTTTTAATGCAGTTATTAATAAAATTTTATTTCTAATTTCCAATTGTTTGCTGCTGGTATTTACAAATACCATAAATTTTTGCATATTGGTCTTATATCTTGCAAATTTGCTAAACTCATTAGTTCTAGATTTTTTAAAGATTTCATCAGATTTTCTATATAGACAATCCTATCATCTGTGAATGAAGACAGTTTTAGTTTCTTTTCATTCTAGATGCCTTTTCTTTTTCTTGACTTATTGCACTGGTGAGAAACTCCAATACAGTGTTGAATGGAAATGGTGAGAAGAAACAGGCTTTTTTTTTCTTCCTGAGCTAAGGAGGAATGCATTCCATCTTCCATAATTAAATATGATTTTAGCTATAGATTTTTTAGATGTCCTTTATCAGATTAAGGAGGGTCTCTTCTCTTACTAGTTTGCTGAGAATTATTAATCAGGAATAAATTTTGGATTTTGTCAAATGTTAAATGCCTTTCTGCATCCTCTGAGATGATTATGTGTTGTCATTGTTTTTGTTTTGAAAAACAAACTAGCTCTGTGGAATAGAACAAATGGGAACAAAAGGTTAAAATTTTTAGAATAATATACTTGTTATTCTCTAGAAGAGAGTTCAGTAAACTTTTTCTGTAGTAAATATTTTTTACAGTAAATATTTCAGATAGTTAATATTTTAGGCTTTGCAGAACACATAGAGTGTCACTTCTGTTTTTCATAACATTCCTTTAAAAAGTAAACTATTCTTACATTCAAAAATTTTGGTCTGGCCACTCGAGCTAAAAACTGTTTTTATGTTATTAGAGTTGGCTATATATTGGGTTGTCAGAAAACTCATGATGCATTTTTGCAACAAAAAACATAGAAAAAATATGTCATGACTTTTCCAACAACCCAATAGCCATAAAAAGAAGCAGCAGCAGAAACGACAAAACTGTATGTGGCCCAAATAATCTACCACTGGCCTTTTACCAAAAACACATAAACAAAAAAATAAATAGAACTTCGCCTACCCCTTATTCTAGAATACTGTTACAAAATACTTCAAAAGGAATATTGCATTTGCATATACTGTGTATGACCAAGGTTAAATGAAGCCAAGAGTGGAAGCTGCTTCTCATCTATGGTACTACTATCTAAACTGGGAATTTTTTTGAAAAGAGTGTAATTATTAAAACACGTGGTGTGAGGGCTGGCCGAGTGGCTCAGTTGGTTAAGGGCTCGCTCAAGAGTTTGAGCTCTGAGCAACAGCAGTTCGAGTCCCGGCCCAAGCTGAGCAGCCACTGAGCTGCCAACAGGTGGCAGGATGGCTCAGCAAAAAAAACCCCAAAAAAACATGTGGTGTGAAGAAGCAGCTGAGGATGTCAATTTCATTATTACTCTCAAAATGAGTTGATGGTAACTATGCTTGATTTCTCAGAGACTGAAAGACTTGGCTCCTTGGACAAGCGATGGCTGAGACTTGGTTCTTCGGAAATAGACAAGGTATTGTCTTGATTGGCGAGGTGTTATCTTTAAGTCCCCCCTTTAAGTGTATTTAACTGACACTTATATAGCAGTAATTATAGTCCTGGCATTATTCTAAGTGATTTATCCTCTGGTTTCGTTTCCTTGTCTATAAAAGGGAGATGATAATGATACTAATAGTACCGTCTTCATAGGGTTGCTGAAGGGGTTACGTCTGGTCAAGTAACCTATCTAAGATATTCATAGATTGGTGGAGCTAGAATCTGGTTCTTCAGTCTGTACCATGCTGTTTCCTGAGTACATTATGTTCTCCTTTCTTGGCTTCTTCCCTTGACCATCTCGTCATCTTCCCCAGGTTTTCCAGATTGCCACAATGACTGATGGATGTGAGATGTGAATGAGAAGTCCCATTTGACATCCCTTTTAGTGAACTACAAGATTTATGACACTTTTTAAGCAGTGTTCAATTTTAACTTGTGGTATAAAACAATGTTTTATTAATCTTGATTTAAGATCTCTTCAAGAATTTGAAATATTATGAGTGAGGAGGGCCAGAATGTTTCAGAGAGGAAGAGAGAGACAAGAAGTATAAAACTAATGAAACTAAGAATTAGGAAAGCTTCCACCCTTTTCTCTTCTCTAACTTGAAAACAGATTTGAAATGTGGAGATAGTCAAAGGGCTTTCCCTAGTTTAGCTTCATGTGGATCAATTTTAACCAGTTTTTGTTTATCCAAATGAACTTCTCTGGGGTAACCATTAACTGCATATTAATTATGACACTGACAGCTTTTAAAAGTCAAGAAAAAAATAACCAAATCAAAATGACATTGTAAACTACCTCCCCAAATTTATTTCGCTTAATGTGCACATCACCAGGGACACTGCCTTTCTGCCTAGGGGATGGGCAGATATGCGTCTATCCAATGCTCAGTTCCACACAGATCCACAAAACAGACTCCCTCTTGTGGTTAGTTCCAATGCACTGCCCTGGGCCAGGCCTGATTTGGTTCTCCCATAGGTTCATGGTTCTTGGTTTTCCCCTTTCTATGTAAACGCATTACTTTCTTATCACGCCCCTAGTTGTATGGCTTTACATATATACCAGTTAAGTAGTGTGGGTCTCTTTCTGCCTGGGAAGGGGCCCATTGTTTGACATACAAGGTCACCAGGGAAAACTACACTGTTATCTGCTACAGCCTTTTCACTTTTACTTGAGCTTCCAGGGAACTCATCATGTGCCCTGTGGGGTGTCGAAAGCCTTGTTCTTTTACCCAGATTTATCCTTTCCCAAGTACTCAGGTTCTGAAGTGGCAACTTTAAATGCATTAACTCCATGTAAAAGCTCTATCTTGGTGTCTTCAGCTATTGATTACTCAAATTTATCATCTACTTCAAGTAGCTTTAGTTCTATCTCTCATTTGGGGAGTATCTTTCTTGAGGGAGAGGTGTTCTACTCTAGAAGTAGTACATCTTCATTCTGGTAAATCTAGAAAATATAGATAAACAGAAAGATTAGAACCATCTGTAATCCAATCATCTAGAGTCAACTTGCTGGTAACATTTTTATGGATATTCCCATAGTATTTGTCATATACGAGTATACATTTCTTTTTTTCAGAAATTGGATCACTTAGTACAACTCTGTCTTTTAGACATTTTTCTTTTAATTTTTCTGAGCTTATACTCTTCTACAACATCAATTTTCATGATCTATCACAAAGGTTTGCTTTAATTTATTAAATCTGCTGTTGTCCACAGGTCTCATTCCAGGAGGATTTTCGTGGAGAAGATGAGTGGACACCAACTAGAGACACTGAGAACAAAGGCCTCATGATATGATGTTTGGGTGTGTCTTGATGGGGAGGGCAAGTGTGCTTTTGTGGTCAACTATGAGATAGGTGCGTTCTGTCAGGTGGAGATTTCTTTGAAATTGTGCATTTCCACTCATACAACAAATGGTGCCATTATATACCTAGTACCAAGGTATAAAACCTTCTTGAGGTATCTTCGGTCTCCCAATGTATGTACTTCAAAGTGATACTAGGGTATTATAATAAAGTATACTTTTGATGACATATGAACTGAGAAGCATTTATTTGTATGAAATATGTTTCAAAGACAATACAAACAATATTATGAGTTCTTTTTGTAATAGATAAGGATTTCTTCATACTACTTGGAATGAAAAAATGTCATATTATTTGGAGCCCTTGTAAAGAACAGCAAGAAGTATTCTATTTTAATCATTGGGGGGGGGAGTCTTTCAAAATTTAGACTATACCAGGACCCCAACTCTGAACTCTGAGAAAAGGATCAGGGAATGTGGGTAGCTTTGTTGTTTCGTCCACTGGTTTGATTTGAAGATGCCGCTTTTCAGGCCCTAAAATTTTAAATTTATGCTACATCTCCTGTGGCTCCACGCACCCTCTGCTATCAATAGTTAATGTGCATGGTACATACAGTCCCCATGGGACCACGATGCTTTCTTCTTTCCAAGATTCCTCTGCCTTGGGGATGCCAAATGTGCGTAGAGTGATAATATTGGCCACTATCTGAAATGGAAATCCCAATCATTCCAGTGGATCCAGAATCCATCTTGTGTTTAACTTGGACAGTTTGTCCTTAGAGCCTTGTTGGGTCCCAGTCATCCAGTCAAACACAGTGGGGAAGAAGGGGGTTCTTTAAACTACCTTGTCCCCACCTGGTTTGAAACATAGAAATGATGTCAACTTTCAGCTGTGAGCAGGAAAATACGACTCCAGACAAATGTCTGACTGCAGTTCTATAAAGAAAGACTTTCAAAGTGAAGTAAGTTCATTGTAGCCAGCCTAGCCTAGGGTGATTAGGCTTTGGGAACAGCTCCATCAATTTGAGCCTCAGGTAACTTCTAAAATGCAGTGTTAAAATCACAGACTGTTACATCAGCATTTAGATCCTAGCTCTGTGGTTACAGACCAAGCACACAACTTTAGGAGAAGTTATTTAAACTCTGTGAGCCAAAATTTATATTTAAAAGTCAAGTAATTGTAACCTTGCAGGATTGATGAAAGATTAGACAAGGGATCTTTTGTAAAGGGCTTGGCTCAGAACAGGTGCCCACTGAAGTTAATTGTCTTTCTTCCTTTTTTTCTTTAAGTTCTCACCTGTGTCTAAAAATTTTAACCTGATATAATAGCAATGAGTATCATGACAAAATACTACTGTTACCTTTATTACTACCACCAAAAAATAGATAAGGTTTACTAAGCAAATGCCAGACACTGTGTCATAATGGCTTTACATGGATTTTACTAATCAGCATAAACCCAGAATATAGTTACAACTATTAACTTCATGGAAAAATGAAAAAACTGAGGCTTAAAGAAACTTGCCCAGACTCACACAGCTAGAGAGCGACTGTGACTTATATGAATAAGTAATATTTAGTCCCCAGTATTCATCATGAAATTAGAGCACATTTATATTGCAAGGGAGGAAACTATAGGCTGTTTATGTCTAATTTTTTACAGTTACAAACAGGTGACAAAGTTTGTCAATTTACAACATTTGCTGACTTGTCCATAACCTTAAATAGCTTGGTAGAGTTGATTGTGGCTTTCAAACAAGAATCAGTAAGTCGAGTGTAGCCAAGAGAGAGGGGATAACCAAGTACTCTGAGATCAGATTTGAAATGTTAGATTCTTTTTTAGCCATACTATGTTGTACTTAGCTCCATGAACAAACTGACAATATGGTTGATACAACCATGTGATCGTTGAGTCCTTTTTAGGACAACCCTACCTCATGATTGTCCAGACTGCTTGAACACCTCCAAAGATGGGGAACATATCACCTCTTAAGGAAGTCCTTTTCACCTTTAGAGAACACTGACTGAAAATCCTGCCGATTGGTGTAGTAGTGGCCTAAATGTGAATAAGCAAAACTTTTAAAACATCAGAAGAAAATAGAGAAAAATATCTTTATGACCTTGGAGCAGTGAATTATTTCTTAAGCAACATCACAAAACAAAAAATTGATATATCTGATTGCATTTAAAAATTTAAATTTCCATTTCTCAAAAGACATTATGAAAATATGAAAAATAAGTCACAGGGAGATGATATTTTCAGCACTTATAAATGACCAAGAAGTAATGTCCAATGTGTGCATGTATGTATAAGAGAAGGAAACAATACAATAAAACAAAAAAATGATAGGAAGACTCTAGACACTCCTTAGGGGGGAACAAAAATGGAGATTGACTTGATTAAGCTTGATTTTCATTTGTTAGCTTGATAAACATTTAACTGTTAGGACATTAGTCTGCAATTCTTTGAGGCTCTTTCAGTGTGGACAAGGAGCTAGTGGTTTTTTTGGGTTTTTTTTAAAGTTGTTTAATATGTTTTCCATAAACTTTCCAAAAGTTGTATCTTCAAATGTAAATATAAACAATGTGCCTTTAGCAAACTAAGCAATTTTGAAAGTTTAACATGGGAAATTTAATCCAAGGAAATTATTTTAGTCATAATAACCGAAATTTACTAAGCCTATTATGTACCTTGTGCTTTCTATGTCTAATTTCTAATCCTTGCAAAATGAAGGTAACAGATACTGTTACTCTCACTTAGTAGATAACATTGGAGCTGAAAGCATTTTAATAACTTAGCCAAGGTCACACATATAGAGTGGCAGAGCGATTGCGAACCCAAGTTTGGAAGGCTCCAAAATTCTCTGCCCTGTCTTGTCTTCGCTCTGAAGATCACAAAGAAGGGACACATGACCCAGCCTGAGTGTTCATAAAGGGCTTTCAAGAGGAAAGGATGTTTGAACGTAGTCCCAGAAGGATAAATAGTGTGGACGGAAAAGGGGCCACATGTTATACCTGACAAGCTCAGGAGACTGAAAATAACCACAGAGGATGGTGTGAACATAAAAATTCTTAACTAAGGTGGGCCATGGTGGGAAGTCACATCTCAAGCTTCCTCATTAAATTAACCTGTGTCTTTTCAGTGGGCCTGTTCTTTGTCTTGTTGTACCTAAAATAACATCTGTAATCCTTTTTCTGGACCACAGCTGGAAACTGCAAAATTTCTCATTATCATGCTTGTCTCCTGATTACCATCTCTATGTGCTGGGCTTTAGGGAACTACATCTTTATCCAATTATGATGTGTAATTTAGTATATTGCTAGTTTCATTGACTGCTCCATCAGAAACATGTTTCTGTGCTGCTACAGTTTTCTCGATGATTTTCCATGACTTTTTTTTTCTCTAAAGGAGACATGGCCTTTCCCACATCACTGGACAGTTAGACTGGTTATTTGCTGGTTTTCCAAGGCTACTGGACTGTGAGGCTTCTGTAGGACTTCTCACTATGCCACGTCTTCCCACTGGAGCCTCTTTAACAGGCTTCACACCTTGTTCTTCCCATTCCAGGGGCATAGGTATGATACATATTAACTTTTTTTATTGAGGCAATGTTGGTTTGTAATATTATATAAGTTTCAGGGGTACAAAATTATAATTCAATATCTGTATACACAATAGAATGCTCACCACCATAAGTCTAGTTTATCCAGGGTTCTTTCTCAGTGAATTACCGGTCTTTCCAATATTCACCATGTCAGGCTCTAGCCTTTGATACATTCCCTGGGTCTTTGTTATGTAAATCACTTCAAATCCTGTTTTGGAACAGGTATGGTATAGAGAATGAATACACTTCCTGGGAGAACAAGGATTCTGTTTACAGAAGGTACAGCACTACAGTGCATAAGTAGTGACTTCCTGCTTATGACAATTGCATGCTTTCGTTGATTAGGTGCTCATGTAAACAAGGTGTATAGCTGCAGCTCAAGGCCTTGGAAGAAGGGTCTCTTTCATCTAGCTGCCTAGAGAGGAGATGGGTTCAGGATTAACAGCTTTGATGGAGGCACTATAGGAAAGTGGTTAATAGCACACAGGATAAGCCAGATGGATCTGGGCTAGAGTCCCAGTTCTGCTCTTAACGGATGTGAGATTTTGGAAAAGTTGTTTATCTTCTATGAGCTATAGAAGGTTGTTTTGGATTTAAATAAGACCCAGTATATAGTGAGTGTTCAGGAAAAATTAATATTGTTACTGGGATGGTTTCTTTGAAATAACAATTGCAAAGCTTTGAATACAAGATGATGGTGAACCGTATGTGGTCATAAGGCACAAAATAATGAAACGACTGGCGCCATCAGAGTTTCCACTGAGGGGTTGTTTTTCACTTTCTCCCAATGTGATTTGACAATCAGGAAGGAAACCAGGCTTCTAACTATGGATACAGCTGCAGCTATGGGTTTAAGTGAATGAATAACTGGAATGTATCCCTGGGAAACTAGTTTAATTTTTCTGTAGCCTACTTTCTCTTCTGTAGAATACTGATTCATGGAAAACCAATGGTTTGGGAAAACCCACTAGATAGAGATTCTGTTTATAGCCATGCTTACGTGGTTCTAGGAACATGGAAATACTGGAAGTTCAATTACTCATATTCCATGTCCTGCTTTCAGTGGCATTTACCCACTGACAAAATGCTTGTGTTCACAAAGGCCTTCAGGAAACTGAAAGCCATTTTCGCTGAGGCCTAATTTGAGGTGAGCTGGCACATATCAACAGGACATAATGCAGGTGTGCTCTGCTTT
>NW_017731497.1:1824619-1840824 GCF_001890085.2 Hipposideros armiger | reverse complement strand
AGATATGTGGTTAAAAGCACCTGACAGTCATAAGACCTGGATTGTAAATCAGGTTCAATTCAACACAATATAATTCATCAAATATTTACTGAGCACTTATTTTTTTCCTGGCATTGTATCTCCAGCTGCTGGAATTGGATAAGAGATGAATAGGACAGCCAGGCTTGTCCTTGGATAGGGCAACTGGGATGGAGGCAGACCAGGTTATGCATTGCAGCACTTTTATTTTATTTTCCATATATTCATAATAGGTCCCCCAAACTCTACTCTGGTTGAATTTCCCCAGTCCTTGCCCTCAAGAAATTCAGTCCGTTAGGGGAGACAAACCTGTAAACCTAAAATCCCAAAGCAGCATGCAAAATGTGGCAGTGGTGATACACAGATGGCTTATGGAGGGCATAAGGAGGGACTGAGGAACTGTGGTGGGGGAGTTGGGTAAAGGGTCCCGAAGGGATGATGTCTGGCTGAATTATGGAAAATAAACAAGACTCCTACAGAGAGAAAAAGTAGAGAAAGCACATTTCCGATAACAGGCAGCAACACATGCAGAGCCAAATAAACAGGAAATTGCTAATTCCAGGTCCTGCCATTAAGTAGCTTTATTTAACCTTTATGGAATTTCCTCAAGTCTCTCTGGGCTTCCGGTTTTCTCACTTTAGAAAATAAAGGTTGGGGTGGGATGATGCAACCTAGATTTTCTGTTAGACTTTCTAACTGGGTATCTCCGTGCTGGAACAAAGAGAAAAGCGGTCACTTTGGAAATATTTTATTTCTAGGGCATGATCCAGAAGCACCATCTTTTGTGACAAGATGACAGGCAGAGCCTGAAGTCATTCAGAAACTTTTGCATACATTAATTCACCCACGTCACCACTATTTAGCATTGATTGAGCCAGGCTCTATGCTGTTAAGGAAGCCAGCGTGCAGCACAGAGATGCGTTAACTAATACACGAGTACGATGGAAACCGTATTGGTCTAGAGACGGCAGGTGCGTGGAGGCAGTAAAATGGAAGTCCTTAAGGCGCGCAAGTCTGTGAAGGGTGGCAGGATTTAGCTCCTAGCAAAAAGGAATTCACTTTCTCCAAGAGGCCGCCAATATTTTCAGCTGCCAATTGTCCCTGGACGGGGCGACGAGGCTCCCTGTCTTCACCTGCAACCTCTCACAGGCCTGTGTACGGGGCTTCGGGCACGCAGAGCGGATGCGAGTCCCAGGGCTGACCAGAGGGTGCCTGCTCCAGCGACAGCTCCGCTCACACGTGAGCATCAGCTGCAGGGCCGCCCAGCGTCTGCGGGAAGGAGTGGCCCGGAAGGCGGACTGTCCAGGGCCTCCAGGGATTGGGCTCCCGGCCAAGGGGCGGGACTCAGGCAACCGGTATAATAGAGGAGCACCACTGTCTCCGCCACAGTGCCGAAGCTGACGACTCATCCGCGCCCTTGAGGCAAGAACACTAAACTCTTGCAACTCTTGACCCAGAGGGACAGAGGAAGAGGAAAAGGTCTGATTTCTATTTTGTCGTTTATTTTGTACCAATGAATGTAAGGCCGGGCGGGTTTGTGGGTGCGCGGGAACTCGGCTGAGACGGATCCAGGAGGTAAACGCATTGGTACCCTCAGAGGGCCCGGGGAAGGGGTGCAGCCACGTCTCGAGGGGGCCCTCAGGCGTCCCAACTCAGCAGCTTCTCTTCCCCGCAGGAGCGCTTCTTCCCGTCACTTCCAGCCCCAGCCTTACAGGATGCGGCTCCTCGGGAAACTCCGAGCCTCCAGCGCGGGCAGCGCTGCACCGGAGCCCGCCTTCTCCAATGTGCTCACCCCGGGTCGCATCCCTGAGTTCTGCATCCCGCCGCGGCTGCCGGCGCCCTGCGCGCCTGAGTCCCAGCCCCCGGCCGCCGCTGTGCCCCGGCGGTGCGCGGCGGAGCCCGACCTGTGGCCGAGAGGAGCTGATGACAGCGCCCCGCGCACGGACTGGGACCCGCGCTCGCAGGCCGCGCTCTCGCTGCCGCACCTGCCCCGCGTGCGCACCGCCTATGGCTTCTGCGCGTTGCTGGAGAGCCCGCACACCCGCCGCAAGGAGTCGCTCTTCCTCGGGGACCCCGGCGCCTCCGCGCTCCTGCGGCTGCCCGCCTCCGAACCCGTGCTCCGCGCGCGGGCCCACACCTACGGCGGCGGAGGAGACGCCCCCATCGGGTCCGCGGGCGATGGCCCCTCCCGCGCCTCCACGGTCCCCGGCGGCCTCCGTCCGCCCCGGGACGCGCTGAGCCCGCGGTCCCGCGGCCGCCGCCTCCTGCGCGCCCCTGAAGTGCTGCTGAGCCGCGCGCTGCGGGCCCGGAGGAGTCGTGGCTTGGCCCGGGACCCCTCCGCGTCCCCTCCTCCGCCCCCAGGCCCGCAGCCCGAGCGCTTAGAGGCCGAGGGCACAGTGACTCTGGGCCGCGCCGGCGGCGCCCTGCGCCTGGCCGCCGAGTACAGTCGACCGAGCGGCCGCCTCCGCATCCGGCTGCTCCGCGCCGAGGGCCCGGCTGAAGGAGCCGCTGAGTTCCCCGCCGTCGGCTGCCGCGTGAGCTTTGTCCTGCAGCCGCCGGGCAAGACGCACCGGAGGCGCAGCGCCGTGGTCCGCCGGAGCTGCAAGGCGGTCTTCGACCAGGACTTTTGCTTCGACGGGCTCTCGGAGGACGAGGTGCGCTGCCTGGCGGTGCGCGTCAAGGCCGAGAACAAGGGCCGCGGCTTGGAGCGGGGCCGCCTGCTGGGCCGGGGCGAGCTGCTGCTGGGCTCCCTCCTGCTGCTCTGAGGGCACACAGGCCTCAGGCGCTGCCTGCGGGGAGCTTTCTGCTCGCTGGGGACTCTTGGACACTTGACAGCTATTTTGTACAAATTAAATATTATTTATTAGTTTTTCTATTCATTGTCTTGCTTTATTGATATTTTAGTTCTTAGCTGCCTGCTTTTGTCGTCGTTTATTGGTAGGGAAGGAAAAAATAATACTCCCTCTATTCACAACACCCAATCCGCTTTTCCAGACCCTTTTAAATTTAGAGGCAAAAAGGGTTGGCTTGTCACTAGAAGAGAAAGGAACTACACCCCTTCTGCGTTGTTGTTTTTCTTCCCTGCTTCATACTAATGCCAAATGATTTGCGGGTTTAAAAAGAAAAGCCATTCCTTCAGAATCGTGCCCAACGCTAATATTCACATGTACAGCTTTACATATTTATTGTGGCACAGGTTCATATTCTCATTCGTGCACACAAACGCATGAGTGAGAACTATAATAAGGACACATTAGTGCGAAAAGTATTCCTTTCCCATTAAGAAAGAACAGGATTCTTTTGAAAGTGAAGTCTTCAAAAGTTGCTGGGCAAAAGGGAACCGAAATGGATGGATGGTCATGCGGGGAATAGATATTCCTGGCATCCCCCTCTCCCTTCTGCAGAAGGAGCCCTGGGAAACCTTGCTATTTCAGAAGGGAAATCTTTCTTGCCTCTGTCGACAAGTTGATACTTTTTGTGGTATTGTTTCCACCTAACTCTGGATTTAAGTTACATAGTAACTAATAGTTTTGCAATAGGATTTCCCAGATGAGTTGAAATGTAACCTGTTTTGTTGTTTAGAACACTGGGTTCTAAGAGTGTTTATTAATCCTATTTATTTTCATTTGCTGATTCAACAAATAGACCTGAGTCTACTGAAAACTGATTATACCCAAGAGAGTTTGCCCTAGGCATCTGCCGTGTGGTGGAAAGCACAATGGGTGGGAAGATAGACTCCAATTTTTTTCCTGCCACTTGCCACTTATCTGAAATAGGGCCAATCAGTTCATCTCCCTAAACCTCACTTCCTGCATAAGTGAAATGGCATTGATACCTACCTCACAGGGTTTTTGTGAAGATATACCTTAATATTCAAATAACCCTTACATAGGAAAATATGAAATACGACAGCGCGCTTGAAAAGGCTTGAACTGTACTTGTGAATAGGCTCTCAGTAATGTTCCAGAAAATGAATTCCTTCACTTCTCCTTTTTTTCCAACTGTTTTTCCTGAGTCCTTGAGTGGAGCCTAGCAAAATGGAAGGCTACCCAAGACTGAGGATTTAGGGGGACAAGGAGTGGGAATATCGAACCAACCCTTCAGGATCCGCATGGTAAAATTCACCCTAATAATTGGCACTCGTTTTGCATCAGAAAGCCCTTCAGCATTGTTGTTACTGAAATGAGATTCTGGGTACAAATTTGTTTAGGATAAAACACATTAAAATTCTGGATTTTAGACATAATTTCAAAGTGCACAAATCAGCCCTTAAAAATCACCTGATCAAATGACTCCTGAAATTGAGGAAATGCCACAGAGGTGACTTCCCCAAAGCCATGTAGCTAGTGACTGAGTTCAAACAAGAACCAGGTTCCCCTGACCTCTCCGGAGGCCTGCCTACGCTCTGTTCTCTCTCGTTCAGCAGTTATTTATTCAGTCCTTACTCTGCGACGGGCGCTGTACTAAGCCCAGGGGATGCAGCTATGAAGAAAACAGACAAGGTCTCTGCTCTCCTAGGACTTCATTTTAGTACGGGCAACCAAACAATAGCCAAGCTTTCTTATTACAGATTGTGGCGACTATCATGAAGACAATGAACTAGGGAGAATGATAGAGACTCGGGGCTGGGGCAGTGACAGGTGGGATGCTCTTAGACAGAGTGGTCAGAAAAGGCCTCCCTAAGGCCTGCAGAAGGAATCATCTGCAAGAGACACTTAATCTATTCTAATTACCGCATAATATGTCCATAAGACCCTTGAATACACCCAAACCAGGATTCTTGATTTTCCCCTTCCAAATCTCCTCCTCCCCTAGTCTTCCTCATTTCAATAAATGGCACCATCATTCTTTCTTTCACACAAACCAAGAACCTGGAATCATTCTTAACTTTTCTCTCTCATAATGTCACCTCCTCCTTAGAGCACCCTCCCCTGGCCATCCTACCTAAAATAAATAAATAAATAAATAAATAAATAAATTAATTAATTAATTAATAAAAACTCAAAACAGCATTGGCATCATCGTCACTATCACTGTTTTATTCTTCTTCATAGCACTTATTACTACCTGACATACAATTTTTTTTGTTTTACCTTCTCTTCTGCTAGAATGTCTGCTTTATAAAGGCAGGACCTTTGTTTATTCATTGCTCTATTTCTAGTGCCTAGAACAGAGTCTGGCACATAGTAGACACTCAATAAATACTGATTGAGTGTTGAATGAATACAGGAAGAGATGAAACCAATAGAGAAGAGTAGAGGACCTAAGACCAGGCCTTGAGTCAAACCAACATTCATAAACTCAACAGAGTGGGAGAAGTCAATGTAGGAGAGAGACAAGCAGAGCCAGTGGGGTAGAGGAAAGACCAGAGGCACATGGAGTCATGGAAGCCAAGATAGGAAAGTATTCCAGGAAGGAGGGGATGTTCAACTCATTTCAATCTTGCCAGGAACTCAAGAAAAATGAGAACAGAGAAATGCCCATTGGCATTGGCAAGATGAAGGTTAGCAATAAAGTCGACTAGAGCAGTTCTATGCGAGCAGTGACAACAGGAGCCACACTACAATGGGTTAAAACACGAATGGAAGGTGAAAAAGTACAGACAGAAAGTTTTGGAAAAGGGGAGAGGAGAAAAAGTGCTGTAGCTGGAAGAGAATACTGAGTCAAAGGAGATTTGCTTTAATATTAAAGAATTCAACACATTTGGAATACCCAGAACAGAGGGAGATATTGACAGGGAAGAGAAAGCAATAACTGTAGGAGCAGAGCTTTTGGAAAAGCAAGAGACTGTCCAGAACATACATGGGTAGAAGCAGGGATCAAGAGCCCATGTTCCTGCTCTTGCTCCATATCTCCACGCTGCATCCACAGCATCGTTTCATCCTGAGGTAGTCCCACTGGTAGTCCTAAGATGTTGGCCAGAAAAAGCTGTGATGACCCTATGATTTCTCATTCGAGTTCAGGCTAGAGAGAAGGCCTTGTTTCTGCAAAGACTCCCATAAGATTGAGGAAGAACCTCAGAAGGCCCCAGCAGATTTCTCTATGTACAGTAGCCCCTTAGCCATGGTTTAGCTTTCTATGGTTTCACTCTCTGCAGTTTTAGTTACCTGCGGTCAACCAGAGTCTGAAAATATTACATGGAAAGTTCCAGAAATAAACAATTCATGTGTTTTAAATTGCACACCATTCTGAGCAATGAGCATGATAAAATCTCCCACTGTCCTGCTCCGTCCCCCCCCCCCAGGACATGAATTGTCCCTTTGTCCAGCGTCTACATACTGTATGTGTTACCTGCCTGTTAGACACTTAGGCGCTGTCTTGGTCATCAGACCCACTGTCAGTTTTGCGATGCTTGTATTCAAGTAACCCTTGTTTTACTTAATAAGGCTCCAAAGCTCCAGTGTATTGATGTTGGCAATTCAGATATGCCAAACAGAAGCTGTAAAGTATTTTCTTTAAGTTAAAATGTATGTATGTATGTATAGGAAACAACAGTATATAGAGGGTTTGGTACTATTCGCAGTTTCAGACATCCACTGGGGTCTTGGAACATATCTCTCTGTGGATAAGTGGGGACTACTGTATTTTATTGGCCCAAATTGGGTTGCAATCCCAATCACGAACTGCTCCCTGCAAGGGGAAGAGTGTTAGCCTTAGAGTTATAGGGCCTATCTCTGTAGCTGAGGGCGAGATCAGTGTCTACTGAGCCGGATGCTTCTTCCTGTTAGGAAGGAAGAAAGGGGAAATGAGGTGCAGTGCTATAAAGAGCAGAAAATCTGAGGCCCAAAAGACCCAGCTTCAAATACAGGCTCTGCTACCAGGTAGCTGTGTGATCTTGGGGCAAATACTTAACTTTTTTGAACCTCAGTTTTGTCTTTTCTAAAGTATTGGGTGTGAAGATGCCAAGGGTTAAATGAGATCATTACATTTAGTCACAGCAAGATTCATAGTAACAGGGGCAGGCAGCATTTTATTTTCAAATGTAAGTTGGACATCCCCTCTTTATCACATGCAGGTGAGTATGATTTTGCTGAACGGCTTTATGTACTTCTGTGGTTCCCATCTTAAGTCTGTACAAAGGGCTGTCAGTCTACTGGGAACATGTCTGGGTGGCTGCACTAAATGGTACAAACACAAAGAATTGCATCTTTCTATTCCACCGGTTGTACACATTAGGCTCCATCTGCCATGTTCTGCAGAGAGGAACAACAGCTCAGCTGATGTGTGCTTCTCAAGTCCAACCGTTTTGATGAGTTTTTCATCATTTGTGGACATGCAGGCCTTGATAAGATATCCCCATGTGACCAGACACTAGTATTTATCCTGATAGGGGAAATCCCTATTTTGTTTTGTTTGGCAAGAAGAATAGGATTTATTTTCCAGATTGGTAACAGTTCCTGATTTTAAAAGGAGCCAACGACTTCTGTCTCTGTCTGTCAGGGGACAGTGCTTCATTTGTCTGAACTGTCCACACAGCGTCCAGATCTTTGTCACTTCCTCCTCCTGGCCACCTGGACCAGAGCCACTATGTCTTCCTCCTTTACACACCCTGCTTGGCACTGCTTTCTTTACCACGATCACATTTTTTACATTTAAATAATTTGAGTTTTACAGAACACTTGTCAAAATAGTACAATGAATACCCTTATACTCTTCACCCAGATTCTCCAAATGTTAACATTTTACCATATTTGCTTAAATCATTATCATTATTTATTTATCTCTATCTACCTATCTATCTTTTTCTTTTCCTGAAAAATTTGGGAGTAAGTTGTAGACATGTTCCTCTTTTATTCCTAAATACTTCAGTATGTATTTCCTAAAAATAAAGATATTCTCTTTTATAATTCCCTTATAAAAATTGGGGTATTAATATTGATTCAATACTACTGGTAATCTGCAGACCCTATTCAAATTTTTCTAATTGGCCTATAATGTTTTGGGTTACATTTTTAGGAAAAGAAAATCCTGGATCACAAGTTGCATTCAATTGGCATGTCTCTTTAACCTTTAATTGCAAGCTTTCATGATCCTGACGGTTCTTAAAAGTTCAGGTCAGGTTTTTGTTTTTTTTAAAGTGGTGAAAGAAGTTTATTAGAAGAGACAGTATATTCCAAAGAATTAGGAGTGGGCCAAGCACAAAGAAAAACGACTCAAGGCCCAAGGTGGCATTATTAGGAGAAAAAATACACTCCAAAGGGTTTGGAGCGAGCCAAGCAAAAGAAGCTCAAAAGGCTAGGTCAGGTTTTGTTTTTTTTTTAAAAGCTTGTAGCAGAGGTGCCGGCCGAGAGGCGCGTTGGTTAAGAGCTGGCTTGGGACGCCAGCTCTGAGCAGCACAACCCCGGTTCGGATCCCACGTGAGAGCTAGTGATGCTACCCTCTGCAGCTAAGATGGTGAACAACAGCTCAACCTGGAGCTGGGCTGCCGTGAGTCACTGGGGATGGCGTAGGCTGCAGCCCCTGCTGCAATGGGCTGCTGTGAGCTACCGTGAGTGGCCGGCAGCCAGCGTGAGCTGCCAAGAGCCGCAGTAAGCGGCTGTCCAGAGGCCGGCGACCATCTGCCTCACCCGGGAAGAGCGAAATAATGGTGCCAACTTGAGCCAGTGAAGCAACGTCCTCCACAACTAGACTGAAGAACAAAACGACAGCAACTTGTCTGTTCCCCTTCCCCCAATTCCCCAGCACTGTTCCCATCCTCCCAATTCCCCAATAAAAATATTAAAAAAACAAAGCAAAACAAACAAACAAAAAAACTTGAAGAGCCATGAATGGGAACATCTGTTGTGGTTTTGTTTTCATGTAAATCACGTGATAGGAAACTCCAAACAGTTTAATCAGTTCTGTTCTGTGTGTTTCCATTCACCATAATGTGGTCATGGTCACAAGGTCATTTTTTGTTCCAATGAATAGAAATACAGAAAGGGAAAGGTGAGAAAAATAAGAGGGTGGAGGGAGGAGAGAAGGGGAGGTTTTCTATGCTCTCAGCTTAGCACAAAATGTGTCATCATCTGTACTATATTTTCCTTTTATAATAGGCCACCGTTGGGTTCCTCTTCTAAAGAGGAGAGAATGTGTATGGAACATTAGAGGTTTATGGAGCACTGACTCTGTGCTGCCTTCAAGGAACTTAGAATCTTGTGGAAGAGAAGGTATGTCTACAAGGCAAGACAAACTGGAAGGGGTCCAACAGAGGCAGATGTGAAAATGAAAAAGGCTGATGAGGTCTGACTTTCAAGGGCTCCCTGAAGGGCTGGGCTGATCTGCTGCTCTTATCTTCTGCTTTCTCCCTCCTGGATCCCTGAGTGGGAACCCAACACCTGGGACTTGCCCTGATGGGGTTAAACTCAGTTCACGGGGTGCTTCCCTTCTGCACATGTTGGGGGCCCCATGAGGGAAGGTGATGCAGGTGGAGAGTTTGATTTTCATCGAGGTTCACCCAGAGGTCTGGGTCTGCTCAGGACACGGGGAGGCCTGGACTGAAAGAATGGCCTGGTATGACCTCCTTGTGCCTGGGAGGCTGGGTCCAGGGCCAAGACCAAGGATGCAAGGAAAGAGTTTGCCATCTTATTGGAAGGCTGGCTTACTGGGAGCTGGAAAGGGCACATTCATTTTCAGGGTGTGAAGATCAAGGGAACAGAGCCTAGTGAGGAAAAGGGTTGGGGGGAGGCCTACTGTAGACTCTATGGCCACAGCACGGCTGTACCAGGCCTACTTCCCTATGTCCTCTCCCACCTCCCCAGGGTCTGTTCCCAGAAGCTTATATAGGAACTGAATATTTGTAAAATGGATTCTATTTTTACGCCTTCCTATATTATGCTTCCTGAGATGTTTTATTATTTCTGCTTGGACCTCAGCTGTGTTTCCATAAACTTGAGCTTTAACAAACTTTCTCTATTTCAACCTCTCTTCCCCAAGCCAACCTTCTCCCTAATTCCTCTTAAATGTAAAGGCAAGGTTTTTGTTTAAAGGAACACTCCAAGAATTCCTGCTTATAATTTTTATTTTCTTTTTATGGATTTCCCTACTATTCGTTGGGAGGAGGTAGAGTGATACCAGACCATCTGAGTCCCATTAAGGTTCATCCACTTAATACCTGTGTGACCTCAGATAATTTACTTAAATTGTATCAACCTGTTTTCTCACTTGCAAAATGGGGCTGATAATAAAAACAATAGCACCTACCTAATTTAGGATTGCACAAAGAATTAGAGATAATACATGCAAAGACCCTGGCATAACGCCTGGCACATAATAAACACTCAGTAATAGATACCCATTTATGTTGTCTTAAAAGAAGTCATTTCTGTACTTTTTAACACCCTGGTAAACAACTCACAGCACAGTCCTGGGAACTGGGAACTCTTACCCCGTGAGAATTGCTCAGCACTTACAGAACTTTCAGGAATGTCCTGTTTGGGGGGAGATTAATATTTCATGCTTTGTTTGGATGTAAGAATCAAAATAAGCTCAGTTTTCACTGTGAAATGAGATCCTTTTTTATTGTCTGCCTTGATACCCCAGAATCTAGTTTCCCCACGGTCAGGATTCACGCCTTGCCTTGCTGACTACTGTATACCCAGTACCTAGCATAGTACTTGGCACATAGTAGGCACTCAATAAGTATTTCCTGATGAATAAATGAATAGTAGATTATTTCCAGTAAACTGTTTAAGGAAGCAAGGAAACCTATGTCTATATCTGTGTATCCACGTAGCCATTCTTTTTATGTCTCTGACCACACTGGTAATTACACTAAGTGTAAATAAATACATGCCTCATCTTGGGCCTGCAGTGGGGGGGGGACGGGGACAGCAGTGGCTGAGGGAGGAGTGTCAGCCCATGGACTTGGGGAAAACTCAGTGTGTGTGGCATGCTCTGGGAGGCACAAGAAAGCACAGAATTCCCCATGGCATCCGAACAGGGCCTCAGAAGTGGCTGAAAGCCAGCCAGTCCACGCAGAAAGGCCTGGTGTCAGAATCAGGAAGAAGCAGGGTGAGGGAGCCCAGGGGTCAGAGGCCATGGTGAGGTATGACCACCTGCAGGGAGACCAATTATAAAGATGAGGACCAGATAAGAACCACTAAGCCACTGCTCAGCAGAGCCAGCTTCCCTGACACTGGCTCTTGGTCAAACACTCCCATTGGAAAGAGGGATGAAAGGCAGAGAAAGTTGGAATATCTTTTTTTTTTTTTTAAAGATTTTTTTTGGGGGGGGGAATTGGGGGAATGGGAACAGCGCTGGGGAATTGGGGGAAAGGGAACAGACAAATTGCTGTCGTTTTGTTCTTCAGTCTAGTTGTGGAGGACGTTGCATCACCGGCCCAAGTTGGCACCATCATTGCACTCTTCCCGAGTGAGGCAGATCAGTCGCTGGCTTCTGGACGGCCGCTCACTGCGGCTGCTGGCCACTCACGCTGGCTGCCGGCTACACACAGTAGCCCATGGGAACCCACTGCACCAGGGGCTGCAGCCTACGCCGTCGCAGGCGATTCATGGCAGCCCAGCTCCAGGTTGAGCTGTTGTTCAGCATCTTAGCTGTAGAGGGCAGTGTCACTGGCCCTCATATGTGGGATCCAAACCGGGGCCCTCTGGCGTCCCAAGCCAGTTCTTAACCATCGCGCCACTCGGCCAGCCCGGATTATCTTTTTTTAATGATTCTTATTAAAATATAGCTAACATACAATATTATATTAGTTTCAGGTGTACACAATCATTATTCAACAATTATATACCTAAAGAAGTGATCACCATAAGTCCAGCAACCATTTGACACCATACTATGATATCATATTATTGACTAGATTCCCTATGCTGTACATTACATCTCCATGATTTATTTGTTTTATACCTGGAAATTTGAACCTTTTATTCCCTTTCATCTCCCCCCTCCTTTTTTAATTTTTCAATTAGAGTTGACATTCAATATTATTTTATACTAATTTCAGGTATGCAGCATAGTGGGTAGACATTTATACAATTTAAGAAGCGATCCCCCTGACTAGTCTAGTACCCACCTGGCACTATACATAGATATTGCCATATTATTGACTATGTTCCCTATGCTTTACTTTACATCCCTGTGATTATTTTAACTAGCAATTTGTACTTCTTAATGCCTTCACCTTTTTCACCCTGCCCCCAACCTCTTCCCATCTATCATCCAAATAAATCTAATACCCATCTGACACCATGCATAGTAATTACAACATTATTGACTATATTCCTTATGCTATACCCTACATCCCCATGATTACTGTGTAACAACGAATTTGTACTCCTTAATCCCTTCCCCTTTTTGCACCCACTCCCAACCCCTCTCCCATCTGGCAACCATCAAAATGTTCTCTGTATCTGAGTTTGTTTCTGTTTTGTTTTTGTTTATTTTGTTCTGCAGATTACACAAATAAGCAATATCACATTGCATCTATCTTTCACTATCACAGACTTCACTCAGCACAATACCCTTCAGGTCCATCCATGCAGCCAGAGATGGCAAGAACCCATTCCCTTCCATGGCCGAGCAATATCCCATTGTATGTATGTACCACCTACTCTTTATCCATTCTTCCATCAATGGACACCCAGGCTGCCTCCACATCTTGGCTACTGTAAACAATGCTGCAATGAACATATGGATGCGCATGTCCCCTCAAAGTAACGTTTTGAGTTTCTTCAGATAATCACCCAGGAGTGGGGTTACTGGGTCCTTTTGTCACTTGTTATAGCCTTTGTTTTAAAGTCTATTTTGTGTAGCATAAGTATTGCTACCACAGCTATTTTTTTGTTTCCATTTTCATAAAATATCTTTTCCCCATCCCCTTACTTTTAGTCTGTGTGTCTCTTTTGATCTGAAGTGAGTCTCTGTTGGCAGCATACGTGTATGTAAGAGTCTTGTTTTCTTATCCATTCAGCCATCCTGTCTTTTGATTGGAGCATTTAATCCATTTACATTTAAAGTAATTGTTGATAGATATGTAGTTATTGCTATTTTATTATTCATATTTTTTTATTTTTCTTCCTTTGTCTTAAAGGAGTCCCTCTAACATTTCTTGTAATACTGGTTTGGTGTTGGTGAACTTCTTTAGCTTTTTCTTTTCTGGGAAGCTCTTTCTTTATCTGTCCTTTGATGCTAAATGATAGCTTTGCTGGTAGAGTCATCTTGGTTGTAGGTCCTTGCTTTTCATCACTTTGAATATTTTATGCCAGTCCCTTCTGCCTACAAAGTTTCAGTTGAGAAATCAGCTGATAGTCTTATGGAAGCTCCCTTGTAGGTAACTAACAGCTTTTCTCTTGCTGCTTTTAAGATTATTTATTTGACAGTTTTATTATAATATGCCTTGGTGTGGGCCTGTTTGGGTTCATCTTGTTTGAGACACTCTGCGCTTTCCAGGCTTGTATATCTATTTCCTTCACCAGGTTAGGGAAGTTTTCAGTCATTATTTCATCAAATAAGTTTACAATTCCTTGCTCTCTCTTTTCTCCTTCTGGTACCCCTATAATGTGAATGTTGGTATGCTTGAGGTTGTCACAGAGGCCCCTAAACTCGCCTCAATTTTTTGGATTCTTTTTTCTTTTTGCTGTTCTCATTGGGTGTTTTCTGCTACCTTATCTTCTGATTTGCTGATTTGATCCTCTGCTTCATCTAATCTACTGTTGATTCCTTCTAATGTATTCTTTATTTCCATTATTGTATTCTTTATTTCTGACTGGTAATTTTTTATATTTTCTATCTCCTTTTTTATGTTTTCTACATTTTTGTTGAAGTTCTCCCTGAGATCATTGAGCATCCTTATAATCATTGTTTAGAACTCCGTGTCTGGCAGATTGCTTGTCTCCATTTTGTTTAGTTCTTTTTCAGGAGCTTTGTTCTTCTTTTTTGTTTGTTTGCTTGTTTTGGGTTTATTTTTTGGGGGAGGGAAATGTTTCTTTACCTTCCCATTTTGACTGCCTTTCTGTGTTTGTTTCTATGCAGGGCTGCTATGCCTCTCGGTCTTAGTAGAGTGGGCGGATGTAATATGTGTCCCTTGGGACCAGTGGTGCAGTCTTCCTGGTCACCAGAGCTGGGTGCTCCAGGTGTGTCCTTTGTGTGCCCGCATGTTGTAGTTGAGACTTGATTGCTCTTTTCACATCAGTGGGTGGGATTGACCCTCAGACTGATTGGTTGTGTGGACTTTCCATGACTACAGTGGAGGAGCTGTTATGCAGGTACTGAACCTACAGAACAGGGTTTGCTTTAGCAGGATTATGGTGCCTGCCCAGTCTGCCCTTTGGGTGTGTCATCCTTGGAGGTGGATGGGTGATGCTCTGGCCCAGTCTGAAGCTGACCACTGGGCATGCCATCCCTGGGGCCTCCTGGGAGGGGCCCTCTGCAGGCCAAGTTGAGCTGAAATCTGTGCCCCACCCAAGGCCACCTGGCATGAGCCACAGAACAATCCAGAGATGATCACCGCCTGTGCTATGCTTGGAGGTGCCTTCAGAGGCCAAGCTGGGAACCAAGGCCGCTGTCGCTAGTGCCAGGCTTAAGGCTGCTCAGCCAGAGGTACAGGACATGCCAGATGCTACTTGTTCAGGTTTTGTGAACCTTTGAGAGATTTTAGGAAAGTCTGCAGCATGAGACAAGGCAGGTTGTTTATGCGGAAAAGCCACTAGAAGCCGCTTGGGTGTGCCTGAAAGTTGGGTGGGGCGTGGTCTCAGGAAATCACTAGGGCAGGACAAATGAAAGGTGATAGCCAATTTGATGGAGACTCAGATATGGCGTCTGCCTGCGTCTGCACGCAGGGAAGGGGGAGGGCTCAACAAAGAAAAAATGGCTCCCACCAGCTCCTCCTTCTGGGAGAAAGCTGCTCATCCAGTCCACATCCAGAAGCCAGACAATTCAGCTCCTCCCATATTTCCCTGGCACTTTTCAAACTGCTGCCCCAACACTGGAGCTCAGAGTGAGTAAGTCCATCAGTGAGTATGCCCGTGCTCAGTCTTACTTTTTAAGAAGAGTGCCTAGAGTGCAGTTGCCCTAGTCTCACTCAGCCACAATCTCCGCTGGTTTTCACAACCAGAAGTTATGGGGACTTCTCTTCCCGACACTGGAACCCTGGACTGCAGAGGGGCAGGGACCCCTTGCTCCTCATAGGGGGAACTGTGCATCTAAGATATCCCTCCTGATTTTTAATGGACACATGCAGGTGTGGAACCAGCCAGGTCCGAGTCTCTGCCCCTCCTACCAGTCTTTGTGGCTGCTTCTCCTGTATGTCCATAGTTGTAGGGACAGCTAGACTTCAGGCGGTTTTTAAAAATGGGTGTTTGGTGGTTTAATTGTAATTGATGTGGTCCTGAGAGGTGATCACAGCATTTACCTACTCTACCATCTTGGCCAGAAAAATCCAAAACATGGAAAATCTTGAACTGAGTTTAAACTCTAAATTTACCATGGTTAAATATGGAATTACTGAGTTACTTTAAATGCAATACACATATATACACACTATATGCAGGAATCTTGCCAGACAAAAAGCTTTTATGATATCTAAAGTCAAGTGTTTAAAATCATGTGATTTCAGAAATAACATAGGTAACAAAACAAAAGCTCAAAACATGTGATCTCTAAATATTTTGTGAATTAATTTGGCCTGGCTGGTGCCAAGGTCACAGTTAATTTGATAACTAATTATTTATCAGAAATGCAGCTGCTTGTTATAATTATAACCAGGTGGAAATTTGGTTTGAGTTGGCAGCTTCTAGAGAAGCAGGTGGCTGAGGTGAAAATCTTGGGTTGGGTTACGTAAGCCCGTGTCTGGCTTTGTTTTTAATAGGGTATTGTGACTATGAAAGCAATGACATGCAGCTGCTGCAGGTGTCACTTAAGCAGGTTTATGATGCTCGCGTGGGTGATATGAGACCCTTGGGTCTCAAGGGCTGCTGTATCTTATCATTTTATTGCTCTTGCTTTCCCACAAGAGCAACACAAGATGCATTTTTCAGCCGTAGGAAACCATGTCGACTGGGAGTCTGAGTTTGAGGACATTGAGGAAGGTCAGGAGGACAACTGGGTGGCATAAATAGGGGACTGGGAATAGAGGAAACTTCTGGACCTCAGAGTTGAATAGGAAATATACAAGAAATGAGACCTGAGCCAGAATTGGGATATTTCAAAGCATAACTGATTGACACCAGCAGTAAACCAGTTATCAGACC
>NW_017731497.1:1716713-1824171 GCF_001890085.2 Hipposideros armiger | reverse complement strand
TGCATCTTATACATGGGGAAATATGGTAGCTGCTAAGAGGACTTGATGCTAAACTCCATAATGTGTGGCTAGTCTAGTTAAATCTCTTTTGCATCTGATTAAGATAGGGCCCCGGAGCTGGGAGCCAGGGGGACCCTGCTTGTACCAATCTGGCAGCTTTAGTCAGGAAGCAGGAATGGGTCCAAGAGTCTGTACTAGGATCTGCTGCCTCGAATTGCAATGTCACAACGTGGTACAAGTCCCACATGCATCTGTGTCCTATCACCCCAAGACTGGAGAGCAAGAACCATGTTGCATACTTCTTTCCATCAAGCACACCACTCATCTTTTTGTTGATATTCAGTAAATGTATGCTACTATGGCTTGATGGGTCTTGTTTCCTTCGAGTTACAAAAAAGATTGAAAAATCACCTTCTAGGTAGTTTGCTATATATAAAAAAAATTATTTTCCTGGTTTCCTGCATGTTACATGACAAGAGAATAATCATGGAGCTGGAAGCCAGGTCTAGGAGGTCTCACTGGGGAAGGGAAGTATGTGAGACAGGGTGGCTCATAGTCAAGTCAGAAAGCATGAGGGACACTGTGGAGATGCACTTACTCTTCCCTGTCACAGACCCCTATGGGCCTGGGTTCCTCTGCAAGATGGATCTAAAGGCAGTGCTGGACTCTAGGCTCTGCACCACTTCTCAAGTCTCCACCATTTATAATCATGGCACATGTGCTTTCATTTTATGTTTTGCTCACCAAATACTCCATGTCCCCTATCTTCCAGAAACCCCATACTCACGGACATCCCTCATCACATGAACTTCTGAATCCGACCAGCTTGAGTGCATAGGACAAGGTCCAGGAATTCTTAACTCTACATGATTGTCATTGTAAGGGAGATCTAGACTTTGGCTTGTCGTGATTCAGAGACAATGGGAGAGATGTGGAGATTGTCTATTCAGGCCTGGGAAGGCCAAAGGATTTGGTGCTGGCCTCCCCTCTGAAACCCCTGTAGGGGGCACACCAGTTGGGGAGGTCCAGAGGAGTTGCTAAGCACCACAGTGCTGGAGGCAGAAGGAATCAAAGAATGGGTGTAGGTCAAAGAGAGTGCCTGAGGTCAGACAAGTTGACTTAATCAAAGGCAAAAAGCTCAGAGAGACACCAAAGTTCTGACAGGATCATGGTTCACCTTTGAAATAGTTTTGTCCTTAGAAAATAGAAAGAACCTATATGAAAATACCAGTGCAGAATCTGAAAAAATAGTTTAGATTTACACCTGCATTGACTTTTTTACTGTTTGTAGCCTCCATGTTATTGCCATGATAATATCTACCTATACCCAGTGTGGCAATGTGGGGAGTCCTAGCCAGGATTCCAAGGCCTGGCCTCTTCCCTGTAAAGCTACTTATCTCTCTGAGCCTCAGTCTACTTTAATCTATAAAATAGGACTGTAACAACGCTATCAATGTACTGTGAGAATTAGATGAAATAAATAAATAAAGATTTTTCTTAAAAAGCCCAAGGGTCAAGACCATTGTAAAAGAAAGAATTATAATTATGTATTTCCTGAGCTATGGAAAAGATGTGGATTTGGAGGGGTTCTTATGCATGGACGTCATGTACAAAACACCGATGTTTTACATTTATTTCACATGTTGTTTGGTTTTTCTTTTTTGTGTCTGAAAAAAGTAGGGCCTCTGAGGCAGTGTTGTAAAAGGTAAAGAAAGACATCAATGAAATGTCTGATAGACTGTGAGCAGAACACAGTCTCCTGATAAGATATTTACATTTCCACTGGATAATAATGAACACGTGTTTCAAAAGCAAAAAGTCTTTCTAGGTCTTGATAACATGCTACTTGAACCATATTTCTTAACCAACTATCTTACTGCTTGCCCAGAGAAACAAAGTTTCTGTTGCTACTGGTTACTCATTGATTTTTTTGCTAATTATCTTGATAATCCTATTACAATTCTACCTCTTTTTAGTGTCTTTAAACTACCAAGTGTTTTTCAAAGAATTCCGATGACATAGGTGTGCAGCCAGTGTTAACAGTGTGGCCTGTATCAAAGTGGGAATTTGTGATGGAATAGGGGCTTCAGGGGCTTAATCACAAACTGTCAAAATGCTAAAAAGAGTAAAAGATGTCTATTAATTAAAATAAAAATAGTTCTTAAAGAGATGGATTAACCTGAATAAGAAAAAAACTTTGTTAAACCAAGGGCAGATCTCATAAAAGCACTAGGAATCCTAATCAATTTTTAAAGAATTAAGATAGTAACAGTGGGAATGATGCCTAGTAGAAAAGCTTAAGAAACAAAATTAGAAGTTTTAGGGTCTCCAATTGTAATTAATATGGCTTTATCTGTACTGCTTTCTCAAAAAAACTTATTTAAATTATTTTAATTTGAAGACTGTGCTAACATTTCAGAAAATTCAAAACCAAGAGGAGATATCTGTCATAATTCTACCTACCACCTTCCCACAACTGTTAGGATCTTTTCATATTCCTTTCCATCTTTGTCTATTTGTTTACTTTTCAAAATTACAGCTGTACACTTCATACAATGTTATGTATTTTCACATTGTTAGAGTCTTCATAATTATAGTTTTAAAGGGTATATTTTGTTTTTTGCTTTCTTTACTGGTTTATTCTCCTTGTCCATATTCAGATATCTTCATCTTTAAAAAAAATCTTCTTAGCTCTCTATTTTAAATTTTAAATTTCATATATATATAATCTAAGTGAAAAAAAAATCAAAGCTCCGTCGGGGGGGAAATGTACATGGAAGGCTGCTTGCCCTTTAGAAGTAAGACATCCTCATTGGTTATATAGCAAGTAGTGATTTTTAAGACTCTGCTTAGGAAGGGTAGTAATTCTACCAACAGCAAAGCTGTTGTGGTTTTTGGTTTTTTTTTTAAGCAATTCTTTGGCAGCTTTCTCTTCCCCCTAGAAATTCTTTTTTTTTTTTAATTTTTTTTTAAAAAGATTTTATTGGGGAATTGGGGGAGGGGAACAGACAAGTTGCTGTCCTTTTTGTTCTTTAGTCTAGTTGTGGAGGACGTTGCTTCACCGGCTCATGTTGGTATTATTGCGCTCTTCCTGGGTGAGGCAGTCGCTCGCTGGCCATTGGAAAGCCACTCACTGCGGCTCACAGCAGCTCACAGCAGCTCATGCAAGCGCACGCCAGCTGCCGACCAGACCTGCTGCAGCCTACACCATCACCAGCGACTTACGGCAGCCTAGCTCCAGGTTGAGCTGTTATTCACCATCTTAGCTGTAGAGGGCGCAGCCTCACTGGCCCTCATGTGGGATCTGAACCGGGGCCCTGCTGCTCAGAGCTGGCATCCCAAGACAAGTCCTAATCAATGTGCCACTCGGCCAGCCCCCCCTAGGAATTCTTGTCTTCCCCAAATCACTTCTTAATCCAGTAATGAGAAATTGTTCCCATGTTCTGTCCTGGGAGCAAAATCTATAAAGTTATAGCTTCAACTTTCTAATTCAACACCTACTAGGTACCCATTGTTAAAAGATAAATGGAAGCATATTAAAAACTTAAGAGTTGCTGAGGACAGAGGAAGGAAGGACAGAAGAAAGGAAGGGTCTCATTTGACCAGCATTTATCTGATTTTAGTTTCCTCTGACCTGGCAAATGTTTAAGGACTATTTCCTCTTTTGTGGATTCCTTGGAGATGGTGAAAATCCTTTTCCTGCCATTCCCTTGTTGGGGTGAATATGGATCTTGCGTCAGTCACTTATCTCCTCCCTCCACCCCTGTTTCCCAGTGCAGCTTCAGCCCTCATTCTTCCAAGGTAACTCGGGCAGAACATCAGAGATGCCGAGCAACCTCTTTCTTCCAGGGCCCCCATCTGGTCCTGGCCAAACAGCAACACATCCTTGGACCTCCATGAATGCATTTATAACCTAATAGTGCGGCCCACTCTTCTGCCGCAGGCTGTTTTCACCAGCCTCTCCTCTTTAGCTGTCTGCCCCCCAAATGAAGTCCTCTGAACAAGCTTTTCATGTTCCTGGTGAGGCTTGAGGGGGGAAGAAACCCCTCCCCCCAATACACACCCACCCACGCCCTTTGTCTTTGGAGTGAGGGCTGGGACTCACAGCACACTGGCAATTCTTTAAAGGGATGATCCCATCTCCAAGTTCCCTCCATCTCTCTGACGTCAACTCTTAGGTTTTGCAAGTGGTAACAGGGTTTCAGCCCCCTCCTTTGAACACAAGATTAACACTTTGCCGGCTGTCATTTTAAGTAACATGTACATCATTTTTTCACATTGGGGATTGGTGGGAGCGGTTGGGGGCCTATGTCTGGTTCAGATCCCTTAAATAAACAAAGCCTTGACCTTCTTCAGTAAAGACAGGTTTCCAGCCTCTGTAATCCCTTCCTCTCTCAGTGGGGGTGGGGCTGCAATGTGACTTTTACCTGACTGTGCCAACAACTCTACCCTGACCTTTGCAGTGCTGATATCTGACCATGTGTTATGACTTTGAGGATATAATAATCATGTGAGAAAGTCGCTGCTTTTCTACCATGACTGGCTAAGGTAAACTAGGTTACCTTGCTAATACTGAGGGGTATTTTTTCCTTCAAGTATCTATCATGGATTTTATGTTTTATTTTTGCCAGCCAGTCCTTCTGAAGTCTTACTCCCTTGAACTTCTGTAAAGGTAAACTTCATTTCTTTCCTAGATGCTTTTGTGCCTGGATCTCCTTTTCTCAGATCCTGCATGGGCTGCCTAGTGTTTCACTGTGGAATGCCGGAATGATGGGCACCGATTGTCTCGGCATCTGAGCCAAAACAGAGACTGGCATCATTCCATTGTCACTCCCGGCCCACAAGTCAGGTGCAAGACTGGGATTCAAAGCTGGATAACCTGAAGCCAGCCCATTTTCTACCACACTTCGGTCTCCTGGCTAGCATAGAGTTGAAGTGCCTGAGTTTCTCTTCTCAGTATGATTATGTTTAGGCTTTCATCTCTCCTGGTGCCATGGAAGGTGTTGTCATCAATACCTCCACTTCCCTTAGGCGACCTCAGAGAAGGAGGCTGTGGGAAGCAGTGTCCCAGTGTCTCTAAAATCCCACCCCATGTACCCCCAGGGGAGAAATGTAATTCTGGGAAGAAAAGTAAGTCCGCACTAACCTTATTTTATAGGTGAGTTTTAACTCAGTAGAAACTGTCATCCAATAGTGTCAGGTCCTACCTGGGTTCCAACCTCTGTAGTTCCTTCTCCTTCCACAGCTGTGGGTCACTTAATTCATACATACAGAACTCACCTCACCCCCAATTACCTGGTCCAATCCAAATGGAGACAGGTGATATTCAAGCAGCTTCAGCCGTGTCCTGGGCATTGAGATCCCCTTGCTGAGAAAATGCCCTCCCCCTTCCCATATGCTCTGTTGTTATCACTGAGACTTGACCTTGGACGCTATACCTAAACCTTCTCCTAGTAAACTGCCCAGCACCCTGTTCTCCTCAAGGGACTTTGACCCAGGACTCGAGGAGAGACTTCTTCTGCCTGTCTCGAATTTGGGCCCCCATTTGTCTCTGGGTCCACTCACTGGTTGGGATGCCCTCACAGCTTCACACGAGCAGCCTCACTTCTCTTCCGTTGCCAACATTTGCCTGTGCTGTGCCAGATGAACAGAACACCTGCTCACCAGGTGGAGCCTCCCCGGGTGCTCAGTGGGAAGTTCTCAGAGGCTGTACTCTGCTGGGCCCTGGGGTCTGATAAGCCTTTGCCTCAGGTGCTTATTGCAGGTGGCTCCATGACGTCTCATTATCTAAGCAACTAGCAGAGGCACATTTTCTTAAAGTGGCGATGAAGACAATAGTAATGAATGTCGTAGTTACCTGGCAAGGTGGGAATGATTTCTATTCTACTTGCCCCGAATTTGGCCATTTTTAAAAACTGTTGTTTCCCACTCACTTGTTGCTGCCATAACTTCAATAAGGGGACAGACAGGACAGGTCACAACACAAAAGGTAATTTGAAGGGATTATCAAGAGTCATAGTGTCCTTTCTCTTCATCCCAGTCTCTTTTCCCACCTAATAGCATCATCGCACACACACATTTCTTCTCAGAGCTATGGGCTGGATGGAGGCACCATCGAGATGATGAGCAGAGAGCTGGAAGGGCCCCCATTAAACTTAGTGAACTGGGGCAGACCACCTAGCTTGTCCGTTTCCAGGCCAGGTGCTGTCACATCACTGCCTTCTTAGCACCGCCCATCAGCTCTGCCATTTTTTGGTTTGGACCTCTTCCCTGCTCACTGTAAGATACCTCCTGTCTCAATATTGTCTTTGCACCTCCACTTGGTACCTAGTGCACCAACCACATGATGCACCTCACTGTGTCTCTGCCAACCTGCTCTATGCACCCCCATCCTACGAGGCCTGATTTTTGAGGTCGTGAGCATACTATTAGCTGAGCACAATTAAATATAAGTGTAATAGTCTGAGCAAGGTGACTGAAGGGGCAGTTTATCTGTGCTCATGCCTCTAATATTCATTTTGTAAAATGTGTTTTGAAGATCAGTGGTGTGCTAGGCACTGTGTAGACCTGAGTAGCTCACAGCCTGGTGAGGGGAGCAGACTTATAAACAAATAATTGCCATTCAGTGTGATAAACTGCTGTCAAGCTCATTCATAAAAACCGATGGTGACATTAAGGTGGGCTCCTTCCCAGGTGGGGCATTGTGTGATGTTAGGCACTGTGCTAAGTGCTTTGGTTCATTCAATGTGAGTTTAAAGTGGAACAGGCACCAGGATAGTGTGTGTGTGTGTGTGTGTGTGTGTGTGTGTGTTGCCCATGTGTGTGCACTCACACACACCTCCTGGGGTTTCTCAAAGCCGTTTTCCCTTTCTGTGATGCCAAGTGTACGGCCAAACACATAAGATTTAGTTGTAAGTGGTAAATTCCATTCTGGACTCTGCCAGGTGATCCATTTAAATGGAAAAGCCATTTAAATTCTCTGAGTTTTGGTTTCCTCATCTTTGAAGCAAAAATCAGATCCTGCCTCATGAGGTTGTTGTGAGGATGCAAACAGGTAACAGATATGGAAATAGCTTTGTAAACCCAGAAGGGTTGAACACATGTGACTGGCAACGACTCCAGCCAAGGTTTCAAATGTTTGTTAGAGCAGGCCGCTCCCCAGGCCAGCCTTGTAAATGCCTCTGGCTCTCGAGAGCTCAGAGGAGCCCACCACGGTGCCTCCTCCCACGTTTGTGTTCTGTACACACCTGGGCAGAATCTTCCTGCACTGCTACTCAAGCTGCAGGGGATGTTGGCTGCTGCTGGGAAACCAAGAGGAGGCAATGAAGAAGGGCAGCAAGCCAGGAAAAATAGGAAGTCTCTGCATTTGGACAACGATGGGGAGTTTTTTCTTTTTTGGCTGGCAGATAAGAGTGTTTTTGTTAGTTTAAGGGGGGCAGGGGCTGATGGCAGTTATCTGAACGGACCTTGTTTGTGGATGGCTCTAGACTTTGAAACCTGGCAAGTGCTGGCACTAAGCGAAACTGAAGTGTTTTTAACACAGAGGAAAATCCCCCAAGTCTCCTGATTGTCGCTATAGTGCTAAAGGCTGCAGAGGGGACAAGCTCTCAGGCCAGGCCGTACCCACTTGAGGAGGTCATAGGGGTGCTGCAGAGGCCCTGTCAGTTCTGTTGTGCTTTTGCTGAGATAAAATTGGGGAGGGAGAGGCCTTAAAAGTGTCAGGGTAGAGGCATGTTCCTCTGGTCTTCAGGGAACTAGCAGCAATAGCTAATCAGGGGCCCAGGTAAGGCTTTACTGTGGCCCCAAGGTTTCAAGGTGAATTCCTAGACACAGACTCTGAACCCTTCTCCAGTCCAGGGTCAAAGTCGCTTGTGAGCTAGCCCAGTCTAACCTCACTGTCTCAGCCTCACACCCACCCTCTCAGCCACATGACTTTCCCTCTCCATTTCCTGAACTTACAGTCCCCTTTTATGTCTCCATCCTTTTGCCTCTGCTGGACATAGCCTCCCCTCTCCTGAGCCTGTTGAGTTTCTCATTTGTGACCTACAGGTGCTTTGAAGTCTTCTCTGTGTTCCTAGGTGGGATTTCCTTGTTTAACACTCATGCATTGAGACTCCTTTTAGAGAATCACCAGAATAAATTAGAAGGATCTTAGGCTTAAAAATATAAACAATTTTATGTTTACATGCTATATGACTATGCAAGAGTGAACAAACACGTAAGTATGCTTGATTGACTGGAATGAAGCAGAGAAGGGAGCTTGCTAGGCACTTGCTCTTCTGGTAATCACAGTTACACCCAGATAAGCTCTCTACAAAGGAAGTGCTTACCTTAGCAATGACCAGTTCTCCTGCTGTGCTAAGAGCTCAGTGGAGTGCTGCCAATGCTGGGAACTCCAGATGCAAATGTTCTATGTCCCCTAGGGAGAAGAAGCTGTTCCTTACCTTTAGGGGGCCCGCAGTAGGTCTAGCTGAGAATACAGCTGGATGGGTCTAATTGTGCAGACGCCTTCTGGCTTCCCTAGTCCTGCTCCCAGCTCTCTGGATCAAAGGTAGTAAAAGCCAGCAATAAAGCATGCTTGGGTTTTTATTGAAACCCTGAGTGCATGCTTTTTGTCATTAGGTCTAACCCAACATAAATGAAAGCAAAATACATTATAGTGAAACTGCAGACTTGGGGGGATACAGAGAAAACCTTAAAAGGAGTGAATGGGAGGAGAGGAGGGAAAGAGACAAGCTATAACTAAAGGGGGATTAGGAAAAAGGGAGGAGTTTTCATTTTGTTTCTGAAGATGAGAATGATTTGAGGCTGTTTATGCAAAGGCTTTAAGATAGGGGAAAAAATTCTCTCCAGAGTCTCACCGATAACAACCTCAATTACCATTTAAGCTACTATATCCAGACTTCTCCTTCAAGGTCCATATTTTCAACTACCTACCTGAATTTAGCCTTATCTTAATTTCTTAAACAGAGAATCTATTAGTGTACTGAGTAATTGGAAGTTAACTTAAAACTATGGTCCCCGGCATAGGAGGGAACCAAATTCTTCTAAAGGATGAGGTACAGAGCATAGATGACATAAGGATTAATCTTGTATAGAAATAAGTGAGGGGGTAACCATGAGACACAAAATTAAGGTACAAAAGAGAACATCTTCCTCTGTGCAGTAGCTTGCACATCCTTTCACCTGCTGGGCATCAATGGGAATGCCTTTTTCTAACCTTTGCAGATCGAGGGCTGGAGGGAGAGTACTTCTCAGGCTTCGGTGAAAGGAAGTGTGACCAGTTCCCATGCCCCACCCATTGATCAGCTGAATTTGTGGACCTGGTCCCATGCAGCCATGCTAAATTCTGCAACGCTTCTGATCTGAGCCTAGGAAATCTGCTAGCAAGTGAGGCTTGCCTTGATGGCATGGGTGAGTCTACTTGGCTTAAAGGACTAGGAACAGAATGGACACATTAGAGAGGAGATCACCTGCTGAGTGTCAGGGAGTGAGTGTGGAACAGAGAAGGGCTGAGAGTGGTGTGTCATAGGAGATGTTGCTGACCAGGTACGTAAAAGAGTGGCCTATTTACTTGGAGGACCCAGCTGAAGTTCTTAACCATTCTCTCCATATATAAAAGGGAGATAAAGAATGATTTCCTGCTTCATTTTACCTAAACTATTGCAACTTCTTTTATTCATTTGTACTATTGAAAAATGAATATAGGTCTGAATTTTCCCAGGGATGCATGCATTTCAAATAGCTTGCCTGCAATATTAGTGACTCAGGAACAGTCAGTACTTATACTGCCCTGTGGTACTTAAGGTTGCAAATCATTTTTTGTTAGTAAAATACAATCAGTTTCCTAACCCCTGAATATGCTTATTTTTCTTCTACTGCAGACTTTATCTTAGTCTTTTTGTTGAGAAAGAAGCCAAAGTACAATAGCTACCTCAACACACAATTTCTGGAGAAAACTCAGAGTGTGGATCCTGAATTCACTATTAAAGACCTGTGACCTTGTAAACTATTCAACTTCCTTGGGTCTCAGTTTCCTCATCCTGTATAATGTGAATAATAGTAGCATAGGCCCCATAGCAATGCTGTGAGGATGAAATGAGACAATCTGTGCAAACTAACTTTGTGAGGTGCCAGGATCTAGTAAACTCTAAATGCATTCTGGCCATATATAACATGGATACTATAAATGTCAAAAGATGCTAGGTATTCCATGAACTACTAAAGAAATAAATCAGAAGTTTACAGCTTGAAAGGGATGCTTGAGATTATTTATACCAGGATGAGAAATATCTAGCCTATTTTGTATCATCCTTTCTCATCAGCACCTATGACAGTCATCACTAATCAGTCCCAGAATTCTTTGTTAATGTGACCCTGTTGATTAGTATCAAAGATCGAACAAAAAAATACAATCTCTTGTTGCATTGTTGACTATACCAATTGCTTTGTAATTTATAGCTTCATACAATATGAACTCTTAAAAGGATTGAAAAAGTAAGTGTACTTTAAAGGAAAAGGGTATTTGGCAGAAAAATTTTCAAGCCAAAGAAAATGGGAAGTTATTGTTGTCTATATTTTAATCCTCTGTCAGGCACAACTTATCTCATAGGTTCATTGCACACAAATTTTCAAATATCTAACAGTTAAGTATTGTGACTCATCACTTTTGGATCTTCCCCCTCTATCGTAACCTATCGCCAGTTGTGTTTGTGACTTAGTCCAGTAAAGACGTATTTCATAGCAGCATCTTTAATCTCACGGACTCGTTGCGCCTATTTGAGATATTTTTTTATATTTTCTCAACAAATTTTTTTGCATAGTACTATCTTTCCAGACATTCCAGAAAGAGATTGTAAGTATAGTTTTATTATTGAAACTTAGTAACTAGGTATTTTATTTTCTAATTAATCTGACAGATTCATTGCACCTGTTTAGGGTAATATTTTTCCTTTGTGGATGTTACCTTCTAAAATGGCTCAACCTCAAAGATTTTGTAATCCAGATGACCCAAAAGATGCTGAGATATTACTACAGATGTTGATGGAGTCTGATAATAATGAAAAAGAACTTGAATTTGAAGACAAAAGTGACACAGATGGTGAAGATCAAGTTGAAGAAGGAGACCAAAATTCTGACACTGAGCAAGAAAGTTCCCCTTCAGAAAGTGATTAAGAAAGTAGTAATGAAGAAATAGATGAATATTTTATTGGGAAAGATAAAATATAAATGGCATTGATGCACAAGTGCTATACATAGAGAATGGAAATTAAGTTAAAAAAAGACATTTATTTTTGAAACAGTTGAATAGGGAATTGGTAGCCGAACATATGAACCAAAAGCAGCAAAAAATAGGGGAATTCATTTACTTCTCCAACAAAAATTGCAGAAGTTTACTATACCTGCTGTCAAAGTTCAAGCAGAAGAACCTGAAGCCACCACTTTGTCAAACAAAAAGAAACGGTGTGCACCTTGTGTAGGAAACAAAAGACAAAGTTATTCCAAATACTTCTGTAAAGTTTGTAAACAATTTTTTTTTTTAAGATTTTATTGGGGAATCGGGGAAGGGGAAACAGACAAGTTGCTGTCTTTTTGTTCTTCAGTCTAGTTGTAGAGGACGTCGCTTCACTGGTCCACATTGGTATTATCATTACGCTCTTCCCTGGTGAGGCAGTCACTCACTGACCATTGGATGGCCGCTCACGGTGGCTCATGGCAGCTCACGAAAGCACACGCCAGCTGCCGGCCAGCCCCACTGCAACCTACGCTGTTGCAGGTGAGTCCTGGCAGCCCAGCTCTAGACTGAGCTGTTCACCATCTTAGCTGTAGAGGGCACAGCGTCACTGGCCCGCATGTGGGATTTGAACCTGAGCCCTGCTGCTCAGAGCTGGAGTCCCAAGCCAACTCTTCACCAACGCACCACTCGGCCAGCCCTACAAACAATTTTTGTGCTTCGAATGTGTGACAATGATTTGTGAACATTGTTTCAACTCTAAATTCAATGGCAATGAAGCTGATGAAGAGCAATCAGGTTAGTTTTTGTTATTTTATTAAATGAAAAATTGTGTTTTAGTTTTATGTTTTGAATTTCTGTTGATTTTTATACTGAATTTATGTAATAAACATATATTGTTTTTACTTTGTGGCAAATTAAAATTTCAATCTGAATAAATAATAAGCATGCTTACACATTATTTTCATTCATTTTCAATTTAAATAAATAAATGTCATACATTCATCTAGTGGATGCATTGCACCCAAACTCGTAACTTTTGCATTGCGCCTGATGGGGGGTTAACTCTTTTAATCTTGATTATTGGTTATGGTTTTGCTAATGGAAGAAATAAAGCAGACTGCAGAAACCATACATTCTGCACCATTCCAAGAGGCTTTGTTTGTTTAGGAACAAACAAACAAGGTCAGATAATTAAGATGGCAAACTCATCCTAGAAAAAGTGCTACATACCTCATTGCTGAATATCACTATATTCACCTTTGACATATTCCCCTTGGGAAGCTATGCACCAACACCAGTTGCCTAGTCCACCCTTCAGAGCAATTTTGGAACTCTTTTTCAGGAATGGCCATTAGTTCTGTCGTCATATTACCCTTGATGTCTTGACTGTCATCAAAGTGTCTTCCTTTCAATATTTCCTTTATCTTCAGGTAAAGAAAGAAGTCTTTGGGGGACAGATGGGGTGAGGAGGCAGGTTGTTCCAATACAGTTATTTGTTTACTGGAAAAAACTCCCTCACAGACGGTGCCGTGTGAGCTGGTGCATTGTCGTGATGCAAAAGCCATGAATTGCTGGCGAAAAGTTCAGGTCGTCTAACTTTTTCACACAGCCTTTTCAGCACTTCCAACTAGTAAACATGGTTAACTGTTTGTCCAGTTGGTACAAATTCATAATGGATAATCCCTCTGATATCAAAAAAGGTTAGCAACATTGTTGCAACAAGTTCACTACTTCATTGTCAGACCCCATATATTTGGTGCTAGCTTTGTACCAGGCACTATACTAAGCACTGAGATGATAAGATGATTAAAATATGACCTTGACTCTCAGTAAGCGCAAAAAAGAGTAGCGTAGACAGACGTTGACAAAACTGGTTGCCTCAGCAGTGTGCACTTCAATAAAGGCAAATACAGGAGACTGGGGGAACAAAGTGGCCAATTCTGCCCAGGTGGATGGGAATCAAGAAGTCGCTTTACTTGAGTCTTTAGGGGGAAAGTAACCTCATAACCAAGCGATTCTGGAAAACCATTACTGGCAAATCAGAAGTTGCATTTTTGGGTGATGAAATATTTGTGAACTTGAGTTTACTATGCTAAAAATTACTCTTAGTAGTCTGTATAGTTTCGTTAAGAGAAGGCCATAGTAAATGTTGCTGCCTGCTCTAAGACTAATGGCATAGCACAATGTTTGCCACAATTGCATTTTCAGGAGCAGATTATTTTATACAGTTGCATGAGGGGCAAATATACTTCCTAGTCTAACAGACTCTCCTGATGTGTCTTTAGGGCTGATGTCAGGGGGTTCACAGTCTGACATTGGATGAACCACATATGGCTCAAACCTGCAGGAAGCCATATACAAGAGCAAACCCTGTTTGACGTCACGGCCTTAAAATCAAATTTGCTTACCCTCATTCTTTTGTTGTTAAACAAACTCTGGTTATTGTCCTGCTGTTTAGGTAAGGGGTAAAGATAAAGAGCCTCTATTCTGAAAACCCTGGCTTATAAATAATCTCATGGTGGCTGCTGACCAACCATCCAAATGCCCTTGAATAACTGGTGGCCAGTGAAACCTGGTGCCAAGTAGGTTGCTCAACTTGTTAAGGCTAATGTTGGTAGACTGACTTCTTAAAGTGTTTTTCCATTCTCTTTGGCAGGGATGAAGGGAAATGTGTTCATTTAGAAAGGTCAAGACATTCAAGCTTGCCTGCAGCTCCATGTCTAAGTAAAGGATTTACCCCAATGTGGGCCATGAGAAAATGTCATTGACCTAGATTCTGTGCTGAATCAATACCATTAAGAGATGCTGATCCCGTTTCCACGTGGCCTTTACTTTTTCTTTTTACATATGGATTGCCTGGGTTACTGCAAATGCTAAGAAACAAAGATACCATTGCCTTGGTGTGAATTGCCCAATTGCTCCATTAGGAACCCTTGAAATGAAATTTAAGGCTGAGCCTGGGATACTGTTGGATAGTATCAGACATAGATTGGACTCTTTTTCTATTTTGAGAAAATTTGGCTAAAGCAAATGTCATTTTACCCAGTGGTAGCTCTTAGTGCCTGAAACCACCATGGGGTTGAGGGCAAGACTGGAAGTTAAAAATGGATTAGGAGGAATGGTGCCCTGTGGGATGCAGGAGTGGACTGAGGTGCATGGACGCGTTGGTCAGGGTAACAGTTTAGGTCTCTTCAAAGAGTTTTCAAGATTCATTTCAAGAAACGGCCTGCCTGGGAGAAGAGAAATGAAGCGAGTCTGTCACCACCAAGAACCTCTGTTCTCTGGTCTAGGAATTTCAGCTCTGGGTCCAGACTCATAGACCTCACTCAGCAAGCAAAGATCTGAAGGCAGCCAAGGCATTTATTACCTATTGTTACCAGAGCACACCCCTTCAGGTTTTATACTCTCCATTAAGCAGCTTATAACTACATACAGTACTGAGAGGAGTTGCAGTAACTATAATGTTCTACACATCATTGCATTTTTGGTTGGGCTTCAATGCTCCTTAAAGAGGCTTCGTTGGGGGTAACAACTGGCTGGCCTATCATTGCTCTTGAAACTACCATGGGGTTGGGGGCAAGACTAGAAGTTAATTAAGGTGGGATAGGAGGAATGGAGTATTGTGGGATACAGTATGGAGCAGGGGAGAACCTTGCTTTGCTGAGGGGAGAACCAGTAAAGCCAAGGAAGAAAAGCCAGGATGCCTTCTCTGAGTCTGCATGCTGGCTCAGCCACCAGAAAAGCAGGGTCTCTCAGGGGTCAGAGGGCCAGCTAAGCATGAGTGGGCAAGGCTGAAAGCTGAGTCCTGAGAACAGAAAAGTGGTCAGGAGGTTGAAGCAGCCAACTTTGGCTGCGGGGCTGGGTTCATCAAATGATGGTCCTGTTATGTTAAGTGCCTGTGAGGTACAGAATTTTAAAATATGATAACAATATAATTTTTAAAGAAATGTGAGCCTTGACATTCAGAGCTTCTCACATTAGTGATAAACTCTTCTGGGTTGAATTTTGGCCTTTGACTTCATGCCACTTTTCTGCTTTCCTGATCCTCTCTCCATTAATTCAATGTGTATTTACAGAGCATCCACTCTGTTTCAGGCACAATTCTAGGCGCTGGGGATGGGACAGTGAGGAGGATAAGGCAACTAACTCTCTGCTCTCTTGGATACTATGTGCTAGTGGAGGAACAGACAAAAACAAAAACGTAAGTGTACATTGTATATTACATATTATGTATTATATATTACAGTATAGAATATATTATACTGTATCATATATTATACGAGTATTTACATATTTTTAAGGTGGTGCTGAGTCTCCTCCCTCGGGAGGAGGGAATGAGTGGCCAGAGAGAGGTGTCCCTGGCACACTGTGCCTCCTTAGGCTTAGAGCATGAATTCCTTCCTCTCTGTGAAAACTTGGGCTTGGGAATAAGTGTTCCCTTCAAAAGGAGCAATGCAGAAGGCAGGAAGTATGGGTGAGATCAGAGGGTGCCCTAGGTGAGGAGCACTGCAGTGTTCCTAATCCCTCTGGCTGACCTTATATATCCTGGAAAGTCCATTTCTTGAGCATGGCTGGGCCACAGAGAGCCATGCCAGCAGTCAGGGGCAGCTCACACTCAGGGCTTCCTACCCCTCTCTGACAGCTTATGTACCTGTTAACTTGGGATACTAGTTGTAGCAATGTGATGGGGCTTCTCTATCAGGGGTGACACTTAGCTGGATGGCAGAGCCATACTTAGGGTTAGTGAAATGACAATGACCCTGGTCTTGTGTTCAGCCAGAGGAACTTCATCTCTGGTAACCTGTCTGGTGACAACTGGAAGTTTCAGGGGGAAGGGAGAGAAAGGGTGAGGAAGAACCAACAAATCTAGATGGCGTTGACATACAGAAAATAAAGGAACATAAGGAGTGACTGCTAATGGGTATGGAGTTACTTTTTTGGGGTGATGAAAATGTTCTAAAAACAGAGATTGATGATAGTTGCACAAATTGTGAATATATAAAAACCATTGAATTGTACCTTTTTCAAGGGTGAATTTTATGGTATGTGAATTAGATCTCAATGAACAAAAACAACTCCAAATTCAGCAGCAAGTGGGGAGGAGACTTGGTCATCTGACTTCAGCTCTTACATTCTTCCCATCACACCACAGCCACCTTAGTTCTGTTATTAGGTTACCTTACCTTTCATCCAATGAAAATACTATAAATTCAAAACCAAGCGTTCCAGGGACTTTGGGTTCCACTTTTATGACAGGCTTAGTCATATAATCCCAGTTCAGGTAAAAATAAAAGCAGCGCATAGCAGGAAGTCAGAGCCAACGTCTGTACACAATAGCACATGTGTGAGTGACCATAAGGACAACACGTTTCTGAATCATTGTTGTGATGAGTCAGTGGAGAAAGGGCAAATGGGGTCACAGTACTGATGAAGATGAGAGCTGAATGATGTTTCCCAAACTGTTGAATTCTGGAGAGGCCTGAGACCGGATGCGCTTAAAATCTTTAACCTCATATTCTAAACACAACATGGCAGCACCAGCTTGAGAGAGAGAAGGAAAGCACATTGTGCCAAAGGTGAAACTTTTTGTTGGGAGGATAAAAGGCTCTTCTCACTGCTTTCTACAACCACAGTATTACCTACACTCTAATGGAGTGTGGAGCCCCCCAACCATCACCCCTGGAATTCCTAGGAAATTCAGCCAAGGAATCTCTTGGCTACGCCACCTGTACCTGTAAGGCCTAAGGGAAGTCACGGCCTCTCCCTGGACCTCAGTTTCCTCATCTTTATAGTAGGGATATTCACAGTTCACTCCGGTTAAGGTTGTTATGAGAATTAAATGAGATACTGCATGTGCATACTGCTTACACTCAGTGAGATATCAAAAATATGGCAGCTCGTCTTGGCTGTGAGGTAGCTAGAGGGAGGAGCTAGTATGGTCTGATTTAACAGACAGAGAAACTGCAACCAGACGGAGTGATTCATGGCTTCTTAGAAACAGCTGAAGAAATTCCTGTTTTATGGCTAGCCTAATCGACTGCTGATGTTGTCTTAAAGATAATATACGAAAGAGGTACACGACAGCAACGCAGAGGATGGAGCCTCCCAGAGCTGCTTCTCAGAGAGCCCATGTTGCAAACTGTCTCCTGCCTTGTCTTTAGAAATAGCAAGCAGGTTCATGACACACTACCCTGCTAACTAATCCTATTAGTTGCTCTCTCCTTTCAGGAGACATTCCAGGTTCCCTGCTCTGACATCAGAGGCCTTTTAGAGACTGGCCCAGTTCCCTGCCTGGCCTCCCTTCTGTGGCTCCTTCCCTTGGTCAGTGCTCAGCATTTCTCTTCATATGCCATACAGGCCACCCTGTGTGCCTTAGCACCAGCCAGGGCCTCTGCCTAGATTGGCCTTCCCCCGACCCCGTCATCTCTCACTTATCCTTGAAGGTCTGTTTCAAATGCTGCTAGCCGGAGAAGCTTCTTCATTCACCCAGCTCTCCTTAGTCACAGACTCCTAGTCACAGACACATAAGTGACTCCTTAAGCCCACGGACTAGGTGACTGAAACTCCTGGGATGGGAGAATTCTGCAATTAAATAATTTAAGGCCTTATGAGAAACATAGAATTGGAGACATTGAGGCTACAGACAACCAAGACAACCTTATTTTTATTTTTACACTTAATTAAAATAAAATAAGAACTGTACCATTACTAAATCATCAGTAATAAATTTGCACACATTAAGTAATAATTCTTTAGGAATGTTTTAGAATCTGCCTCCATTGCAGTTTCAATAATAGGCTTATATATACATTTACTTTATATGCATACCTAGAGGTATTTTTGTTTCCCTTTTCTTTCTTTCCTTTTTTAAGATTTTTTATTGGGGAATTGAAGGAGGGGAACAGTGTTGGAGGACTGGGGAAGGGGACCAGCCAAGTTGTTGTTCTTCAATCTTCATTGTGGAGGGCGCCAGTCGCCATCTGGCTTCCCGTTGGCAGCTCATGGCCTCTAAGCTCAGGGTGTTGTGTTCAGTCTTAGTTGTGGGTGGGCGTAGCCCACCATCGAACAGGCAATCTTGTTGTTACACCAGCTGCGCCATCCTGCCACCTGTTGGCAGCTCAGCAACAGCTCAGCTCGGGCGCAGCGTCATTGGCCCATGTGGGAATCAAACCAGCAGCCTTGTTGCTCAGAGCTCGCGCTCTTAAGCCAACTCTTAACCAACTGAGCCCTCAGCCAGCCCATGTTTCCCTTTTCTGATTTTGTGATTTGAAGCTGGTAGCTCTTATCATCAGCACCCATCTTGTCCCAGAAACCCACTTAAATGCATACCTTAACTCTTTCTTCTCACAAACGGGGGCATGTAGTTATAATGCCAGGGTTTCCTTTTCCTTGTCCTTTTTTATCTTTACGTAGGATGTTTTGTAAATCCCTTTATTCAGCCCTGCCTTATGGGCTACCATCCTTTATTCTCCAGCAGCCTTTTTGCTTTTCCTAATTCTATCCAAAGAAGTGATATGTGATTCTCTGGTTGCAGAGAAGGTATATACAAATGCAAATATGCAAATCCCAAAATCTGGCCAAAGGAGGATGCATCACTAGGGTATAATTACCTTAATTATCTTAATTGGGGACAAGATGGAGAAATGCTGATTGAATTATGAGCCAGTTAACTAGAAGAATCTAGCTCCCTGTTCTTTGAGAACAGGGCTATAATTTATCCAGCTTTGTATTTCCAGTTCAGGGCCTGGTTCATTGTAGGTTTCCTAATAAAAGGTTTTCCCATGGACAAATGAACAAATACATTTGTGAAGATTGAGTCAGGATGACTAAAGTGCAGGATGAACTTAGGCTCGAAGAACTATAGTATGACCTTTGTTTTTATTTGGTTCAGGGCAGAAAGAACTGCAAAAGCATGTGCCTATTGTTTAGGTTAGGTGATGTAATGTTTACAGGTGGCAAAGAGAAAACACAATTGTTTTTTAACTTTGCTGTTTCATGGAGATTACCTTGATTGTATCTGATGAGTGAAAAACATGGGAACCAGGAAATGGAAGCCCAAGATAGGGGGAAGGATGGGGAAAAAAAATCACCTAACTGTTTTGAATTAGTTTATATTCTGGTTCAGGCAGATTACATGTAAATGAACTAGAATGCCTTTCAGTCATCTTTGAGGAATTATGGGAAACAGGAAAGTACTAAAAGATTGGAGATAGAAAAACACTGCCCTAATTGTCAAAAAAGGAAAGAAGGTGGAGTCTCGAAAACCTTACAACTAATTGTTAAATGGATGTTTTATGAACTAAGTCCAGTGAGTACAAATTCACCAAGGGCCAGCAGTGGATCACTTTAAGTCATGCCCAGTGATCTTTATTTCTCATATATATAAATAGAACTATGGGTATATCACATCAGAGGCATGCAACAGGCATGGTGTCTCTGGATTGTAAGAAGGCATTAAACAGGCTCTTTCATGATAATTTTGGGACAAGATGAAGACATGCTGATTGAATTAGAGTTGGATTAATCTGTTAACTTTTTGAAAGATGGAACCTAAAACATTATTGATTAAAGAATGGATGGAAGACTGGAAGATTTCTAGATACATTCTGATATTCATATAAATGACTTGAATGAACAATATATGTCTTATCAAATTTGAGTTTTATAGAAAGATGAATGATATGAGTTTGATGGTAGAATTAGGACCCAGAATAATTTCAGCAAGGTGGAACAGTGAAATGATTTCAACAAACTAGAATGTCATGGATATAAATGTACACTCTTGCATTTAGCTTTTAAACATGAACTGTCCTAGTAGATGATGGGAGACATGAGGCCCAAGAGCAGTCCACATACAAGTGAGTTAAGGGTTTAATTGACAACTAGCTGTGTGAGAGCCAACAGTATGTTGTGGCTACCAGAAAACGAAATTTAAACCTCATAATCTTGCTGGAAGTGGTAGTATCCAGTTACCAGGAAATAATAAATGACATTAAAAAAATAGGAGTCTGGTATTGGAATAAAAAATGTTCCATCCTTCATTTTTCAGGGCAGACAACACTTGGAGGACTGGGTTCAGTTTTAGGTGCTGCAAGTTAAAAGGGACTTTGATATACTGGAGGATATCTCAAAGACAGAAACTAGGGTAAGCTGGGGCCCTGAATGCATGCTGTGAGGAATTATTGAAGGTCCTAGGAATGTTTAGTTGCTAAAGGAGAAGACCTATGGGAAAATGAGAGACATTTTCATGAATCTGAGTAAGAAGGTCAGAGGTGAGTGAGAATGTCAGTGTGGTTGTTCTCACGGCAAGAGCTGCCTAGAAATGGAAAGATGTAGTAAGCTCCCTGTCACTACAGCTATCAGGTAAACAAGGCTAAAGAACCCATTATAGAGGATGTGGAAAAGTGATGTCATGCACTGCATACAGGCTGTGCTTGGTGGCTTCTTAGAGGCCCCCAGTGTCAGGTTCTGTAGACATGTGGTCCTCTCCCACACTGAGAACAGGCTGAGCCAGCACCAGTCGTGGGGAAGAAGGCAGCAGAGCAAGACTGGGAAAGCAGACAAGTCTTTCAGGCCTTCTCCTCCCTATAGGGGCTGTCCTCCAGCCTGCTATGGGCTTGCCCCTTAGTTCCCAGAGATTTCTGGGGGGCGAATGTCTTTGCTCACTATGTATCTCTTGTTCCTGAAGCTGTATTCTTTGGCCCTCAGTAGGAAATTTGGGCCTCCTTGAGTCCCCTGGCCTTTCATTCCACTTGTCTCTCTATTCTTGGACCTATTGCTCCCTGAAGTCAGAAGGCATCAGTAAGGGTCAGGGAAGGGAGAACTTGCTTGAGATGCTGGAAGCTGGTAGGAAGCTGGCCAGGAAACCATGAAGGACCAGGTTCCATAGCAACAAGCACTTGAGGACCAGAGGCATGGACCAAACTGAAGTTGTTTTTTCTGGGGAAGAAGTAGATCTGAATTCCAGGGAGGTCAGTATAACCACCAAGTCTGGAGGGAATGAGGGTAAGGGGTTGTGGTACAAGCCATAGAGCCAAGAGTTGGGAGTCCAGCAGAGATGGGACCAGAGAAAAAGTGGGTAGAAGCAGGAGAGGGTCTTGGATACAGCCTAGGCCACCTATGGGCTGAATGGGTGGGATGCATGGATGATGTGCTGGACTAAAGGACCAATAGCAGGGCAGACATCCATAGGGAGAGAGTGACTGCTGACCAAGAGATAGCAGGGCTTGATCTCTGTTAGTGTGAGGGTGATGGTAATTGAAAGAATGAGACAAGAGGGAGTTGCAAGTTAATTAATACTTGCAGCCAGACAAGAGAAACAAGATAATCCATGGGAATGGAGACAGTGACTAGTGCTTACAAGCTTTGAGGCCTGAGTGACTCAGGTTTAAGTCCAGGCACGTTCACTAGTGAATTATGTGTCCTTGGGCAAGTCATTTAGCTCCTTGAGCCTCCTTTTCTTCTATAGTGTGAGGGGAACAATAATACGAACTCTGTCGGCAGTAGTGGATTCTCAGGTGCCTTGCTTCTATGTTCTCTTATTTTTCATTTATTTTCTCAACTGCGATAGGCTGGCTGAAGTTGGATGCAATGACTCATTTCTAAATAGGGTCAGAGGCAAATACTCCTATAGGAAACTCTGACAAAGAAGGTGGGTCAAGTTTGACAGCTCTGGCTGGAAGGTCATGGCCATCCGCTGCCCTTCTAGGGTCAGTATTTCAATAGATTATCCCCTTGTCCAAAAAATGGAATAGTCTCTAGCAACATGGTGGTTGTACCTAACAACCCCCTACCCATCAAGAAAACTACCTGGAGTTCCAGGGAATTCGTTCAAATGAGATTTGTCTGTCTTTCCTATTCACAGGGCAAGGTGTCTTTAGACACTAACCATCTTTCTCTTCGTAGCAACCATGTAAGCCAACTTTTTTGCCTTTCCCATGTCCCTTTCCTCTCAGGCTGTCCCCATATCCTTTGTCCAGTAGACAGCCAGGAATCTATTCTATTTTCCTCCATTCATGAATATTCTTGGTTTATATTTTTAGGAATGCCTTGGGAAAAATATTCATACCCTTTCAAAATAAACAAAATAAATAAACATGCTTTTGAAACCATGAAAAAACAAAACCTTAAATTTAATGTGTAGGTAGAGGCCACTCCTCTCAGTGTGAGGGAACACACCACAGCAGCACAGGTGTTCATTGCCTTAATGATGGAAAGCTTTGCTCTCATCCTATGCAAGCTTTAGGTCTTCCATTTTGAGGGCAGTATAGAGCACGACTACTTGTACAAGAAATCCTAAATCACCCCCAACAATGATGAGGATATGGCAAGCTTTGAAAAGATAAGTTAGAAAAGCAAAGAGAAGTGAACTGGATTGTAGTTTGGGAGGCCCTGGAGCCGCGAGTGGAGCTACAGTGTAACCCTGAGGAGCACCAGCACCTCAGTCAGCCTGACCCGGGGTGTGTGATGGTGAGCTTGTACGCCTCTATCTGACCACCCTCTCTACAGGTCACAGATCTGATCATTGGCGTGTCAGTTGTTAGACACAGTGACTCCTGTCTCACACTTCTTCCTCTAACCTTCCAACACAAGCTGAATAACCTCCTATTAACATGTGTCCTTAAATTGTTAAAAATGCACCTGACTCCCCCAGGTATGTTCTGTCTCCTCATGAGCTCAGCTTCCTAAGGGATATTCCAGTTTCTTTCCAATACAGTCCCCATTTTCTGTCGAGCTACTTGGAGAGGGCTTCTCTTCTTTGTTTCCTGGTTAAGGCCCCTACATGAATTACACAGGAATAAAATGGCAGCATTTGCTAGAAGGAAGGGGAGTCTGAGCAGGAAGATGCTTAGAACAGAAAAATGCAGAGTTGTTTCCTGAGCCCAGGGCAGCGAGAAGGTGTCTGTGTGTAGGAAGGGAAACCGGCTTCGCTAAGGCAGCACCAGAAAAGGCTTTTTAAATAGTTAAGGTGCGGACAGAGGTGGAATGTATTTGTTAATTCAAAGTTCCTTTGTTCCATGATTAGAAAACGTGGGCTTACCCTTTGAAAACAGGGCTTCACGACCATCATTAGAAATGCATTGTATTTTATTCTCATGTTCACCCTGTCTCAGCTCAGCAGAGAGGAAACAGAGCTCATCGCTGACTTTAAAATTAACATGTACGAAGGGAAACGTGAACAGTGTTTGCCTCTAGCAAAGAAGGACATACAGTAATGATGAGAGAAATGTGAGTAGGTTATTCTGACAGTGGCAGTAACTCTGCTGCCCCAAATGAATCATCTGTAGAGGCCAAAAAAATATCAGCACAGAGGACATTGTCCCAAACAGAAGGACACATCTGACATTTTATAATAGCTCTTTTTGTCATTTATGGTCCTAAACACATGAGCTTTGGAACATGTCATTTTATTGCTGAAGTCAATAAAGGCTGGCCTTGGGCCAGTGCTTAGAATAGCTGTTGCAATGGTCTGGCAGATGGAGAGATTGTTGCTGCAGGCCTCCTGGGCTCGCCCTGCTTCTCTTGGCCCAGACTCAAAGCTGGCCCCCAACCCACCCCTTCCACTCTAGTCCATAGCAGGTCTTATCCTTTCCCCACATTTACTGAGGGACTTCCCAAGTGCAGACCCAACACCTCCACACCTTGGTGTGATGTATCTTGGCTTCCTTCTTTCTCAAACACCAAACCAAACCAAATAAACCATTATTTTTGCATGCTCCACAGCACAGGCTGAGTCATAAAGGCCCTCGATCATTTCAGGACTTTTCTCTCCCATGTGGGGAAGGATTTCATGCTTGGCTGTGTGCTGATGTCTGCCTCTTCCCTCACTGTGGCATGTGGGGAGCCTCCTGGCACTTTGGGATAGTGGTAAGAGCACTGACCGAGGAGGCTAAAGGTTAAGGTTCTCATTGTGGTTTTGCCGCTCATGGGCTGAGTGAGCTGGACAAGACCTTGTGCTTCTCTGGGCCTAGTTTCTCCATCTGTATTGGGGTGGGGTTGGGCAGAGATCAGGGACTTTTAAACCACCCTGCAGAGATGCTTCAGGGGATCTGCAAACTCATTAAACTATTAAAGTGTCTTTAAACAGCCATAGGACAGCAAGAATAATCAAATAGATAGTATTTTAATTTTAAACATAGGCGATATGAGCACATTAATTTGTATTTTCATGTGAACTTACTCTGTAGCCTTGGAAAAAATCTTACCTGGACATCAGCCCTATGAATATATTTAAATATCTTGTAGATGTGTACCGACCTGGATGGTGGCCAGTCCTCATGGGTCTTATCTTAAAATCAGGGCTGTGCATGTGCCTTAGTGGAGCTCCTGTGTGCCACCCTGGATTCAAGGCTATGTCAAGCTCAGATGTATCTGCTTGGCCCACAATCTCCTTACAAAGTTATTCTCATTTGTGCAATAATTAGTGGATGCCAAACATGTTGCAATGTGAAAATATTATGTTACAGATAATTTAAGCAATTGTGATTTCTGGGTGCTTATTGCCACATAGATATAATCTTCAAGCTTTAAGGGCAGTTTTATCAAAGTGTCGCCTAAGATTGACAAAGAACCGTTATAATAAAAGACTGGAACCATTAACAGTTACTTACCTGCGAGGCAGAGTTTTCTTGAAACTGAGCAAGCAAAAAGAGTTATTGAAGATGATAGAAAATGTAACTTTCATCTAATGTCCCAATTTCAAAAGAGTCTCTTGTTGATATTTTGTCAACACAAAGTATCAAACTATAAGTTTGAATTAAAATAAATTTATATTAAAATAATAAAATATGACACATATCTGTTTTACAAATATTAGGATCCAAGGTAAGATTTAGTTTCAATGAAGAGAGATGTTTTCTACTAAAAATGTTTGCAGTCCCGTGGGAGGATGTGCCTTCGTACTTCTACTGCTGTTCCAATGGAGGCCACCCCTGTAAGAGGGGCACACGTATTTGGTGTGATTTGGGGCCACCAGAAGGGTCCTTGCTGTTGCTATGGCTTTCTTTACCAAGAGCTAAAGCCTTTCTTTCTTTTTTTTTTTTTTTAAAGATTTTATTGGGGAATCAGGGGAAGGGGAACAGACAAGTTGCTGTTGTTTTTGTTCTTCAGTCTAGTTGTGGAGGAAGTTGCTTCACTGGCCCAAGGCTGCACCATCATTGCGCTCTTCCCAGGCCACGCAGATCAGTCACCGGCTTCTGGATGGCCGCTCACTGTGGTTGCTGGCCGCTCACGCTGGCTGCCGGCTACACACGGTAGCTTATGGCATCCCACTGCAGCAGGGGACTGCAGCCCATGCCATCGCCAGCGACCCATGTTAGCCCAGCTCCAGGTTGAGCTGTTGTTCAGCATCTTAGCTGTAGAGGGCAGTGTCACTGACCCTCATACGTGGGATCCAAACCAGGGCCCTCTGGCATCCCAGACCAGTTCTTAACCAATGCGCCACTCGGCCGGCCCAAGCCTTTCTTTTACATGATGAGGCTGAAGAGTTATCATGCTATGCTTTTGAAAGAAATATTCAGAGGAATAGAAATTCACATGAGTTGGGAGAGACTGACATTAGAACCTTCCCAGAGAGTCAGTTTTGGCTGCTGTGGAGGCCGTGGGTACAAAAGTGGGGTAGAAAAGGGGAACTTCAAAGACAATGGAAACTGGAGTTTTCTGATTTTCTGGTGATCAGGGTGTGGTGGGAGAGTACCAGCTATGAACTTACTGTGCTAGGGGACATTGTCACATGTGTGATCTCTTAACCTTCATAACTTTGCAAGGTAGTTATTATCATTTAAAAATGACAAAATGAGGAAACTGAGATGTTGAGAAATTAAATAATTTGCTCTAAGTGATCTGCCTGCCTGGTAAAAGGCAAATGAGAGTTAAAAGCCTGGTCTCTGGGCCGGCCGAGTGGCGCGATGGTTAAGAACTGGCTTGGGATGCCAGAGGCCCCGGTTCGGATCCCACATATGAGGGCCAGTGACACTGCCCTCTACAGCTAAGATGCTGAACAACAGCTCAACCTGGAGCTGGGCTGCTGTGAGTCGCTGGCTACGGCATAGGCTGCAGACCCTGTGGAAGTGGGTTGCCATGGGCTACCGTGTGTAGCCAGCAGCCAGCGTGAGCGGCCAGCAGCCACAGTGAGCGGCTGTCCAGAAGCCGGCGACTGATCTGCCTCGCCTGGGAAGAGTGCAATGATGGTGCCAACTTGGGCCAGTGAAGCAACGTCCTCCACAACTAGACTGAAGAACAAAAGGACAGCAACTTGTCTGTTCCCCTTCCCCCAATTCCCCAGCACTGTTCCCATCCCCCAATTCCCCAATAAAAAAATCTTAAAAAAAAAAAAAGCCTGGTCTTTGCTTCACGCTCCACATTAGGGCAGAGGACAGAATCGACGGCTCTGTGTCCTCCGTTTGCTATAACTCAAAGGAGATTGTGCTTGTCATGACACTCAAGGTTTGTGCTCACAGCCAAGATGGGGAGCCACCAGAAGGAATTGGAGGTGTCAGGGCATGTACTTTAGGACTGAACTTGTTAGTACTGAGGTTTGGTCTTTGAAAGGAATTGTGCTGCACCCCGAGCTGAGTCATAGCTCCTTGTTTTCGTCAGAAGACGTGTCGATGAAGCCACTGGGAAGGAAGAACTGCGGGAGAAAACAGGATGAGTCTGAGTCTCGGAACTTCATATTTGATTGGTAACAGTCACAACAACTCTTTCCTGCCTGCAGCTCATTCTAGTTACTGATTTAACCAGGGTGTGGTAATGTTATGTGGCTGCTATTCTGTACACAAGGATTTGAAGATGCCACGTCCTGGTAAGCAGAGGCTGCCCCGTTCGGCACCCTACCCACTCCCAGCACCTGGCACGCCCTGTGCAGAGAGGGTGCCCAAAAAAATGCACTAGAAGACAAAATCTCCACTGGTAATTTTGTTGTGATATAATCAGGGTTGAGATTCACTTACCTGCTACCTAATAGGTGGTCAGTTTATTTTTCTTGAGCAATTTAGTAAATGAAGATTGAATGTGCAGTGACCATGGAAATGTGCCACTCAGATCTCCTGCTGGCAGGAGGATAATTAACTGACAGCACCAGCTGTGGTCCCCTTGGATCCATCCACCACTGTGTTTGCACAAGGCCACGCTTCCTGTGGGTTGCTTCCAGATGACAGAAGACGCGGTGAGGATACCCGTGGAGTCCCACTGCCATGAGATGCAGGACTCCTCTGATGGGCAGCTTTGGCTTGAGGATACCCTACCTGCCTGTTATAGGCTGAATTGTGTTCCTCAAAATTCATATGTTGAAGTCCTAACCCCCAGTACCTCAGTATGTGACTATATTCAGAGATAGGGCCTTTAAAAAGGCAATTAAGTTAAAGTGAGGTCAGTATGGTAGGCCCTAATCCAATATGACTGGCGTCCTTATCAGAAGGGGAGATTAGGAGACAGACGTATACAGAGGGAAGATGATGTGCAAATACAGGGAGTAAACAGCCATCTACAAGCCAAGGAGAGAGGCCTCAGAATACAACCAATCCTGCCAACGTCTTGATCTTTGACTTCGAGCCTCTGAAACTGTGAGAAAATGTCTGTTGCCTAAGTCACCTAGTCCATAATCCTTTGCTATGGCAACCCTAGGAAAGTAATTCAGTCTAACTGAAATGGTCTTAGAACTGTGCTGCAATCTGAGACCCTTCTCCGCCGGGCTTCCTGTGCTCCCCTCTCGTCTCACAGGTGGCAGACCTGCACTGGGGCCTGAAGGCTCCCTCTACCTCCTCTGGCTCCCCTACTCCTTTCCCTCACAGGTGTTGCCCCAATAAATCTCTTGCCGATCTAAGCCCATCTTGGCGTCTGCTTCTCAGAGGACCCAAACTATCACAAATGTGAAGAAAAAAAATGATTTGGTAATGCAATATATTCCTGAGATGATTTAAAAATAAATTCTAATACTAGGTGATAGATTTTCTTTTTTTAAATAAGCCCCACTTTATTTTGGACATAAGTCCCACTTGTCAGTATAGACAGGTTTTCTGCCCTGACCATGTTTCCTGACCCTCTGAGAGCCACAGCTGTCTTGGGGCTGCCTGCCTCTGCGTGGGAAGGGAGGAAGAGAAATGACCCCCCTCTTATAGAATTATAGCATGTCAGAGCTGGAAAGGACCACAGAGATGAGTGCTCAAGTCCTGCCCTTCACCTCACACCTGGGGAGACTGAACATCCAGATGGATAAGTGTCCAATCCACTCACCCAGGGTCACAGAGCTGACAAATGGTTGTTATTGGCAATTCTAAGGATGCATTTCTTAGAATGAACGAGAGACTGCTCTTTAAAATGACATATTTGGGTAACATAAGAGTTACTAGTCACTTCTACTGGTTATCTCTGGTCCTGTTAATAATGAAATACCGATTTTCTGGTCACACGTGCCTTTCTCCCTTTCACCAACAGCTAGAGCTATTTCTAGGTGTCAAGCTCCTGAGAACATGAGAGTGAGTTGACTCTCTATGCGCTATCACAGAGTATGAAGCCTGACTCAGTAGCTGAGGCCTCGATGAACCCACACAGAATGACAAGGCTTGTCCTGGGCTGGCTGCAACCTAGACAGGGCCTGCCTCTTTTTCCATCTGTCTCCAGCAGATCTCATGTGGCCTCACCAGCAAGCTGGCTGACCTGTCCTCATCAGCTTGGGGTGGAGTAGCACGAGTGTGGGGCTAGAAATATTAGCTCGAGTCCAAGGCCCTGCACCATTCCTACTTCATCAAAGTCACTTATTAGGGAATAACTTGTGCTATTAATATGGGGGATGATCTTAATCGTTAGTGAAATGTGGCATCCTCGGCTTTCCCACACCTCTCTGAAGTAGGAGGCCAATTTAGAGCAGAGTCATAGGATAAGAAAACCCCCAATTCCTGGGTTAAAAAAGGCCCCAGAGCCCAGACAGTTTCTTCTAAAACATCAACTATTTTATAGGCAGTGATGGGGCAGAGCGATCTCCCAAAGGCGGGAGCCCAGCCACTGTAATAAGTTTACTTATAAAAACAGGCAGATTGTGGAGAAAAGGGAACCCTGGTGCACTGTTAGTGGGACTGCAGACTGGTGCAGCCATTATGAAAATCAATATGGAGGTATCTCAAACAAACTGGAAATGGAACTACCATATGAACCAGCATTTCCACTCTTGGGTATCTATCCAGAAAAACCCAAGATGCTAATTCGAAAAAATATATGCACCCCTATGTTTATTGCAGCGCTATTTACAATAGCCAAGACTTGGAAACAACCGAAATGCCCATCGGTAGACGACTGGATTAAGAAACTGTGGTACATTTATTAAATGGAGTATTACTTCGCTATAAAGAGGAATGAAATCGTACCATTTGCAACGATATGGATGGACCTAGAGACTTATGTTAAGTGAAATAAGTCAGTCGGAGAAAGACAAACACCATATGATCTCACTTATATGTGGAATCTAAAAAACTGAATGAATGAGCAAAGTAAACAGAAATAGTCTCAGAGATATAGAGGAAAAACTGAAGGTTGCTCATTGGGAGGCGGGTGGGGATGAGGGAGAAGGGGAAGGGATTAGACAGCATAAATAGATAACTATAATATTGCCACAGGGATATGAAAGACAGTTTGGGGAATATAATTAATAATGTTGTAAATATTTTATAGGGTGTCAGATGGTCACATGTCTTGTTAGGGAGACCACTTCATGGATGGGGTAGAGGATTGATCACTGCACTGTACACCTGAAGCTGATGTTGTATAATATTGTATGTCAATTATAAGTGAATATATATACATATAGTCACAGGACATGGAGTATAGTGTGGGAGTGGAGCCAAGGGAATTGCAATAGATATGTATGATATGGGGGGGAGTGGGGCGGTGGATAGGGGGAGGAGGGTTGTCACTTTGAGGGGTAAAAAGTATAACTATTTCACTGTGTTGTACAGCTGAAACTAATTTAAAAAATGTTTATTTCACAATAAAAAAAACGTTTCAAACTTAGATTGGGTGATGCTTGTACCACTATGTGAATATACTAAAAATCATTTAATTGTAAACTCCAAATGATTAATTTTATAGTATGTCAATTATATAACAATAAAGATGCTAAAAAGGTTAAAAAAAAACAGGCAGATGACCTGCAGGCTATAGTTTGCCCGTTCAATTTTTTAAAATATTGCATAAAATACTATTTAACTTATTGTTGAGTTTCGGGTATAAAAAACTTAACTTTTATACCTGAGGCGAGTCCCAGCTCTGGAATACCTATTGCTTTCTGTCCAGCATTTATTCTTTTCCTTCCTGGTACCAGTCCGCCAAGTTTCCCCTGAAAACAATCCCTCTGTGTCTGTTCTTAGTTATGTTGTTTGGGTGGGACCCATCATAGCTCCAGCTCCAGGAAAGGGCCATGATTGGCTTAAACCTGTCAACATATTCCTTCCCTACAGAATGGTTCATTCAAGGGATGGGCAAATAAGCTTGTCCAAGAATGAACTTGGGTCTAAGCTGGGAATGCAGGAATGCAGACAGCTTTCTCCTCTTTGGGTTAGTGGTTTGAGGATGTATGACCAGGAACTGCTGGGACTACTAGAAGTGAGCTTCAAGTCCCAGGCCCTCCTCTGGGCCCTGCCCAAAAAGAACATAGGGATTCTCTGAGGGCTGTTGCTTACACAATGTTGGTGCTCCCTTTAAGAAAGCGAACACATAATTACAAATACATAAGTAAGTACAAACGTGAATTAATTAGCAAGAGAAAACCACTCATAGCACATTACAAGTTGGAAAGACCTAACAAATATTACAAACATCCAAAATCCAAGTAAGCAGCATAACATTTTCAATAATTAATATCTGACATACTTCTAAAGTACTTTTCCCATGTTTTTGGCTGCATACTATTTGATCATGTCTTCGTATTACAGTGATTTAGTAATATCATTTTTTCAGAGAGAGGATAAAAAGATAGTCTTTCCTTTAGTTGGATGATTAAAATATTTTATTATTGATAGTTTAGAAAAGTTTTTTTTGGTGTCATTACTGATTATTGGTAATGATATGTAATATTTTAAGGGTTACTGTCAAATATGAAAAGCTTAAGCTTCATTAGCTTAGGATCGACCTCTTATCTCACTTCTTTTCCCAACATTGCATACTAGATCACTCTTCCCTACCTCTTAAGATCTATATAAAACTTTGGCTCAAATTCCTTTTCCGGACTTTGTAAAACATAAAACGCCCTCACCAAGATTGCTGCAATACCTGGGTAGGGTATTACATACTTGTGATAATTATTTTTGGGTAGCCCAGCATCTATTCACGCTATGTCTACTGACAGTATTTTTGGTCTTCCCTCTCCTCCTCCCTTATTAATCCATATAGTTGAATGGGGTCCACCTCTGAAATTCAGGGTTGGAGCACCTGTCCCATACCCGAGAGCGCAATACATTGCATTCCTCTTGGCCCATCACCTTTGGCTCTGGGATGGGCATTAGACTCAGGGTCCACCATACTCAATTAGTCTTTTGTTGAAAGTTGGGGAAGAGACATTTGTTCCCCCCTGAGAAGCTGTGAGGTCTAAAAAAGTATTAAACATATCCAAGGGATTGCAGGACTATGTGAGCTAGTTTGGAGACAGGGAGGGAACTGGGCTAAAGTTAGACTTTTTTGCTACCTTTGTAATATATAGGAAAAGGGAATTCATGTTCCATTGTTAGATTGACAGATCTCAAGGTAGTTGCCAAAGGAGAGAAGACATTGAAAGGGAAATGAGGAGGATGAACAAAGAACTAAATTTGAATCTCTCAGAAAGGGGAAGAAATCCATCTACCTGACCTTTAAAAGTAAATGATGGGCCCAGCCAAGGACAAGACAACCTAGTGTCTTTATAGCCAAAAAGTTTTACAAATATTAACCAATGGCCTATTTCATGTCACATTTAATGCACAGAATGTTTAAGTAGGGAGGACCCTTTTTAAAAGCCAAGGTTTGGAAATACTCAGAATTCATTACAAAACATTAATTTCATATTCAGTGGGAGCCTGACTTGTAAGTTTTATTTGTCTTGCTTATCAAATCTCCCATGCCATGGGGAATTCCCATCTATATATAGAGATCATGAAAACTCAAGACAGAATTAGTCATTCAGTCTTGTGCTCTCCCATGGCACTTTGCACATTGCATTCATGATAGTCCTTTTCTCAGTCTGTGTCAGTGTGTTTATGGATCTATCATCACCAATAGACTTCAAGCTCCTTCAAAAGATCTTGTTTATATTGCATTTTCCCTGACACCTGGCACATAATGGGCACTCAAAATAAGCTAGACAGACTTATGGTTGGAATCCCAGTTCTTTCACCGGCTGACTAGATATCCTTGGACAAGTTATTTTAACCTTTGTGAAAGCTCCCAGCACGTGCCTGATGCACGATATATGTTCTTTCCTCTGAATGAATGAAGCTGAGGAAAAAATTGATGATTTCCCAACAAACTATTAAGAAGTGGTATGACAATAATCCATGACTTTTGGAATCTTGGTCCAAGAGTCTTATGTGCCAATCTTTCTTCAGTCAAGAGGCCATTAATGGAACTCATCTCCCAAATCTAGCTTTTTCATATTTGACAGGAGTGCTGTAACCCATAGCAACTCCTAGCCATGGTGGATAGAATGTTATACAGAAGGAACCCATGCACAGCTGATTAAATATTTGAGCAACTCATTTTATAATGTGACTTCACTAAGTGCCTACCTATTGCACCAAACCCAGTGGCAATTAGAGGGCTTAGAAATTACCTCAGAATGCAAAGGCACATCCTTCACTGCTTAAAATAGAAAAATCACTAGCACTGTCCTGAGGGATGCAAATAGAATGTTGGGACATATGCCATTTTTAATGACTCAGCCAGAAGCAAGTCCATGTCAATGGAACTCCTCCGAGGTTGCCCAAATGTTACATGACAAGCACTTGTAAAGGACAATTTAGAACTTGTGTCCTGGTGGTAAAACCCAATGAGTGTAGCTAAGGTTGGGATTTACATTCATGTTAAGCTCCTGGAGACCAATCACTTCCTTTTGAGTTGTCAATGGCTGCCTGACTTCCTCTGACGTCAATGAACCAGCAGACTTCCTTCTAAACACATTTTTAAAAGAATCTAATGAGTGAGAATTTTCCACCCACATGGAGCATATTGGGTCATGGCCAGAATTTTATTTTTTTAGTAAATGAAATGGAATGGCATAGAATAGGAAACATCAGTATCTATAACATGTAGTAAGAGTAAGGGATGTTCTATGCAACATTTGTTTTAGTTTCATACATGAAATGCATTATGATGTAATACTCATATAATACAATACTTATTGTGGGTCATGATAGAAAAAATAGAAAACCGTTGGGTTTGAGGATGCTTCTGTATTTAAGGTAGTTTTATCAAATGTTTGTATATTGCCACAAATATTTCAGTGAAAATTAAATACTGTCACAGCTCATTTTAGTAATAATACCTACTCTTTTTTTTTTTGATGGATACCTACTATATCCCTGATAGTGTGGAAGAGACTTCACATAACTTATTTCCAAGGTCAACTTTAATATCCCTATTTTAGCATTGAATCTAATGCTCAGAATTGTTCATTAATATGTCCAATATCATACCACTGGCAAATAATCTTTTTTAAAATTAGTTTCAGATGTACAAAACTATGTAATATTTACACATTTCACTCCACACAATGTGATAACCCTCCTCCCCCAATCTATTGCCCCTCTGACATCGTATAGAGCTGTTACAATTCCAGTGACTCTATTCCCTATCCTATACTTTATATCCTGTGACTATATATATTCAATTATAGTTGACATACAATATTATTCAGTTTCAGTTTCAGGTGTACAGTGCAGTGGTCAAGCCTCTACCCCATCCATGAAGTGGTCTCCCTAATAAAACATGTGCCCATCTGACACCCTACAAAATCTTTACAACATTATTGATTATATTCCCCAAACTGTCTTTCATGTCCCCGTGGCAATACTGTAGTTATCAAATTATGCTGTTTAATCCCTTCCCCTTCTCCTTCATCCCCACCCCCTTCCCATCTAGCAACCATCAATTTTTTTTCTATATCTCTGAGACTATTTCTATTTACTTTGCTCATTTATCAGTTCTTTAAATTCCACATATAAGTAAGATCATATTGTATTTGTCTTTCTCTGACTAATTTATTTCACTTAGCATAATGTTCTCTAGGCCCATCCATATCGTTGCTAATAGTACGATTTTCTACATTATAGCTGAGTAATACCCCATTGTATAAATGTTACCACAGTTTCTTAATCTAGTCATCTACCAATGGGCATTTCAGTTGTTTCCAATTCTTGGCTATTGTAAATAGCGCTACAATAAACATAGGGATGCATATATTTTTTCAAATTAGCATCTTGGATTTCTCTGGATAGATATCTAAGAGTGGAATTGCTGGATCATAAGGTAGTTCCATTTCCAGTTTTTTGAGATATCTCCATACTGATTTCCATAACAGCTGCACCAGTCTGCAGTCCCACCAGCAGTGCACCAGGGTTCCCTTTTCTCCACAACCTCGCCAGCAGTTGTTTGTTGATTTATTGATGATAGCCATTCTGACCAGAGTGAGGTGGTATCTCATCGTGGTTTTTATTTGCGTTTCTCTAATGATTAGTGATGTTGAGCATTTTTTAATATGTCTGTTGGCCATCTGTATGTCCTCTTTAGAGAAATGTCTCTTCATGTCCTCTGCCCATTTTTTAATTGGGTTGTTCATTTTTTTGGTGTTGAGTTGCATGAGTGTTTTATAAATTTTTGATATTAACCCCTTATCAGATATATCATTGACAAATATCTTCCCCCATTCAGTAGACTTCCTTTTTGCTTTATTGATGGTTTCCTTTGCTGTGGAAAAACTTTTAAGTTTGATGTAATCCCATATGCTTATTTTTTCTCTTACTTCCCTTGCCCAAGGGGATATATCAGTAAAAATATTACTCAGGGTAATGTCTGCAAATTTACTGACTATATTTTCTTCTAGGAGTTTTATGGTTTCAGGTCCTACATTTAAGTCTTTAATCCATTTTGAGTTTGTTCTCGTACATGGTGCAAAGTGGTGGTTGAGTTTCATTTTTTTGCATATGTCAGTCCAGTTTTCCCAGCACCATTTATTGAATAGACTGTCTTTACCCCAATGTAAATTCTTGCTTCCATTGTCATAGATTAAATGATCATATATGAATGGATTTATTTCTGGGCTTTCTGTTTCATTGATCTGTGTGTCTGTTTTTATGACAGTACTATACTATTTTGATTACTATAGCCTTGCAGTATGATTTGATGTCAGGTATCATGATACCTCCCACTTTGTTCTTATTTCTCAAGATTGCCGTGGTTATTCAGAGTCTTTTATGGTTCCATAAAAATTTTAGGATTATATGTTCTATTTCTAAAAAAATTATCATTGCTAGTTTGATATGAATTCTACTGGCAAATAATCTTACTCTAGGCCCCACCTCCTTTTCCTTATGCATAGCATTTTAATAAAAATTCAATTAAACACAGTACTTTAATGAAAGAATAATTAAGACACTCTTAAAATCTGTTGATTTAGGTTTGGAAGAGATATATGAACCCTTTGGACTTGGTTGTTGGGGAATTTGCCCTGAACGCACAGAGATCTGGATGCATTGGGAGAATGCTGGGGAACATAGGGGCAAAAGAATAGATGTACAACTGCCTAAAAACTGACTCAAATGATCTAAGGAAGATAAAAATAGGAGATATTCTGCATCAACTCTGAAGCCAGAGAAAGGTGCCCTCTACATTGTGTGTGCTTGGAGGAATTTCTGTTGCATAAAATCACTGTGGGTCAACTCATAACTCTATTTACTGAGAAAGTAGCACTACGTCATGGAAAATCCTAACAGTATCTCTCTTGCTAGCTCATACATTCCTTAATTTAGAGGGCTGATAAACTGCTGTCTATAGCTCTAATTTCTTCTCTTGCTCCTTATCAACTCATGCAGAGATACTAGCCTGGGCTTGCTTGCTCTTAGAATGTTTCCTGTTCTCTTCCCCTTCTTAGTTCTGTACCATTGGTGGGGAGGGTCATAGGCAGCAGAATAGGGGGCCAGCAAAGGGACTGACTCCTGCAGGCTGTATTTCTCAAGCTCCCACATCAACGGGCTGCTACCAATGGGAGGTACTGGTGGAAGAAGATTAGCGGCTAGAAAGGAGAAGCTGGAATATTTCATCACCTCCCTCTAACTCCGGGAGCATCTCCAGCAGCAGCTGTATTTCCTCTGTGGCTCCAGTTCCTATTGGACAGGCCCACCATAGTTCTAGTTTCTCCTGTTTGTTCCTGTCTAGAGGTCATAGTGCTTGCCTGCTGTTGCTAATCCCTGAGTTGCCTCATCATACCCTGTTGGCTCCTTGCTTTTCTAACACCCATGCAATTTGTTCTCTGTATTAAAGTCTCATGGTTATAAATACTCAGAGCCATTTCTATTTTCCTGGTTGGATCCTGACTGATGCAGTGGGGTGGGTGGAGCATTGGCTCACAGCCATGTTCAGAATTCTAGTTAGGTTCAGCGGATCACCTTGCTCCACATTTACCTGATATAAATAACTACAGCCGAGTGAGTGGGCAAACAATCAATAAAGTGAGACGCTATTAACATGCAGGTTCGATGGAGAATACAGGCTCTGGATCTTGGGTGACCTATTTTTATAAGCAGCATCATGGCTGCTGTCCAGGTCCAGTTCTGGGAAGTGGACTCAAATCACTGCCTGGAGCAGAGTAGGCTAGCTGGACCTTGCTAACAATGGGGAAGGAAGAGAGGAAGCACTCCACCACCACCTCCACTGTCCCATACTTAATTCCTGCCCAGTGACTATAGGCCAAATAAAGGTCTTGCCTGGTTGTAAGAAACGCAAGAAACTGGGAAACCCTGTGGATTCCAGCCAAAGTGTATTCTTCACCTGGCCTTGGCAGTTGGTTTGTTTCTTTTGATTTTAAAACAAATGAAATATATCCTGAAATAAAATTCATAGGTAGTAAAACCTACCTATGCTTATAACTTAAAAAAAAAGCAATATAATACCACAAAAAGAAGTAAAATAAATGCAATAATGACAAAATTTATTTTAACATGTAAATGTAAGGTCCGATTTCGCTAGAAGACAATGAATTGGTCAGATGGTTGTACCTGTGCATAATAAGTGAGTTGGGCTTTAAAAGAAGGAAGCAGATAAGATATCACGCAATATTCAAGATTTAAAGGAGAGTAAAAGAGCAATAAAGGACACGGAAGTAGGAACTAGTGGTAAGATACATAATAGCAGACCAGAATTATTTATCTGTGATAAGCGAAAGCGGGAAGTAACTTTAATTGACTTAGGGATAACATGCCAAGGTAAACTACATACTAACATAGTGAGGAAAATTGGGAAGTATGACATAGTCTTACTAATGAACTGGGACTTATTTATAAGTATAATGTCAGTAATTGCCTTTGGTATGAGATGAACTGAGAAGTGACAGAGTTTCATGGAAAACATACTTTTTATCTTGAAATCCTGCCATGTGTGTGTTTTGATTTTTTTTTTTAAATTCCATCTCTAGTACATTAAAAAGACTTTAAGGGACCATATACTTCAATAGGTGACAGAGAATAGAAGATGGACTAAGAAAACAGCAGTTATTCAGGAGTAGACATTATTAGAGTAAGATGGGGAAAAAAAAAACCCAAACAGGCAACCCTAAAATAAATGCATAATTTCAATACTAGATTTCTTCTCATTGTTCTAAATAATTATTAAAAATTGATGGTAAAATTGTAAATATTAAAAAAACTTTTATTAATGAAATGCTATGAGGTTCTTGCATTGAATGTATATCCATATTTTAATAATATTTGGATCTAAATCAGCTAAAGAATCTGCTAAACCTGCTAACGGGAGTCTCAGATCTCTGTTGTTAAATTCCTTAAACGGGACAGCTATAAGTACAGACAAACACAGATGCATCCAGCACACAGTAAGCATGTGGCATGATCCTCCACAATGATGAGCAACTCTTGGTATATTTCCCAACAAAACAGAGTACAGGCTTCCTCTGATTTACATAATAGTTGTATTCTTAGGGAAATCAGTGTATCAGTGTATATATTAAAACACAGCAGAAACTATTTCATGTTATATGTAAAACAGAGCTAGGTTCTAGGCTCATATACTCATAAAAAAAAGGTTTTTCCACGTATGAATACCAACTGGAACATTCAAAAATCAAGGCAGACTTGGGAAAATTCTTTGTCGTATGGAACTGTCCTGTCGATTGCAGGTCCTTCAGCATCGCCCCGTCTACCCACCAAATGTGGACAGTATTCCTACAATCATTGTGCTGACCAAAAACTCCTCTTCAAATTACCAAGATGCTCCTTGACATATGATATCACCGCATTGAAAACCACCGCTTTGAGCCATGAAATGATCTAATCTGCCTGCTCCTCAGCTGATCCATAAAAAGCTCATCTCCCCTCTGCTCTGTCATGCTGGGGGCGGGGCGCCCTAGGGACTGTGCTGATGGCTGTTGCCCAGCACCTGGCTGATGTGGCTTTCCTGGGAGTTGATCCAGCTGCAAAAGCAGGTCATGAGTGGCCCCGCTCTTTCACCTACCCCCTCCCTCTAGGAGTAAGTGGCATGGAGTCCACTGACTGGGGACGTGAGCTAGAGGGAGTGAGGAGCAGAGGGTTTCTCTTATGCACCCCACAGAGATGATGCAGTAAAGTGGCTCCTAAATTTTTTACAACAAATGTAAGAACTACTTCTTACACGATTCCACTTGCTGCCCCTCCCCTCTCCCAGAAATAGTAAGGGTTCAAGATCTCTTTAAGTTCAGTGCTCATCCATCAATTCCACCAACCAGGTTCTGCCCAGGCTGCTGCGAGCCCATACTCTAAAAGGCACTCATCTGAGAAACTGCTGTAAGAAAATGCCATTATATGCTAATTTTGTCACAGTAAATCCACACATCTGTACTGTCTACAACGTGAATGTTCCCCTCCCTCATCCCCAGTCCACCATCTGCCCAACTCTAGAGGCAGCTCTGGCCTTTTCTGTCTGTATGATTCAGGTCACGGCTACCTCCTGGTTACTGCTGGTTACTGCTGATTGTAATCATTCTGACTCTGAATTAAATTAATAAGCATCTATTAGTCGCCTATAATGTGTAAGGCTCTGTGCTCAGCACTGGGAGGTAAATGTATAAGGGATCAAGACATGGCCCCTTAAGAAACTCATAATTTAAGTTTGTGAAAAGAAAGTGCCCTGTATATTGTCCTGTCTGCTGCTTTTGGTCAGCAACTTGATGTTAGATAATTTGCTTAACCTCACTGCAGGTGGCTTTACAATAGAGATTCAACTGGTCTCCTACATGTCATAGGAATTGTGTGAGATATGAGGATTTGGAGAAAGATGCAAGCAGCTTATTTCAAAAATAGGGACTTACATGACTTCCTTCTGCATAGACACGACTGCCTTGGAATATGAGTCTTCCTGGAAAAGTATAACCTCTTGCCTTTTAAGAGACTCAGTTTTATCTTGAGGTCAGTTGGTAGATGTATCACTTTTTAGACTGTGTACTGAGCATTTTTTTCTAGCGATTCCCTGGTGAGCTTCTTTTATTTTTCAACTGATAATGCACATAGGATGTGGCCTTCTCAGGGAAAACTACAAACTGGTAATAAGAAAAAATTGATGGCTTTAATTAGTTCTTTGACATAAATGCAATAATCATGTTTTCCTTTATGAGTTCTTCAACACTGCTCTCATGATTCAAGTGCCCTAATAAAGTTGTCCCCATCATAGGAAAACAAGCGAACCATGCAAAAGTCCTTAGGAAGACTGGAATGGGATCTTTCTCTGTACTAGTCAAGGTTCTTGGTTGCAAGCAGTTGAAACCTACTCTAGTCATTTAAGTAGAAAGGGAATTTATCGACAGAATGTCTTCTTTATTTTTCCATTGCTTTTGGTTTTAAGCTTCCAAGTTGATACATGTAGTAATTTTTCTTGCATCTCAAAGAATGTTATTTGGTTATAAAAATCATTTACCTAGGTGTGGCACAGTAAGCTTGTTTTTATGTACTAAGGGTGGCTATGGGAGGACTAACATCTGTTGCTTTTATCTCACATCTCTGTGCTGTCTCTTCTGGGACAGCACCCCGTTCCTGAGAGGAGCTGCTCCTCCGCTAGGCACCACTGCCAACAGTTGTACCCTTGGTCATGGTGATTGGCCCAGGGCGGTCATATGACTTAACCAGGCCACTTACAGGCTTCCCTGGGGATTGTGTTGCTCTTCTTTCTTCTGGGGTTATTAGGCTAGTTTGATATACTTTGGAAATGTTGGCAGACATGGCCTCCACCCCCCTTTCCCTACTACCCCACAGAAGAAGCCCGAGCACAGTGGGGGGAAAGGAGATGGAAAGAGGGAGACACAGAGAACCACAGACTGTGGTTGCTATGGCCAAGCATCTTCTGAAGATCCAAATTCCGGCCCTGCTTGACAATATCCTTGTGCACCCTCCTTGCCTGTGTAAGGCGACAGTTACCCATATTCTGTGCCCAACCGTAAACACTACTAGTGCTAACAATTACGGTGAATACTCACTGAGCTTTTATGATGTATTAAGCTATGCTAAGCTCTTTACCCCCAGTGTCATATTTTGTTCTCACATCCACTCCAGAATTTTTATAGGCTCAATGTAAAGAGGCGGTAGTGGAGATCACACAGTAGGAACTTATCGGTTAAATGTTTGTGGATGAAGCCTGCCATGTTTTGACTCAGTGTCCCCTCATAAGTATTATTAAAGATGCATAAGGCAAAAGTGCTCACTTGGAATTTTGCTTTTTGCTCCCTAAATTCATAGTATCTATGTCAGTGGACATCTACAGTTAAATGTTTCTGTTCTATAAAGGTCAGAAATGCATATCTGAAAATCAGGCACATTTTCTGGGAAACTTCCCACTCCTAGCTCAGCATTTGGAAACATGCCACTCTTCCCAGCAACGGCTCCAACAGGAGGTGACTTGGGGAGGAATGGGAAAGGGAGGTGGCCAGAGAGGAAATGTGAGCTCTGGGAAAACAGTCATCTCTTTGAAAATATCACTGGCAGAATGAGGCACGTCACGTCCAGCTGACATTTCTGCTTTATTGAAGAGATGCAAACAAATGATTGGGTGAGGGCTTCAGCCTTTATTGAATCAGTGTTAATTGCCTTCAGGGCTTTACTTTGTGAAATCACAAAGATCATGAGGCTTAAGCTACTAGAGTCATCAGTGAGATGAACAGCTTCATCATTTGTCAGCTGGTGACATCCATTAGTAGGTAATTTCCCTCTGCAAGAGGCTGTGCATGAGCTCATAGGGCCAATTCTAAATTTTCAAAAGCGGGAAGGAGCCAAGTGTGGGAGGTGGGCAGGACTGGCTTCAGAAGCTTCGTGAGCCACCCATAGCTGTGTGACATTCCAGAGTCTTCTATGTAAAATGGACATAAGTCACACCTACTTTTCTGGATTGTGGTTAGAATTTGAGATAGTATATGGAAAGCACCTAAACTGTGCCTTGCAAATACTGAGTGCTCAAAATATAACTTTCATGAAAGATAAGATGCCAAAAGGCAATAGACAAAGCAGTGGGGTTGAATGTTACCAGTTTTGCATTCAGCAGTTATTTCCTAACTAAGCAGATTTGGGCCAGGCTACATCCAATTTAAGGATTCGGATACATACCTAAGAAATGGAATTTTCCCTATAAAACATATTTGAATGGATGTTCAATTGTCTTCATTACTGATAACATTTTCTGTTCATGTTGGTGTTTTAACTGGTGCCTGCTAAATACGGGGACTTTTAATGTAAAGAAAAGGCTTAAACCAGGGATAATGTGTTATAAGACAATATCATCTTACCCTGTGCCCATGGCAGACTAATCAATTAGTTTTTTTTTCTTGTTGTTGAGCATAGATATGGCTTCTCTATCCTTCTCAACACATTGCTCCAGGTAGCCTTAGTATTGATCACATTTGGTATATGAGATAAATCTTATCCTGGCTTAAATTTGGATAATTCCAGAAATAATAGAAGCCAATGGGGTCGATAATTTAGGCATCTGGGCCCTCAGTGCCCCTCAGATCATATCATAAGCAGCTGCCTATAAGGTCTGACTAAAGTGGACAGAAACAAACATCCATCTACCTTGAGACACTTCGCAGTTTTGCTGCTTATAATACTGTTTGTATGTGGAACTATTGGCATGGATTCGAATCACCACGACCTAGTTCCTTTCAGAACTCCCTATGTGTAATATACAGAGTTATCACAAATGTGACAGTGCAGAAAGCACAAAGGCAGTCTGTGGAGGTAACAAGTGGATGCTAGCCCCTTTCTCTCATCCACAGGAGGAGAAGGGATGGAACGTGCACACCAAGGACCACTTGCCCGCAGTAAGGCCCATGAGGCTGTACTTGAAGCCATAAATGCTGGTGAGCAAGTGGGCTGGTATAGATTTTTGTGATGACTTATAAGCCCAAACATTTCTCATTATCCAAAATTAGATGTTTGGGCTGGAAAAACATTAGGGGCAGCAGATGGTACCATCCCCTGGGCAGCTCCTTGAGCATTAGTGCTCTAGCTCCCCTGGAGACAGGGATGAGAGCCAGTAGGGAGACTTACAGGTCAGAATGCCCATGGATTTACAAACTATGCTTCTAAAAGTTGGAGGAGTTCCATGAGGTGCACCCAAAGCAGCTGTGGGAGTGAATGGAAGACTGAGGGGTGGGACCTGGACATACTTCTCACCACCTCCACTGGTACTGCCCTGTCCTGAGCCACCGAGTTTCTGGCCTGAATGAGGAAATAGCTTCCTAACTGGTCTCTCTGCTTACATCCCCATTGCCATCTGGTCTATTCTCAATGCAGCAGCAGGAGTGAGCCTGTTAAAGCACAAGTCACATCAGGCCACTCCTTGGCTCAAAACCCTTCATTGGCTCTCATTTCACTCAGCATGAAAACCTAGTTCCTGGCTGGACTCGTCAAGACCTTGTGCAGTCTAGCCCCCCAATACCTCTACAATCTCCTCTCCCCTGCACTCCTCGCTCACTGCACTCCTGCCACCCTAGAGACTTCACTAGCCCGCCAATGTGCAGGTATGTTTCCATGTAGGGCCTTTGCTCACGCTGCTCTCTGCCTGGGATGCTCTTCTCCTAGATGTCTGCTTTGTGGTTTTCTCATTCCATTTCCAAATCTCTGTTCAAACCTCACTTCCTGGATTACCTTCTCTGTTGCAGTTTCTCCCACACCAACTGGGCACTCTGGATTCCCTTCCTCTGGTTCACTTTTCTTTCTTCTGCTATATGTATCACCTTCTAACCTACCATATATTCATTGAGTTACTATGTTTATTGTTTGTCTGCCCCCGCCCCCCAACCCCCGCAAAGAAAATAGGCTTCTCCCAGGTTTAAAATCTAGTTCTTTCCCTCTACTCTGTCTGGACTCAGACACAGTGTGCNCCAACCCCCGCGCCCCCTTGCTAAAAAGTAGGTTTCATAAGGGCAAAGATATTTGTCTGTTTTGTTCACTGGTGTTAGAACAGTGCCTGACACATAATGGGATTTCAAAATATATTTTCTGAATTAACGTATGAATGAATGAATGAATGAATGAGTGGGTTTCTGGGCCCATCGCCTCTTCATCAACCACAGCAACTTCATCTTTAAAATCAGCTTTGATATTAGGCTTCTGCAAAAGATCCCCATTTGAAAGAAAGATTCAGTAGCTAAAAAGTCCATCCGGAAACCATCACTCTGGTCCAATCCTCCCTTTACACAGATAGGGGAGCCCTGGGCCCCGAGGAGTCAAACATCCAGTTAGAGCAAAACCAGAATATGGCCCATCTCTCCTGATTTATAATCTTAGCTTTCCTGAGTCTGTTTCGCACTCATCATTCCCACCTAAACACCTTTTCTACTACTGCCTTAAATCTTTACACCCACCTTTTAGGGAAACAGCATTTCTCAGCTAGCCTAATCAAGAGTTTCACTGCTAGGAGATAGGAACAGGAGATGTGCTCTGAAAGGTCCCTTCCCTTTTTTAAAGCTCTAATTACCACAAGTGACAGGTTTGTAAGTATGTGATAAGCTGACTTTTCTATTTCTAGCTCAACCACCCCAGGTGTGATTAGGTTTATTGATGCCGTTATTACTAATAATTAGCTTTTACTTTTTCTTTCTGACAACACCCAGTTCCTAGAAATTTCGCAAGCTTTTCTCACATATGGAAAGGTGAATGAAGCGGTAAACATCACCATCTGCTCTGTATTTTCCTCCCGGAATTTTTTTTTACCCCCTCTTCTTTTCTCCTTTATAGCATCCCATGGGGAAAGCGGTTGGCCAATCAACCAGCCACAGAGTGGACTTTGTCCTGTTTCCAACTTTAGATAAAAAAGAAGAAAAAAAGCCACAAAATGCTAACGCTTATTTCAGTGAGATTTGGGTGTTTGGGAATGAACAGTTTGACACAGAGAAACTACATTATAATGCTGATCCCATAGCATGATAATCGGGAACTTCCTCCTAGGTATCCTTATCTATAGGCTCAGATCTTACAGAAAAGAGGCCCTTTTGGTTGTCTTATCAAGAGAGCCATAAATTATATTGGTTTCTAGCATGTTTGCTCCATAAGGCTATTGAAATGTCTATCCTCATATTGGGTATTTTTTAAATTGGCAATTTAACATTTTTTTTTCTGATTAAATCCTGTAATTCATGTTTAAGCCTATTTACAAAAAGAGAGGACAAAGTTCCCTTTTACTTCAGTGTTAGGTTTATCCCAGAATACTGTTTGAAATGATCTGAACTTTATTTTTCATCTTTAATGACCAATTTAAAAAAAATTATTTTATTTTTAATTGGGGTTACAAACATATAACATTACATTGTTACTTTACAATTTTGAATTTTGTTTAAACTAACCTTAAAAGAAAGGCTTCTGAAACTATCTTATGTAGTATATTTTCTATTTATTTAAAATTTTATGTAGCTGGGTTATTTATATCCTTTCTTTTTTTTTACACTGATGATTTAAAATATATTTTTCCACCTGGGGTCTAAAATTCATTGAATTAGTCAGTGTAGATCTGTAGTCCAGGACAATAAGTATCTAACAATGTTTGCATTTTATAGCAATATTTTGCCTGTGTTTTGAAGTTTAAGAAACTTCTTAATTACAGACCTCGATTTGGCTCTAGACCACAGTTTTAATTTCCCTTCTATAAATCTAATTTTGACCTCGTAGTTTCATAACGGGACTGTTCTTTTCCTGAGAAAACCCTGAAGAAAGAGTAGCTCATTTAGGAGGTCAGGTAAAGCTGAGTAGAAAGAGAGAGCAATGTAAGTGTAGGTTTCAGAAGGTTACAAAGGCTATAAGAGATCTTGCAGTTAGGCTTTTTTTATTTTGAGGTCCAGGCATACCAATTAAAGAAAGAAATATTGACTGCTTGATTGTTTTGTCAAAAGTTCCCCAAAACAGCCATTGTTACTCTAAGTCAAAATGTTTTACCTTTACCAAGGAAATGTAGGAGTCTTAAGAATATGGCTTTATATAGGAAAGAGAAGCTCTTTCAAGAAGAGGCTGAGACTTTGATAGGGAAAAACTCGGCACAAATAAAGAAGCCACTATGGTCAGTCAACAGTGTGTACTTGTCAACATTGTCTCAGTACCACAACCGCACCAATGGTAGGAAGAGGCCATACGATCAATAACTCAGCAATCATTGGCCTCAGAAAAGAACCAAGCAAAGTGACCTTCTTTTATAAATTTACAACGCAAGAAATGTCTGCATAAAGGTTTTGTAGGGGATCTGAGACAAAGTTTGACCAATACCGGTAGCTTCTTCACAAGGACAATGATATAAAGGCCTTCCAACTGTTGGTCCTCAGGGCTATCTTGGATTATAGACTTATCAGGCCTATGACTGCATCTCATCTTTATGGGCCACTTTCCTATATATTTAACAGGAAAAGACAATCTAGAATAAAATAAAAACACATGAAACAAGGCTTTGTACATGTAGATGAACAACAGCAAAAACAATGCAAGCAATAGGAGAAAGTTCATGGTGAAATATTTATCAAATGATATACTTTCAAAACAAAAGGTGTCATGACTTTATACAAAGACTTAAGTCTAATTATCTACCAAATGGGGCAAATAATTAGATTTCCAAACCAAGAGGCCTAATTATTTAATACAAAGACCTAAGCCTAGTGATCTTATAGACAAACCTACTTACTTACAATCAGCAATGAGAGCTCAATGAAACTAGTCAGCACTTAGGGCATTGTGTAGATTTACTCATCTGGCAACAGATTCTGCAAAACAAATGGGGTTGGGGCGCAGGGGACCCAGTGAGTGCCCATGTTGGTCTGATGGACCCCTGGAGCAGTTTAAAAAATGATCTTAGCAGAACTTCTAGAAGTGTTAAAGGATCATAAAAGAACCACTCAATATCTGAAATTAAAAAAAAAAAAAGCTGAATTTACTGCTTAGTGTAGTAAAAGAGAGCTATGCTGAACAGGTGCATTCTCTCTGAGTAGAGCAATCTGCTAATAAGATATCTGAGTTTGGGGAGGCATGGAGTCCAGGGATTGGAGGCCTTTTAGAGACATAAATGTGTTAAAGTTATATGTGGAAGCTGGTTACTCATCTGACTGTTGATTGGCTGTCACACAGAGACATGTTTATTGGAGTTCATTCCTGACTGGCCAATTTCAGAAGTGAGGGTTGATGCTGATTGGGTTGGCCTGCAAAAGCATATTCAACTGGAGTAAGTTGTTGATCAGTTAAACAGGTTTAATACCAGTTATGGTGTCTTTTCATCAACGTAGTTATATAAAAATCAGTCTTTTCCTAAATTAATGGGAACTTTTTTTTTTTTTTTAATACTCGACCCTAACTGATACACCTACCTTAGTCTAGGCCTGGACTATAGGTCTATTTTCCACTATGCCTCTTATTAACTTGGTAATGTTCCTTGAAAAAGTCACTTTACTAAACTTTAGGCTCCTCGTTTGTATACTATGGCCAATGATACCTACCTCCAGGATTATTGTGAAGATTAAATGTTATAATGACTGTGAAATCTCTATAAATTATAAATATCCTGAAAATATAAAACACAGTTTAAATCCTCTAAAAGTTTGATAATATATGTCAAAATGGTGTGTGATTTCTAACATGCTAAATAATCATAAATATTTATAGACCCTTTTCAGTGTATTATTACTATCATGCCCTGTTCTTCAAGACCCAACTCAAATGTTCTTTCCTTCAAGAAAATATCCTTAATTATCCAACTCTTTATTGATTTTTCTATTCTCTAGATTGTGTGACATTTATCATCTGTACCAAACAAATTAGCCCTTATAATTATTATTCTTGATTTAGTCACTGTAATTTCTGGTTGTTGGTCTTATTTCTCCAAACTAATTTAAAGTTATTTAGGGCAAGAATCTTATCTTCATTAACATCAAGGAATATCAGAGCCAGAGAGCTCAAGAGCCCATGGTCAATAAGTAGTAGTACATGTATCCATACTCCAGTGTGAACCTATATATACAGAGCTAATCAATCCCAGTTCCCAACCCAGGCCTTAGCATTCTTTTCACCATAGCACTCCTGGTGGCCACTATATGTTCAGTGTAGCTTACACTTCAGATAAAACCTACTTGCTATCCTGGATCTACTCTTAACTCTCTCATTTTCCACATGCAGAAATCAAGGCCCAAAGAAGAAGTGACTTGCTCATGGGGTTCCTAACCAGAACTAGACCAATGTCTTTTATTCCTTGTTATTCTTCTTCTTTCAGTATCCCTACACACGCTGCATTGATAATACCCAAGGGTGCCTGACACTTGCTGAACTCACACTTGATGCTCAGCAAACACCTATGACCATCTTCCTTAGGGCTGAGTTTACGCAGGTAGTATCTGGAAAGCAGAGCATTTCCACAACACTGCTAACATTGTTATTTGATATTGTTGGGTCAGCCTGGGGTGGCAGCTTAGCTCATGATTGTGAATGATCTGACATTTCAGTTCAAATTGATAGTTTTCAAACTCTTTTCCTTCTATAATGAGGTCCACAAAGTTCCCAAACCTGTGAGGGTATATCCCCCCACCATCAGTACTTGCCAAAATCTACACCATTCGTACAAATGGAAAGAGTCAATAATTACACAACCTCTCTGGTTAAATATGGCAAAGGAAAAATACATAAGTTACATTTACCATGAAATTAGATTTAAAAAGCATAAGTCTAAAATCATATTTTCATGGAATTAGTTTATTTTTCTCAAATTATTTAAGACTGAATTTGATGCATCTGACCTAATTGTTCTTCCTGGTTCTCTCTCCAGGCACTTAAGCAGGCACTTAACAAAACAGTAATTAAATGCAGTAGGGTTTTAATCTTTTTTTTTTTTAACCCCAAAGCAAATAGCTCTTTTGTTCTTCGGAGGTTATTGTTTAAACTAGACCCTGATGTGGGAGAGAGCGGAGATCCTTGTTCACAAGTAACCCAAACCAGCAAATCCTTTCAGAGAGAGTCACTAATATCTATTAAATATATAGCAATAATAGTTTTACTTACCATAGCAACCAAGCCACCCTCATTCCTTTTCACTTGCTATGTTGTCTCTGGGAACACTGTGCCTTCTACAAACAGGTGCAGTTCTTTAATCACAAGCCATCAAATTTAGGAATTTTGTCTCCCTCCCCCAACAGTCCTTTCTTTCCCTAGTTCACTTTGTAAAAGAAAATATAAACAACCAGAAAAGGCAAATTGTCAGCGTGTATTAGGAATCATAACAATGTTCATAGACTTTGATTCTGAAACCTCATCACTTAGAATTTATTCTGAAAAAAAAAATCAAAAGAAGAAATAAACAAATTGGGAAGAGTGAAGAAAGTTCAAAAATAGGGAAATAGACATATTAATTATATATATATATAAAAGGCTATGATACCAAAGACTAATAGGAACATGAACAACTCTTAAATTATAATCATAAATAAAATTGGTATGTGTATATATACTATTCTTGGAACCATATAAATATATGAACAAAGACTGGAAAGTACATAGTGGACAAAGACAAAAACTAATTTAGATCAGAGTGTCAAGAGAATGGTTTTGTTTGGGTAGTGATCATGTTTCAAAATGCTCTTTAAACATACAAAAACTAATAGTTCACTAGTGTAGTTAGTACTATGGCGTGTAAGAGCAGAGGGAGCTCTAGTTTGGGAGTCAGGAAATGGCACTAAATGGCAATATGACCCTGGGAAATCCTTCCATTTTCTGATATCACTTTTTTTCATCTATAAAATAAGGATACTGAGCAACTTTTTTCTAAGTTGACTTGTTTTGAATTCTATTATCTTTCAAGGACTTTCTTCTTTATTTAAGATGATGTTTAAAAGTGTTTAATGGTGGTAAATATTTGTCAAATTTCAGGGCATTGGTCCAGTAAAGAAACTCACAATCCTCAGTCTCAAGCTCAGAGAAATGGATTATATAAAATAAAAAGTAATATATCTGTCTTGACTCAAAAGTGGTCTTTTTTTTTTAACATAAAGCTTTGATGGGTTCACTTTTCTGAAAAGCTTATACTTCCAACCTGCTGGTGATTACACAGTTAATCGTGTAATAAAATGTCTTTAAAAGGTGGGGAAATGGTGTTATCCAAGGGCAATGTGATTTATGAGTCAATAAATCATGACCATTGGCATAGGATGGGTTGCTGTCTTCTAATTGTTGCAAGGCACGATGATATCTATATTTTAGTTTTATGTGCTAAGAAGTCAGCAAGTCAAAGTTCTCGGCAGGTGGTAACATGATCACCAAAGGTGTTCCCACAGGCTGTCGGGGACCAAAGAAGCATTGTTTTCAGGACACATTTTACTTATCTTGGATCCAAAACTTAGTTCCTTTTCCAAGGCTACCCTTCTCTGTTTTTTCTTTAGAGAAAGCCTGCCTAAATGTTGGGTACCCACAGTCTAGCAGAGACTTTGTGGTTATACGCACACAGTTCCAAATTATTGTCTTCCCCTTTACCAGCTGTGTGACCATGCACCTTCTCTGAGCATCAGGATTTACTATAAAGTCCTTCCTCACACAGCTGTAACACAAAGAGATCTAACACTTAATATGTCTCTAGTATAGTGTCAGGAATATGTTGAGTACTAAATAAATGTCAGAACCTTTCTCATTTCACGATTTCCCCTTTTAAGAATCCTTGTCTATAGCACTGTTTTTTCTAATACTTACTTTGGCACTTTGTAATGTTTCTCAAATGATTCATACGAGTATAACTTATCCACTAAATCTCTTAGATGTAGGATCCCAGCTACAGAATAAGCATTTATTGAATATGCTAAAAGCTTAAGGGGAAAGTCTAGTAACATCATCCATTATGAAGAAGCCCAAAATAGAACTAATATATATTGAGTGGTTCTTCGTACCAGGCACTGTGCTGAGGACTTTGAATACATTATTATCTTTAATCCTTACAAAATTCCCATGAGGTAGGTAACATTACTGCCTCTCTACTGATGAAGAAATGACATTTAGAAAGGCTATTGGATGTGACCAAGAGACGCAGAAGTGACAGCTGAGATCTGGAACCCATATCCCTCTAAATTTGAATATGAACTCTTCTTAAAAAATGAATTTACTGTCACCAACCAACACTTGTGGAGTTGTTACAGAGTACCCAGGGCCCATCATTCAACACCAGATTTGTAGATGAAGCGGCATTTTGATTACTGACTGTTAGAAACTGGCTCTGCTGCAGTGTTACAGCTTTAATGTCACTGAAGAGTTCTTATTTCTGCTCCACCAGCTGCAGGATGATACAGAAAGGAAAGGAGGGATTGTGGACTCCTTAACAAAGGTGATCTCTACTAACCTACCTAGAAGAAAAGCAAGCGTGTCTGTTAGCCTCAACCCTATTGAGATTTTTCTCTAATGATATAATTGTTGTTTCCTTTAATTGACTCTCACATAATTTGATCCTGCTCTATGATAGGTCTCTTTTATCTCTACTGGTTTTAAATGACTAAATTAATGCCTTTGAGAAGGAAACTCAGTGACTCTTATTGAACTTTAAAACTTTAAAGCAATTTAATAAACATTGAACAGGGGCCAGCTGAGTGGTGCGTTGGTTAAGAGCTGGCTTGGGGTGCCAGCTCTGAGCAGCGGGGCCTGGTTTGGATCCCACATATGAGGGCCAGTGACACTGCCCTCTACAGCTAAGATGCTGAACAACAGCTCGACCTGGAGCTGGGCTGCCATGAGTCGCTGGGGACGGCGTAGGCTGCAGTGGGGCTGCAGTGGGCTGCCATAAGCTATTGTGTGTGGCCGGCAGCCAGCGTAAGTAGCTGGCAGCCGGTGTGAGCTGCCAAGAGCTGCTGTGAGCTGCCGTCCAGAGGCCGGCGACCGATCTGCCTCACCCGGGGAGAGCGCAATGATGGTACCAGCATGGGCTGGTGGGGCAGCATCCTCCACAACTAGACTGAAGAACAAAAGGACAGCAACTTGTCTGTTCCGCTTCCCCTGATTCCCCAGCTCTGTTCCCATCCCCCAATTCCCCAATAAAATATTTTTAAAAATAAGTAAATAAATAAACATTGAATATTTAAAAATTTTGATCTACTGGGTTGCCGGAAAAGTCATGACGCATTTTTGCAACGAAAAATATAGAAAAAATACATCATGACTTTTCTAACAACCCAATAGAATTCTTTAATGGGCCAAGATATTGTTACAAGCATCTTATAACAAGGTAATAATGATTACATTACTTTGAAATTCTGTCCTAAATGTGGCCTTTGCCTAGTTGTTATTCCTACTTTTAATTATTAAAGTAAAACGGTGGTTAAAATTCTTGAGAGAATCAAAGTACATGGGTGTAACAACACATAGGTAACAAAAAATAGAAACCTTGAATATATTTCCTTTGAAAGGTCCTTGTATGTGAAAGTGTTGGCAAGAATATAGAGCAAACAGAATTCTCATATGCTATTGGTTGGAAAGTAAAATGGTACAATCAATCACTCTGGAAAAGCGTTTGTCAGTTTCTTAAAAAGCTAAATGTAGAAGAGACAAAACAAAGGTTCAGAACCAGGCTCAGATATGACACCAATTTTGGAATGATCAGATAGGGAATTTATAATAACTATGATTAATATGTTAAGGGCTCTAATGGAAAAGGAGACAACATGCAAGAACAGATAGATAATGTAAGTAGAAAGAGGGAAAAAAATCAAAAGGAAATGCTAGAAATTAAAACCCTGTAACAGGAAAGAAAGAAGCTTCTGATGGGTTCATCAGTCGACTAGGTACAGCCAAAGAAAGAATCAGTGAGTGACCTTTATGATATGTCCATAGAAACTTCCCAAATTGAAATGCAAGGAGAAAAAATAATGAAGAAAACAAACACAGCATATCCAAGAACTATGAGATAATTTCGAAAGGGGTAACTTTAACATCCCTCTCTGTTTCATTGGCCATAGTTGAGTCACATGGCTAGCTTTAGCTGCAAAAGGGTCTGGGAAGGCAAGTGTTTGTTCTCTAGCCTGGATAGCACAGAAGAGAAAGCAATAGAATTAGATTGGGTGTTGAAGGAGCAAACCTACAGCATCTACCCCCAGCACAATTAGAGTTAAGTAGCCTAAGTAACTCATTGCAAAGCTTTAAGAGCAGAAAGGATACAAATTTACTGTGAAAACCATAAAGTGCCAAAAAAAAAAGAGAAAAGAAAATCATGTTAAATCATGTTGCTATTTGCTTCCCACTGCTTCAGAAGGCCTAATCAGACCAGAGTTTGTAATCCCCTCATTTTAATGCCAGAGCCATTATAGCACCATAATAAAATTCTTAACTAATGGGATTTTGCTATGTTAATATGCAAAAGAGTAAAATGAGGATTTGTAAACACCATGGGCTGTCTCAGGTCTATTCCAACTGTTGAGCTCATCAGCCTAGAGGCGGAAGAATTCCTACATACCATGGCTGAACCCCACAGGAAGCACTTCTCATTAGTGATAAGGTATTAGCAGAATTCCTGGGCAAGTACTTGTCAGGTCGCCCTGGGAGGTCAGGAGTCCCCAGATCAGCAGGTGGATTGAACCATGATAGCAGTAGGTACGTGAACATAGAGAAGAGGCTCAAGTCAAGCTTTCACACGGGCCTTTCTTAACCGTCCAATCTAAGGCGCCCCTTCACCCAGTCCTGCTCTTTCCCATTATCACATTGTATTTCCTGAAACGCTACTGAAATTATTTGTTTATTGTCCATCTCCTCCGCACCTCTGAAAACTTAATTCCGTAAGAGGAGGGAACTTTTGAGTCTTTATTTACAGCTGTAAATCTAGAATCCTAAACAGTGTTTGTCCCATGATAGATGTTCTAAATGAACCTTGTGAATACCTTTTTATCCATTTACATTATTAAGCTGAAAGCTTAACCCTTTTACCACGTATTATACCATATACCATATGTTATTGCTTTAATATCATAGAGATCACTTTGTACCTACATTTTGCTCTGTCTTTTAAACATCTTTACCAAAAACAATAATTTGGCTTAAGTCCTGGGAATGGATATGAGGGAAATATTTGTGAACTGTTGAACTGTGTGTAAAAGAAAATTAGATTCTAGAGAAATAATCTTCTAGGCATGTTTGATCCATATTAAAGGTAGTATTTTAGGTGTAGAATACACTATCTTTTTAATACCAAATGACAAAGGTGTTGGTTTGATTCTTAAAGTCATATCTAACTAATGCTATTTTTTCTCACTGACCCCCACCCCCATTTTTTTAAACTAATGCTTTTTAAACTGATATATTTCTGGTCTGTTTTGTAGGATTTTTCTTTGAATACGTTTATATATTTAAATCACAAAAAGTCACTTCACTGTATCAATTGTGGAGGATGTGCATACTTAAAGTCTGATGAGAAACACAACAACTCTTAAAGCAGTTTCTGCAACCAACCTTGCCATTGCCACACACTCCCAGCTTCAGTATTACTGAGTTTTTCTTCTCTTTTCTTTTCTATACAGCTATTTTGAGATGTGTGTCTTCACTATAATCTCCATTTTGCGATGTGTGTCTTCACTATAATCTCCTATTAGCAAACATCTTCAAGGTCATTGGGTTCTGGCATTTAGGTTGGTCTTTAGCTGAGATGGTCTAATACTATGGAGACAGACCCACTTACAAAACACATGAGGTATCCACTAGAGGGCAGCAAAGTGCAAACCAAATTTGTGCCCCCAGAAAGGCTGACGCTATCACAAAAAATTTATATTGCAAATAAGCTTTTTTAAATGCAAAAAATTCAAATTAGTTCAGTGATGTAAAATAATTTATGTGCAAATGTTTCTCTCTCTCTGTCTTTCTCTTTTTTTGGAAGTAGTGGTCCAAGGTTGAAGAGGAAAATAACAATTGGTTCTAGTCTCAGCTCTTTTACTAATTGTGATTTGGGGCAAGCTGCAGTTTGCCTCTCTGGTCCTTTTCTATGACACATAGATTTGCACAAAATGATTGTTAATCTTCTTCGAACGTTAAAATTCCATGGTTTTGTGATTTATGGTCCTATTTCAGTCATTTTTAAATAATGTTGATTAGGCTCTTACATTATTTGACCAACCGTAACCTGATGTTAGTGGAGATCTGTTTGGAAATACCCACCATTTATTTCATGGAAAATGTATGTCCCTGAAATGCATTGATTTACCTTCTTAATAAAATTACACTCCTACTTGTATGTAATCTAGTGATAATAGTGATTGTAATGTTTTCTGGAATAAGATTTTAGTATTTAAGCCATCAAAGTGATCTGTTTTTATTTAAAAAAACAACAACAGAAAAATAAAACCCAATAACTTTGTATATATCAAGTTGTTTTGAGGAATGTGAGGTGACCGCAGCCTCAGAGTCCACCATTTCAGATATAAGCTGCATTGTCACAGTAGTGAGATGAGCCCTTCAGGCACTGTGGTTATTACGTATAGAGAGCAAGTATGACACTTACGGCCTGGGTGCAAATCCCAACCCTGCTACTTATTCTGTGCCTCAGTATCCTCATCTGAAAAATGAGATCGCGTTGCCAACTTAAGGGTGGTTTTAAGCATTACAAGCTAAAACTTGTAAAACTATTAGAATTATTTAAGCTTAAAATACTGAAATGGTTTAAATGTCTACATTGCTTTTCCAACAAGACGTAGTCAGGAGTATCACCCTGGAGTTCTTACTAATAATTCACTGTTGATCTTGGAAAAGTCACTTCACCTCTCTTGGACTCATTTTCTTATCCAGGATCTTAAGCAATACTCCAAAAGTAATCAATGCTCTAAGATGGTCTCAGTGGATGTTGTGGAATGAACAAACTTCAAAACGAGGAGACTGGCACAAGTAGATTGCCAAGACACCCTCTAGTTTTAGTACTTCATTATCTCCCAACCCGACTGTAGGGAACGAACGAAATGGAATTGGCTATCTACACTGGGAAACTCTACTGCAGAACACCAACCATACCATCTGCTGTAAGAATTTTGAAGGTGTCTACACAAAATATCACACCCTTTTCTGTGTTAATTCAGTATCATCGCTGCCAATATTGGACTGACACAAAAGCCTCAGTAGAAGAATAAATACACTTTTATTTTGTATAAAGCTGCTGTCAGTGCCCCCAGCTGGCAGACCTGTGTGCCCTCAGAGCAGCAGGAGGGAGCCCAGCAGCAGCTCGCCCCGGCCCAGCAGGCGGCCCCGCTCCAAGCCGCGGCCCTTGTTCTCGGCCTTGACGCGCACCGCCAGGCAGCGCACCTCGTCCTCCGAGAGCCCGTCGAAGCAAAAGTCCTGGTCGAAGACCGCCTTGCAGCTCCGGCGGACCACCGCGCTGCGCCTCTGGTGCGTCTTGCCCGGCGGCTGCAGGACAAAGCTCACGCGGCAGCCGACGGCGGGGAACTCAGCAGCTCCTTCAGCCGGGCCCTCGGCGCGGAGCAGCCGGATGCGGAGGCGGCCGCTCCGTCGACTGTACTCGGCGGCCAGGCGCAGGGCGCCGCCGGCGCGGCCCAGAGTCACTGTGCCCTCGGCCTCTAGGCGCTCGGGCTGCGGGCCTGGGGGCGGAGGAGGGGACGCGGAGGGGTCCCGGGCCGGGGACCCGGAGCCCCCGCCGTGCTCCTCGTCCTCGTCGCCGCTGGACACGGAGCGGGCGCGGGCCAAGCCACGACTCCTCCGGGCCCGCAGCGCGCGGCTCAGCAGCACTTCAGGGGCGCGCAGGAGGCGGCGGCCGCGGGACCTCAGGGCAAGAGTGTTCCAGGGCGGGCGAGGGCTGCCGGGGTCCACAGGGGCGGCGGCGGCGGAAGCTCCGCCCGGGGGCACAATGCGGGTGTTTCCTCCACCGTGGTACGTATGGGACCGAGTGAGGAGCGTGGGCTTGAAGGCGGGTGGTTGCAGGAGCGCAGAGGCGCCGGGGTCCCCAAGGAAAAGGGACTCCTTGCGGCGGGTGTGCGGACTCTCCAGCAACGCGCAGAAGCCATAGGCGGTGCGCACGCGGGGCAGGTGCGGCAGCGAGAGCGCGGCCTGCGAGCGCGGGTCCCAGTCCGTGCGCCCGGCACCGTCGTCTGTCCCTCCTTCTTTGCCCCAGGAGTCTCTGAGTGCAGCCAGAGCCCTGCAGGGCGCGAGTCGCGGGGGAATGCAGAACTCAGGGATGCGGTCTGGGGTGAGCACGTTTGCACACGCGACGGGCTTGGTGGCAGTGGTTCGGCGGGCCTGACCCTGGAGACGCCGGTTCCTGCCCCGCAGGAGGCGCTGGGGATCCAAGCAGAGCCGCTCCAGGCACCACATCAAGAGGCAGGTGACGGATCTGCTGGAGCTGGGCAGCCTGCAATGCACAAGCGCACACTGATCGTCAGAGAGAGCCTTGCAGGACGTATCCATTCCTGTCTCGTTCTACTTTTGGGGTGCTTTCTCCTGCCTCCCCTGGGACAAGACAATCTCCCCCCTCACGCTGCTATTGCAAACTGTGTTTCCGAGATTGAAAACCAATCGTTCTTCTTTTGTCCTGTCTTTATTCTGTTGTCGTGTATACTTTGGGGTTTATTGCTTTAATCTCGATCCGCCCTCGCTGGCCTAAGGCGGAGACTCTCAAAACGTTGGCCTCGCGTGCTGTCCCGATGCCAACAGGCGCTTGTGCAATTATTTTCTGAATCCTTGGATTATTGCACCCTAGTCCTCAGAGAAAATTAAAAGATCCCATCCCAGACATTCTTCTTAGTCTCTCTTTTTTGGGATTAAGAGCCTCAGACAAGTCCCCGGGAGAATTAAGCAAGGCAATGTGGCTCACCTAATGTACCTGAGGTCCAGCGTCAGATGGGTCTCGGAACCGTTCTGCCTGGAGCCGGGAGCGGGAAGAGCGCGCGGCCTCCACGAAGTTGAAAGTGCGCGCCGCACAGTTCAGTACAGGGGTCCAGCGACAGCCGGCCTGAGCCTTTATACCTGGCCCTGGAACGCCTACCAATGAGCTGGTAGAGCCACGCTGTCTAGTAACCTGACTCCGGGCCTTTCTCTCTCCCTCCCCCGCGTTCCCTCTGCCACGTGGCTGGATCTGCAGCGCAAATTCAAGAGATCCAGTTATTTTTCTCTCCTGTTTGTAGTGGGCATGTTGTCCTCGGAAACGCTGAACAAGTTTCTACTTCCTCACGTGCAAAAGAGGGTTAAATCTTGACTATGTCGCAGAATCATTGTGAGGATAGATGGCCATAATGAATGTGAATGCACAGCATTCTACACCCACCACTAAAAGAAGATAAAAGTCGGGTTTGTGTGTTTGTCTTATTTTTACCTAATACGCTCTCCCGAATCCAGCCTTCCCATTGCCCAGCCAGCTTTCGACATTCCTTAACCTGTTTCTGGTTACTGCTCTGATTTTAAAGGCTTTCTTGTTTGTTTGTTTGTTTGTTTGTTTGTTTTTATGAGGTGCTGGAAATATTCTATATCTTGATCTCGGTTACAGGGGGGTATACGTAAGTGAAAAAATCATGTAGCATATACTTAAGATTACATGTAAGATGGTATGTATCTTATAATTCTCTTTAATAAAAAAATCACAAACCACTTCTTAAGCCATGTGTGCTCATTTTTAATTGGGAAAATATACTTTTGAATACAGCTGGGCTGCAGAATCATCCTTTGGAGGCACCCTGAGCACATCTGGCCTTCCTAGGCTGTGCCCACCTGAGAGACCCTTTTTCCTCCTTTTGAAACTGACCTGTGTTCATTCTGTAAGAGAGCTGCTTCTAGCTATCTCAGGTTGAAAGAGATCTGAGGCATTTTGTTTAGCGTTTGGGTGTATGCTATTTCTGCCTAAGATATTGCCTTGCAAATTAATTGCTTCTCCAAATAATGTTTAATAAATTGAATTCATGCAAAAGTGATTTTAGGATGGGATATGTGCATTTTCTTTCCAGGGTATACATACTACGCAGGCACTGTGCTTGATGATTTGCATACAGTCTCTAGAATTGTCACATAAATGCTACAAATTATGATTACTCTTAATAATGTATCCAAGTTCACAGTGATGGGAAATGGAGGAAATAATACTTTCTAATAGGCACAAATGAGTTGTTTTAGGGATTAAATGAATTTAATAATGTAAAATACTTAGCACTGTGCTTAGAACATGGTAAGTGCTAAATATGTAGAAGCAGTGATCATTATTATCATCAAAAATAGATAAAATAGAAGGGAGATTGTAGAATGTAGTGATTAAGAAAATTGGGTCTGAAATTAGACGTTTTTGATTCTAGAATCCTGGCTCCCTATGTGACCTTGAGCAAGTTACTTAACCTTTCTAAACCACACTATGAAATGTAAAATTAGGAGGTGAGACCTTTGGGAGGTAATGGGATTAGTGACCTTATAAGAGGCACACCATTATCATAATAGTATCTACTATTGGGTTGTTTGAGTATATAATAAGATAATGCATATGAAGAGTTTAGCATAGAGCCCAACATACACAATGTCAGATATTCTATTAACTGTTATTGCAGAAGAGAGCAAATGTTCATTAATTCATTAATTCATTCAAAGCAATACTTACTGAATGCTTCCTGGGTTCCAGCCACTATACTAGGCAGGTGGACCCAGGCTGTACAAGATCATATCAGCTATGTACATCTGTCAGGAGAGGAATGAAATGATGCGGATGAAATATTTGAATTCCATATGACTAAGTCAAGAGTAAGAAGACAGCATTGAACACGATATACAAATGCGGACAATTAAGTTCGTGAACTTGTTGTAATGATGTTGCTAACCTTTTTTGATATCAGAGGGATTATACATTATGAATTTGTACTAACTGGACAAACAGTTAACGAAGTTTACTATTTGGAAGTGCTGAAAAGGCTGCGTGAAAAAATCAGACGAAAACGACCTGAACTTTTTGCCAACAATTCATGGCTCTTGCATCACAACAATGCACCAGCTCACATAGCACTGTCTGCGAGGAAGTTTTTAGCCAGTGAACAAATAACTGTATTGGAACACCCTCCCTACTCACCATATCTGGCTCCCGATGACTTCTTTCTTTACCCAAAGATAAAGAAAATATTGAAAGGAAGACATTTTGATGACATTCATCACATCAAGGGTAATAACGACGACAGCTCCCATGGCCATTCCAGAAAATGAGTTCCAAAATTGCTTTGAAGGGTGGACTAGGTGCTGGCATCAGTGCTTAGCTTCCCAAGGGGAGTACTTTGAAGGTGAAGGTAGTGATATTCATCAATGAGATGTGTAGCACTTTTTCTAGGATGAGTTTGTGAACTTAATTGCCAGACCTGGTAGTCTGGGGAGCAGGGTTCGTGGGTCCCAGGGTTTACCATGACCTTAACTAGCTACTTCTTTGTTTTTATATCATCTCCACTCCTGGAAAAATTCCTGGGCCAGTGTTATGTTAAATCTATGGGAGAATAATAACCAGTTATATACTCAAGGGTCGTGTGCATGTTTTGACTCAACTTTCCTCAGGAGACAAGATGCTGTTAGCATTGTAAGTGAGAGCCCAGAGAGCCCTTGGTTAAAATGGTGAGGCTCACAATCTGAGAAGCTAGCTGAAAAGTTGTTAAGCACAGTTATGTTGTGGTGGGGAAAAGAAAAAAAGCACCAGGGCATGAGAAATGATGTAGGGGTGAAGAAATATGTCCTTTGGAGTGAATCTGTCCTAGGTTCAAATCTGTTATGCAACATTTTAGCTGTGGGATGTGAGCAAGTTAAATTAACCTCTTTGAGTCCATGTTGTATTGTATAATAGAGGTAATAATATAATACCTACCACATGAGATTACTGTGAGGGTTAAAAAATGCATGAAATGCTTCTCACACAGTAAGTGCTGGCTAACAGCTGTTATTATACAGGTTTGCTTGGTCAGATTCGCTGATTCACACATGGATTCCTTTAAAAACAATTCTCTTACTGGCCAAGCAAAGCAGATTTGCTTTGTTTTTGTTAACAACTCACCTTCTTCAATAACACTTTAGAAGCATTTCCTGTATAAGGTTTCTTGAAAACAGCAGAGATGTGTCCTCACGTGGCTGTTCCCCTGTGACCACATTAAGCCTTATGTTTAACTTATTTTGGAGGCACAAACCATGCAGTATTTGGGAGGATGGCGTAACAGGGTGAGGCCCTATGCCTGGAACACAAATCTACTCAGAGAAAGTCTCACAGGTATAGCCATGGGAACATCTAGTAATGATAGTGGCAAACAATTCTGTGAAATAAGCATAAATAGATCACACACCATCGAGGCAAGTGGTGCTCTTGGAGTAGAAGGAAACTGAACAATTTAAAGCAGAGTTAAACAATAATATATAGAAGGCTGGGTGTCAAGGAAAACGAGAACTTACAACCAAATAAAATACTGATGTTCTGACTTATCCATCTCATTCAACAAAACTAGAGTATGGAGTACTGGCAAGAACAGGGACCAGGGAGTCAGGACACTTGGGTTTTAGCTCTAAATTCACTAACTTGTTGTGGGACTTTGGTAAATCCCTTAAGCCTCTCTTGCACTCAGGGTCTCCATCTGTCAAATAAGAAGGTTGGGTTAACTAGATGTTTGTTTTCTTCTGGTTCGAACATTCTACAGTCTACGTCTGTGCTTCCTTCCAGTTACACTTGCTAACTTTTCTGACAGTCTATGGTATTACCTTTATTCTCCAGTGTTCTCTATTTCCTTCCCCCTCACCCCCGAAATCCTGTTTGCTTTTCTCAACAAACTCCAGGGTTGGATAATGGGATGTGGGTATGGGGTAGTGTGAAGGTATAATTTCTTATTTTTCAATTTTTAGGAGTTATTTTTTTAAGTGTCAGTAATTTTGACCTTCGTTTTTAACAGAAGAAATGTTTTACTCATCCATGTTTATTGCTCAACCTCTCACTGCAGTTTAGCTTTACAGTTGCCTTTGTTGTCCTTCTCATTGATCAGAGCCGGAATTAATCTAAGAATTGTAATTATTAGAATGTTCAGTTTCTTTAGATAATCTCTGTATCCAAATTCCGTTTGGTATTGTGCTATACATTTGAGTGATAGTGGTGTTTCTTGACATTAGTTATGGTTTGTTTTGGATTAGCACTGTAAATTTCTTCTTCAAGAAGTATGGAAAATTTGGGGCATTACTGTGTGCACATAATAATCCCTCAAAACTTAAAGAGGAAAATATTAAAATTTAAAAGCTTTTAATACTGTATGGCAATAGCATTATTTATACTAACAATTTTGAACCGAATTTTCCACCCTGAGATTTTCTATTTTGTCATTAACTTTTCTTTCAAAGTAAGAAGTATTATTAGCCTAGTGGTGACTTAACTGTAATTATTGAAAGAGAAAAGGGTGGCAGTGCTCAGGGAGCTGGAGGAAAATAATACATGCTGTGTAATTTTGGGTAAATCACTTAATATTCCTATAAAATGGGGACAGTACTACCTGCATTACTTATCTCACAGATCTTTTGTGAGGATTACATGAAAATGCATACCTTGGCATAATAATGGCATGATGGCTCATGGAGTATAATTGAAAAAATATTACTAAAATGGAATAATGCATATAAAAGCACCCATATGAATTATTCTTTGAAAAGTATAAATTACCATAGAAGTACAAGGAATTATTACAGGATTATTATTGCCCACTTCTCCAACCAGACTACATCTCTGTTCCATTTGCTTGACCATTCTATTCTTCCTGTGGCACCTTTCATATCATGTTGCACTGTTATTCATATATCCTTGCATTGTTCGTTTCTAAACTTTTTATGGTATGAGACTGTCCCAACCAGAACTTAATATAGTTTTTTTTTGCATTCCCCTCAGTGCTAGTTGGTGAGAGTGTACAAGGAGAGAGGGACTGTTGGAGGTGGACTACAAACAACTTGGGGACAGATTGAGGAAGGCGTTCTGAAAACTGGGAAGTTATTGGGTGGTTTTTTATTTTTTAAAGATTTTTCTTGGGGAATTGGGGGATGGGAACAGTACTGCGGAGTTGGGGGAAGGGGAACAGACAAGTTGCTGTCGTTTTGTTCTTCAGTCTAGTTGTGGAGGACATTGCTTCACTGGCCCAAGTTGGCACCATCATTGCGCTCTTCCCAGGCGAGGCAGATCAGTCGCCGGCTTCTGGATGGCCCCTCACTGCGGCTGCTGGCACTCACTGCGGCTGCTGGCTACACAGGGTAGCCCCTGGCAACCCACTGCAGCAGGGGCTGCAGCCTACACTGGGGGCTGCAGCCTACACCGTAGCTGGTGACTCACAGCAGCCCAGCTCCAGGTTGAGCTGTTGTTCAGCATCTTAGCTGTAGAGGGCAGTGTCACTGGCCCTCATATGTGGGATCTGAACCGGGGCCCTCTGGCGTCCCAAGCCAGCTCTTAACCAACGCGCCACTCGGCCGGCCCCTATTGGGTGTTTTTGAGCAGTTGTTTAACCTGAGCTCACCTGTGCTTTGGGAACATAGTTTCGGTGGGAGTGTGCAGATGGATGGAGAAGGGAGAAACTGAAGGCCAGGAGGCCAGTTAGAAGGTGATTGCATGGTCCAGGTGAGACATAAAGAGAATTTAGGAAATATGGCAAAAGCAGAACTGATAGGCTTAGCTGTTAATTGGTTGTGGATGGTGAAGAAAAGAAGTGCAAATTACCTCTAGGTATTTTGTCAGTATGATTGAGCTAGCAAAAACAAATGGTTAAGGATTATATTCTCTGTGTGCCGGAGTGGAGGTGGATATTGATAGTACTGGTGGAAAGAAGGTGGATATTGATAGTACTGGTTAGTATTGGTTCTTTTACATCCATTTTACACAACACTCATTATAGACATTTTAACTTTTTTTCCTTCTCCAGTGGACTTTGAATTTAAGAAATTATTTTTCTTATTGATCCTTAATCCTTGCAGGCTGTTGTAACAAAATACCATAGAGTAGGTGGTTTAAACAGTGCAAATTTCTCTCTCAGTTCTGGAGGCTGCGAGGTCCAAGGTAAAGGTGCCACCCAATTCAGTGTTTCCTGAGGGCCTGCTTCCTGGTTCAGTCTTCTGAAGATATCTGCACATGGTGGAAGGGGGAGGGAGCTCTCTGGGGTCCTTTTTATTAGAGTACCTCCCATCCATGAAGGCTCTGCCCAATTACCTAATTACCTCCCCAAGCCCCACCTCCTAACACCATCCATCACCTTAGCGTTAGGATTCAACATATGAACTTTGGGAAACACATTCAGTCTAACAATTGTTTAAAAACAATTCAGTTTTTCAGATGTAATATGTAGCAAAGCATTTAATAAATGCATGGGGCTACATTACGTTTCTTAGGTTTGTTTTTTGTATCTCAACAGCTTTTTGAAATATGTTTTAGAAAAAGAAAAGTCCAGTTCTCTAAAGAGAATTGGTTTCTCAACGGGTAATTATATTTCACTAACATAGAAAGTCCTTGAATTATAAAAACCCTGCTGTCAACATCTTGCTATATCCAAGTTGAAGGATAGCATGGAAGAAAGTAATGTACAAATAACTGGTAACCCACATGTAAACTAAAAAAAGGAAGTACAACGTTTTGTTCTTTATTTCCGTAGTGAGATAGTTTAATAAGTGGCTGAGTTAATTATGGGTGAAATCAAACAATAAGTAATAAAAGAATGACTTAAGAACAAAATGCATATTCAGTTCCCATACTATGTGCCATTTTATGATGCGGTTCTGTTCCCTAGTTTCCCACTTTTAAATTATTAAAGTGTTTTCAGAAAGCAAAAAGCAGAGACCTTGCCCTAGGCAGAGTTGATAAATATCCCAACAAAGGTCCAGAGCCTCCAATTCCCCACCTGAAGGGGTGGTTGCTTTGCAGGTGCTCAGTATGGACTCCAGGTCTGGGAAGCTCAGCGCCCCTCAGGTCGGCTCCTCGCGAGGCGACGCGAGCTTTCTCCCGAGATGGTTGAGCTCTGAGCACCCGCGATCAATAGAAGGCGACAGCTGGCAAGCCGAGCGGCCACAAACATGTCCCTGTGCTCGGCAACTCCTAACCTCCTTTTCTCTAATATCCTTTTCCTTTGGTGCAGGCCGCTCGGTACCACCCAAAGCTAGCTTTCCCGCCGCTCCTCACTCCCTCGCCTGCGGCCGTCACGAAACAGCAAGGCTGCAGTTGGGACCACGCACCTCCGTCCCGGGCGGCGGCGCGCCTGCGCACAGGTCGGGTCACGCGCGCGGCGCAGGGGCGGGCCGGCCGGCGCCGGAGGGGCTGTCATTCTCGGCGCGGGTCGCCGCCCTCAGCTGCGCCCGGCGGTTCCGGCTCCTCCCTCTCCCGCCGGCTCAGCTCCACCATGGTGCTGGAGTCGGTGGTCGCGGACCTGCTGAACCGTTTCCTGGGGGACTATGTAGAGAACCTGAACAAGTCCCAGCTGAAGCTGGGCATTTGGGGCGGTAAGCGTGAGGGCGCGGCCGGCGGGTTGCCGGCGCTGGCCGAGGGGCGCCTGCCGCTGGCTCCCCGCCCCGGCTCCAGCCGGGGCCCTGCTCCCTTTGCCTCACGAGACTCCGCCTCTGGGAAGGGCGTCGGCGGGGGCCCCTTCCGTGGGCGGCAGGTGCGGGGCGCTGGGAGGCCTGTGCCCGCCTCCGCCTCCTCTAGGTCCGGGGGACCGGCCCTGAGACCCAAGCCCCTGCCCCACCCTACCTACCTTCGGGTGGGGGTGGGGGTGGGGTCGTCTCGCTGCCCTCAGTGTGGCCCCTTTGGTTCCACTGCATAAAAATACCCTTCCTGCTCCCGCACCGCGTGGAGTGGGGATGGCTGCGTGGTCACACACGCTCAGATAAAGTGGCACCAAGGAAAAAGAAACGAATTGCGTTTCGCAGTTATCTTCTCTGGCCTGTGACCAGGGGCTGGCTTCCTTCCCTAGGATTGCAGGATTTGGGAAGGGGATGGGCGGGGAAGATCATTGCGAAAGGCGTGTGGATACGAGTCCTTACTCCTAATACTTCGGAGAAAGGGATTTCTTCCTTTCATATTGACTTTTCCCTCAATAAGAAGACTTTCAGTTTTGTTTTGGAGCGATAGGAAGGAATTCAAGCTAAGACCAGCATCATCATTAATTAGGTGCATGCCCAAGAATTGATGCCAACGTTTCTAACATCCTAGGGGTTAAGTGTATCGAAGGAGGCAGTAAGTTATGCTTGCATACTCTTTGAAAAGCTCAATGATTTTCACCACGCGTTAAGCTTTGGGGGCACTGAGGGTACTTTCTAACTACAAAAGACTTAGGAATTTTGGCAGGTTTGGAGGGAAATCCAAAGAATTACTCAGATGGATGGAACTGCTTTTAATTCAGTCAAAAGGTCGTTTATAGACCCGCGCTGTCCAATAGAGTAGCCACTAGTCACTGTGGCTATTGGGCACTCGAAATGTGGTTAGTGGGAACAGAGGCTGCTGTAAGTATAAAATACACACCGAGTTTTGACAGTACTCAGTAGGAGAGAGTAATATCTCAAAATTTTTAATGTTGATTATATGTTGAAATAGTATTTGATTATAATGAGTTAAATTCAATATATTATTAAAATTTAGTCCACGTTTCTTTTTACTTTTTAAAAAAAACCTAAAATGTATAGTTGACCCTTCAACGTGTTTGAATTAGGTGGATCCATTTATATGATGATTTTTTTTTTTTTTTTAGTAGAGGGCAGTATCACTGGCCCTCACATGTGGGATCCGAACCGGGGCCCTCTGGCATCCCAAGCCAGCTCTCAACCATCGCGCCACTTGGCCAGCCCATATATGATGATTTTTTTGAACCTGCCCAGTTCAAGGCTCAACTGTAATTACATATGTGAACCATATATTTATATTGGTCAGTGTTGTTAATAGAACCATAGATGGTGGTCTAAATTGTGGCAGAGGCTGCTTTTTATAAGTTACTGATCACTTGATTGATTTAGTTTGGTTTGCCCAACAGTACATCCTTTGTATAACACCCCTCCCCCCCAGCACTAAGTTTAATGAAAGAGAAAGAAGTAAAGAAGGAGACTAAATTTAAGGAGTGAAATGTCCAGTGCCTTCTGAAGGGATCAAGTGTTTCTTTAAAGTACTGTCTAATAATACAAGTTATTCCTTCTAGTTTGTAAACATTTGAAATCTGAAAGGGCACTAGCCTAGCATTTAGGAAACCTGGGTTCTAGGTTACTATGTTGGACAAGCCATTTACCTTCTTGGGCCTTAGTTTCTTCATCTTAATTTACACTTGAGTAGAAAAAATTATAAAAGATAACATAATATTCCTATTGAGTAGTGATCACTACTCAAAATCACTTACCCAAGTTATAATATTGTGCCCTATTTACTGCAGACATTTTTTTAAAATAAAGTTTGTGGAAAAGAATGGAAGATTCCTTCCATTCCAAATCTTATTTTCCTTTTTCTTTAAAATTAGGGGATGGAGTTGGTGACATCGCAGCGTCCTTCCAGTGCCAATACTCTGTGATTCTAATGTAAATGTTTTTCACTGTGAAAATTTGAAGTATACTGCCCGAGGATTTTTAACTTTTTTGCAACTGAAATTAAAACGCCATAATTTTATTTCATTTACTCCTTTCCTTTTTGGCAAAATGTGGGAAAAGAAATTTTCTTTCATCTCATTTTCTTCCTTTCAGAATAAGGTATTCTGCCTTCAGAATACATCAACCTTGTAAAGGCCTGAGCAAATAAACTCATTTTTTTTTTTCAGGAATTGTATGCAGTGGAGTCCAGTAGGGAATTCCCCCAGCTTTATCATCCCACTTCTGTAATGTTTTGCTGCTTTTTATTTTTGTAATAGTTATAAAGGAAGCTATAAGTCATGGGCTTTTACAGAATATTCCTTGGAATATTTTATTTATAACACTAATTCCCCCATTAAAATAGAAAGGCAAGATATATAAGTTGACTATTTCTATTCTTTGAAAATATTCTTGAAGAAATTTAAACTTTTTATGGTAAATAAGTGGGAATATTAAGATAGTTTAATAAAATAGCTGATATTTATAACATCCATGATGTTGGCAAGTTTTATAAAGAATTGAAATTTTTATATAATCTGATTTGAAAACTGTTTGCTTTATTAGATAAGGTTTATATGTCACAGTTTGGCTTTTTCAGTTTTTTTCTTGTGAAATTCTTGCATCTTGAGAAAGGAAGAATTAACCTGTAAAAATTTCACACAGCTGATATTACCATTCTTTGGAAACAAATGGTAAATTAAGTTGATACTCCTTAACTGGAGTATTTGACTAGGCTAACTAAGGCAGTGATTTTCAACCTGGGATGATTTTGCCCCCAAGTTGGGATATTTGGCAATATCTGAAATGTTTCTGATTTTCACATTGAGGGGTGGAGGTGTGCTACTGGTATCTCTAGTGAGTAGACCCCAGGAATATTGCTGCATCTTACAATGCAGAGGACAGCTCCCCACAACAAAGAATTATCCAGCCCAAAATGTTTCTTGAGAAACCCTAGCTAAGGAAAATATTGAGATTGTCTTCTACATTTATAGGAGAACTTCAGGATGCTGAACAAGTTGTAGAGACAAGTAAAAAAGGACTTAGAGGAAGTGTATGCCTCATGAAATTTATAACTAAGAAACTAAGTGATTGTTAGGGATCATGTCAGAAAAAAGCATCATCTTTCTTTGGATGATATCAGGAGACAGTTTTAAGATTCAAAATGTTGTGTTAACATAATTTGAAATAGACTGTGCTGTACGTACATTCATAAATATTTAGGCATGTGGATTTCACAGTAAACATAGTTGTAGAGTGACAAGGATGGGTAAAGTTATTTGAATGCCTAGAATCAGAAGTGTACTGTGGATATTGCCTGTAAATTGGAGAAGCATTCTTTAAGTCTCTGTCTCCTGATCTGTAAAATAGAGAAATAACACTGTGTGTGTGAGATAAATGATGTGAAAATCCTTTGTAATTTTAGTTGTTAAAATGTTAATACTAAAAGGAATAGTGATGATAAACAGATCTAGCTAAGTAATGGAAAACAGCCTGCTTTGTTTTATTTTCATAAATATGAGATCTGATATTAAGTTTACAAAATCACACTAGAAAAAGTGCTACATACCTCATTGCTGAACATCACTACCGTCACCTTTGAAGCACTCCCCTTGGGGAGCTTTGCACCGATGCCAGCACCTAGTCCACCCTTCAAAGCAATTTTGGAACTCTTTTTCTGGAATGGCCATCAGAAAGCTGTTGTCATATTACCTTTGATGTCCTGAATGTCATCAAAATGTCTTCCTTTCAATATTTTCTTATCTTCTGGTAAAAAAGTCATTGGGGGACAGATCAGGTGAGTAGGGAGGATGTTCCAATACAGTTATTTGTTTACTGGCTAAAAACTCTCTCATGGGCAGTGCCAGTGTGAGCTGGTGCATTGTTGTGATGCAAGAGCCATGAATTGGTGGCGAAAAGTTCAGGTCGTCTAACTTTTTCACGCAGCCTTTTCAACACTGCCAAATAGTAAACTTGGTTAACTGTCCAGTTAGTACAAGTTCATGATAATTCCTCTGATATCCAAAAAGGTTAGCAACATCATTGCAACCAGTTTGCGAACTTAATTGTCAGACGTATGTTTCTTCGAGGCTTCAGATTTTAGGGTTTTCATATTCTGTAGTGTGATGATTTTGTGTAAAGCTAACACCATATAGCTAAACATTTCTTATTTTCCAAAAAAATGTCTTAAACCAAACCTATTTGCATTTGAATTTATACTTACAATATTTCTATTACCTGCCAGCTAGTTTGTAAGTCAGGTTTTCAAAGGTTCAGAAAAGTGCCTGGTGGGCATGTTGCCGCCTAGGCAGGTAGGAAGGTTTATTTAGGTGTTTGTTGCCCTGCAAACTACTACCAGGAGATAAATTGCACAGCCCTTGGCTAATTGAGGTGTGTCCAGAATATAATTGTTTAAAGAGTAACAAATGTTTGAAGAGGTATGTTGAAACACCAGATCTTTTGCAATTTGGTTTAAGTAATGTTGTAATGTAGAACCTTTGCCTATGATTTTTTGAAGTGATATAAAGTGGAAAGTCAGCAGGAAAAGCCTCCATTCAGAATTCTGCTCTCATTTCCATTTGACAATGTAGAACATACTTAGAGGCTGGATGTAAGGTGTGGCTACAGTGACCAGGAGTAGGAGCCAGATGGAGTGCCCTCAGAGTTTGTAGCTCTTCAAACCAGGCTGAGCCTGTGCTGATGACTGTACTGCCCTTCACCCTACCCCTGAGCCTCTTTGACCGGCTGGCAGATACTGTTGGAGCAGAGCAGTGTAAGGAAGGAGGAAACCTGGGATCTAGTTCCTTCTTTGATAAGGCCTAGGTGTGTGGCTTTTGGCAAGTTACTGACCAGTGACAATTAGTTTCTTATCGGTGAATGAGAGGGTTACACAAGGTCATCTCTTCTGGTTTAAACTTCTGTGATTTGAAGGGTTAGAGCAGTCTGAGCTCCTTTATTAGGGAAGTCACACTGCCACTTGCACTGCCTTTATGGTAAGAAATGGTAGTCAAATGTATCTTTCCTTTTTGTTCTTCACGCAATACTGATGAGCAAAGAGCCACTGTCATAAAATATGACAAGATAAATGAAGATAAATTCCAGCCTCATGCTGCTACTTGGATTACATTACATTGTCTTAATAGGTAGCTGTAGGGTACCTTGAGAATGGAAGAAAAAAGCAGGTGTCTTTGCTGCTTTTTACCTTGACACATAAAACATAGTAGTATCTGGATATTTCTAAACTTATACAGGAATTTTTTTTAGTTCTTTCCTCCCTGCCAAAACTTGGTGTGGTGAAGGCCACATTTCTTATTAGCTTGTCTTATAGCATGTAAAATAACAAAAAGTTCAATATTGCACTGTAATATATTTAGGCTCAGTTATTAAAGTAATGCTTAAAAATTTAAATTGAAAACACCTTTCCACATATTTAAAGAGCATCATAAGTTAAAAATTCATCCCTTTTTTAGAAATGAAACTGGAAGCTGGTACTTTGGTAACCCATCCTGTTTGGAAGCTGTGCCACACTGCTGCTCTATTATGAGAACTCTGCAGCGTATTGGAAGGGAGAAAGTTCCGTGGTAACATGGCAGATTTCTAGCTTTCTTTGCCAAGACTTCCTATTTCAGTAGGGAAATGGAAAGAGTTAAGAGTCAACTGCTTCCTCTCTCTCTCCCACCTTCTCCTCCTATGACAAAGGCACTGTGAACTCTTACTTAAAAGGAGCCTAGATTGTTTAATTTGGGTTAAATAGCTACATTCAATTGAAATGAAGCACTACAATCTTTTGTTTAGTGATTTTTACTAAAACATTAGTTATTAAAATAATTTGATATATGCTTTAAAAACCAATCGTTTACTTGAGCTCACTTCCTTGGAAAATGAATGTCGGAATATTTTTATATACTTTCATAAATGAGTGTTTATGTTATAGATATAGTAAAGATTATTAGATAAATTTTGACGCAGGATTTGGCCTTTTAAGGTGCTTCTTAAAGTATAATTCACGATTAGCTTTAAAATTTTATGTTTGACTCTCTAGCCATGTATGCTCATCCAAAATGTTTCTAGTTTATTACTGAGAATCATAAAGATCAAAATCAGGCGTCTCTAATCCCGTGAAGTTCCAAAGAGACCAATGTGACAGACGAGTAAGGAAGCTCTGTGAAGTGATTTCCTTCTAGAGATGCCTGATTGTGGGATTGGCTTCAGGGCCTTACTTGCTGGCAGAGTTAAATTTACCTATCTCCAATTATTAGTCATTTTTTCCTCTTTTAAAAAAGATTAGACACAAATATTTACCCTTCCTCCAGGTTTCCAGGAGCTTCTCATGACCCATATGTGTTCTTAGCCCAGGTAATCTGGCTATAGCTGTAAAGTTACTTGCACGTGTATGAAATTATCATGTTATCTTGATGTAGACATGGAAAACTAAATCTTAACCTTTTTGTCAGTATTCAGTTAAATATAAAATGGTTGGTATTTAGGAAGGGGTCTGCTTTAATCTTAGGTTTATACATTATTTTTATTTAAACAGAATTTCTGACATTCGTAGGTTAAACAGTAAAACTCCTACATATGTATCTGCAGAAAAGCGTGTAGCTTAGTGGAAGAGTACTTGTTAGCACAGTGCCTTACCGAGATAAGGCAGTCATCTACTGGTTGAATGAATGCACTTTTACCCTGGTGTTAATCTGAAATGTGCTGCTATTCCTTCCCCTTTTCTTTATGTTAGGACTAGTGGCTCCTCCTTCAGTGCAAATAATTTATAGAATATATCATTCTTACTTCATCATTATATTTACTGTTTTTTAGATAACATTCACATTTTTCAGAGAGGAAATATGCATTTGCTAGACAGTAAGTTGCAGAAATAGTTCTTTTTTTATGTGTTTGTAGGTAAGGTGGATATTAGATACAGTAGGAGTTTATAAAAACATATTGAGGTCATGTTGACATTACAGTTTACCTTTGTTTGGTTTCCCCATTTCTTATTACAATTTGTATAGTAATTTTAACATAAAAGTATTATCTGAATATTATTAAAACCTGAACACTGGAAAACATTAATAAAAATCCTTAATCCTAACTCCTAGCGATATTATCTTTTTGTCTGTCTTTCTAAATATACTTGTTTAACTCTGTTAGCCATGTTGCCAGCTTTTAGTATTTCACATCTTAAATATTATCTGTTACTTCATTAAAAAATCAAAAGTGCCACTGCAGTAGAAATAGCCCACTTTTTTTTTTATAGAAATTTTATTGGGGAACAGTGTGTTTTTCCAGGACCCATTAGCTCCAAGTCAAGTAGTTGTTTCAGTCTGGTTGGGAAGGGCACATCTCAGCGGTCAATGTGGGGATTCATCCAGTAACCTTTGATGTTATGAGTACTGCACCCTGTGCTCTAACCACCTGAGCTAACCAGCCGCCCCAATAGCCCACTTTTTATAAAGACATTTATATTTTCATACACATTATGTTAGTGTCTTAATGTTGTTTAAAAAATGCTTCATATCTAATGCATATTATTTCTGAGCACTCCCACTAGTTGAGTCACTGGGTAGAACAGTCAAAATTTATGAGCAAGTCTACAAGTCTGCATATGGACCTTAGATCTTGTTAAACTAGTTTGGACTGCTTTAGATATGCACTAGCATCTGTGCAGATCACTTCTTTTGATTTGAATAGTTTCCAATTGTAATTCATTATCTGAAAGAATTAAATCCAGGAATATTTTTCCACTTTGCGTAATTTTTGTAGATATGATACTTCTTAAGGAATTTTTTTTTTCCGATTCCCAAACACATGCCAGTTTTCTGTGACTATTATCCTCACATTTGGTCATTGATGACATCTTAGTCAATTCTACCTATAAAATAACTTTTTACTCTTAACCACCTCTTCAACCCTGAAGTTACTTCCTATTTTAGGTTTTAATTTCTCTTTAGTGTTTTGTATTATAGAACCTCCCCAACTGCCTATATTTTTTCTCTTTCTTCCTGTTAATTTGCTGTAGTATTTCTTCCCATTTATTAGGCTTTTTCTCTCCTTTTATTGCAGTTTTCAACAACTTATTTTAGAAACTTTAAAATATACACATACACAGCAAATGAACTTCATTGTATGGAAATGACCACTGTGATTGTTTTGGTGTCTTAACAGCTGTTCTCTCTCTCTCTCTCTCTCTCTCTCTCTCTCTCTCTCTCTCTCTCTCTCTCTCTCTCTCTTTCTCTCTCTCTCTCTCTCTCTCTCTCTCTCTCTCTCTTTCTTTCTTTCTTTCTTTCTTTCTCTCTCTTCCTCCCTCCCTCCCTCCCTCTCAATTTTAAAATTGAATCAAGCTGGGCATTCTTTAACATTTTTAAATAACAATGTTTTGTGAACACTTTTCCATGCCTGTCTACTTTTTTTTGCTCTATATTATGGATGTATTATGACTTATGCCTTCTTTGTGGACTTTTAGTTTTTTAGGTCTTCCCTCCCTTCCTCCTGCCCAACCATCCATCTTTTCTGCTATTATAACCAAAATTGCAGTATTCTTGTAGCTAAATTGTTTGGACAGGTCCATGGTTATTTCTTAGGATAGTAGAGTAATTTTTCTAAAATATAGCTCTGATTGTGTCATCCCTGTTATACATATTTTGTCTCTCTGTTGTGACCAGTCTGAACTTTTCATCCTAAAGACTCTGTTAGTCTGGCCCCTGCCAACCTTTCTGACTTTATTTCCTATTCTTTTCTCACACCTTCCAGTTACACCAAACTACGTGTGGTTTCTCAAATGTGTCTTACTCATTCATGTATGTTTGCTCTCTTTTCTTATCCATCTGGTAAATATTTCTTCACCTTCCTAGACTGTGAAGTTCTTGATCTCCCTAGGCAGAGTTAGGTGGTTCCTCCTTTGTATCTTGTGTACTCTTCTGTTGCAATGCCAATAGAATATTTGCTACGTTTTAGAAATTTAGTCTTCTTTGCTAGGCTCTGAGCTCCTCAATAACAGGGATGTTGTTCTAGTCATCTCTTTTTCCAGCAGCTAACTCATAGTAGGTGCTTAACAAATGTTTGTTTGAATAAATCTGGGGAAAAGCAAATCTCTGACAATGTCATAATAAAATTAAGTATACTTTAAAATTCACTCCAAAATACTATGAGGAAAAAATTACTTGATTGAGAAATATTTATGGAGAGCATAGGGAGCATAGTACTTTTAAAAAGACAAATGTGTCATGAGTGATTAAGAAAATGTATAACTGAATAATTTATGCTTACATTTAGTGTTGAAACTATTTTTATTAATCTTTAGAGAATTTAAGCGAAATGAAAACTTTTGCTTAAGATTTTATATAAGCAAGAATAAGTATGGTGTATCAACAAATATAGGTATAGCATTCAAAATTTGAGTCCTGTAACAATGTCATTATGGCTTTAGGTTTTATAACTTAGCATCTGAATAGATTTAAGAAAAGTTGGACTAATTAAAGAAAATTTGAACCGTATCCCTGTAGAAAATGTTCATTGACATCAAAATTAAGGAAAGAATCTTGGCTTACAGGATAATTGATCTGTTCTAATAGTCATCTATTTGTGTCCTTTTGAGATTTTGGCTTAATAATTCAAAATGATGGATACTTTCTTAAGTTCTACAGTCTGAAGGTCTCCAAATTCTTTCTCATTGTGTATTTAAATGTTAGGCAGTTTAAATATTTTGTAATTTCTTTTGCATTGCGATAACCTAACGTATGTTACAACTAATAATTTTTGTCCATATATAACAACCCTTGTGTCAGTAGCTCCTTAAGTTCTTAGGTTTCCTTTGCTCACTATTGTCTTCTTAGAACTTAGCATAGTGTTTGGTACTCATTATGACAGATTATACTTATTGGTATGTTTATGTTTTTCCTCTTTCTTTTTAAAGGTAATGTGGCGTTAGATAATCTACAGATAAAAGAAAATGCTCTGGTAAGTTTTTTTTTTTTTTTAACTATATTGAATCCTCATTTAATCTGGTAAGCTCTTAGACACCCTTGGCTACTGGCTATCTGGTACCAGGTGCCAGATAAAATGACTGAGTCATTCAAAGAAACTTGTTTAACTATTTGCTGTAGGAAAATCTGAGATTAAAGGTTTACAAATTATCTTTTTTCCTGATGATCAAAATAGTATCTTGGAAAATGGTATGTTTTTCTTTGATCTAATTTGAGTGTATAGCTTTGTAGTAGACATTTGTCTTACTGAAAAAGTTTTCTTCAGAATTTTTACATATTTTCAAGTAAATAAGGGCATGATTTAAACAATTTAATGAATAATTGTATTTTCGGAACTACGTTGACAATATAGCCTTATAATATGATGGTAATATTAAGAGGTAAAAGATTTATTTAGACCCTAGGTCCAGAAAGTAATTTGTGTCATTTACTGTTGAGCTGAAAACAAACAAAACAACAGTCTCCCCATCTTCCCCGCCTCCCGCCCCCTATAAGTTTTAGATAATATATTGGACTTAGTTATGTTTATAAAATCACTTAAGAATTAATTTACTCTTTAATAGGTCATATTTCTAATTAATCTACAGTATGTTTTATAATCGTATCTTTGACTTCTGGTTGGATTTCTGCATGATGAACTGTGTTATTAAGGAGAGGCTTAAATACAAAACGTTCCCCCGATTGGTTTAATTTTTAATAATTCTAAAGACTCCAGTGATCATTGTGCCTATCAGTTATTGTTTAGTACCCTGTGCATAAAAAAGTTACTTGTACTTTCTGGTGGTTTGGAATCTAGAAAGTGAAAGTTTATTATTGATTAGTACTTGTTAGTAACTTATCTAAAGTAAATGCTAAGTTGGTAAATAGTATATTATGAATCAGTCTTTTAAGATTGTTTCGTTTATTCACTTACTAAATATTTTCTTTGAGAGAAAATTTTTTAGTTACTGAAAATTGTTTAGTTTTCAACTTATTGACATAAAAGGAGTCTTCCTTTTCCTGTTCTACTATTTCAGATAAACAGTGTCCATCTATTATTTTAAAAGTTCATGGAATTTCCATCTGGCTTGGTTTAGTTTATTAAAACTACCAGTTTACCCAATTATTTTTTTCAACTACAAACTCTTTCTTTTTATAATTTTGCCTCTCTTGTGAATTATTTCTTCAAAGTCAAAGTTAATACAAACTCAGCTATACAACATAATATAATCCTTTATGAGTTAGTCAAATACAGAAAATTTGTTTCATGTTTTTCTTTAGAGATAATCGTGTATTTAAATGATACAAGGCAATTTTTGAGGAGCTGAATAATTTAAATGTCCTTTACATTTTTTTTTTACTGCTGAAGAGTGAATTGGATGTTCCTTTTAAAGTCAAGGCTGGTCAAATTGGTAAGTACTGTCACTTTTCATTTTAGTTATTTTTAGTCCTTTTTAGTTTTTATTTTTCCTGTTTTGTTTAATCTACAATATCTCTTCTAGCTTGAACAAAAATGTGATGTTTTGGCTTATGTTGATTAGAGCTTTTGGAATTCTGAACCTAAGACAAAAGCATAGAGAATTACCCTCTAAAGTGGAATGATATTTGAACTGCAATGATAGTTTTCAGGTTTTGGTTCTGCCACACAAAATATTATCTTAATTTTCAAAATTGATAAGCAAATTTTGTGTGCTTTTTCTTTATATGTGAAAGTAGTATAGTTTGCAAACTCTAGTAAATAAAAGTTAAGTATAGCTTATTTCCCTCATGTTTTATGCGAGCATTTCACTTGATATATTATGCAGCAATGTGATATGGAGGATATGCTTTGGTAAGTAGAAAGTCTTTACAGCTAAACACTAAGATCATCCATAACTAAGCATATACTTTTTTTTTTTTTTTAAAGATTTTTATTGGGGAATTGGGGGATGGGAACAGCGCTGGGGAGTTAGGGGAAGGGGAACAGACAAGTTGCTGTCATTTTGTTCTTCAGTCTAGTTGTGGAGGACGTTGCTTCACTGGCCCAAGTTGGCACCATCATTGCGCTCTTCCCGGGCTAGACAGATCAGTCACCGGCTTCTGGATGGCCGCTCACAGCAGCTGCTGGCCGCTCACGCTGGCTGCTGGCTACACATGGTAGCCCATGGCAACCCATTGCAGCCTAGCGACTCACGGCAGCCCAGCTCCAGGTTGAGCTGTTGTTCAGCATCTTAGCTGTGGAGGGCAGTGTCATTGGCCCTCATATGTGGGATCCGAACTGGGGCCCTCTGGTGTCCCAAGCCAGCTCTTAATCAACGCGCCACTCGACTGGCCCTCTAAGCATACATCTTTATTGAAGAAATTTTTCAGTAGGAAGTTTAATCTACAAAGTTCTCTCAACTAGTCCATGCTACCTGATTTTTACTTTGTAAAAATATAAATTACAACCCTAGATGACTTACTCTTATTGTAGAGATTTTACATTATGCCACCATCCACCTCCATCACCCTGCTACTTCAACACATCTCATTCCTTCTTCATTCATTATTTTGTAGTCAAGGAAGGCATTGCCTTTTGCTATTCCAGCATCTCTTAGCAATTACTTGAATACTTCTGTTTGAGTCCACTTTATATCACCTATATGTGTTTTTTTTAATATAAAATAATACTTTCATGTTTTTGTCTCTTGAAACAGGAGATAACTCTCTTAGATTGGAAGCAACCCTAGGGTACACATCATCTTTTTTTGTTTGTCTGTTTTACAGAGCCTTGTGTGTGTGAGGTGGTGATGTTTAGTAGTGTTCTAGAAGTATTGTTGTGGCCCTACATGCTTAATTGAAATCCTAGAGTGAAGTTGTAGGCCTTCATTGATTCTTTCATCTTTGAGATATTTATGCACACATGCTATGTATGAGACTACACAAGTAGCTGCAGGAAAGGCAAGGATGAATGTATCTTTGTCCTCAAGGAAGTTATATAGAGATCTAAAATTAGCACCAAGTATTGAAATCACATTTCCATGGTATTATACTTGTATGAGTTATATTTAACTAAAGAACTTACACACTATTCTTTATATTACGACTAGATTTATATTTTGGAAGAGGTTTTCTAATGGTTCTGAAATTGTTCTTTTTGCTTTACAAGTATTATAGTAATATGATGGCTTCATTTAGGGTTGCTCATTGAATTATGAGAGATCCTTTACATATAAGGATGCAAAATGTATTTTCTTTATATCTATCATTTTTTTTAGTTTATGAAGCTATTAGTTATTATATTAGTTATTATATTTCTGTTAGGTTAAAATATTACACCTAACCTTGTAGAGTCAGTGTGGCTAAGTAATCTCAAGAATGGGTTGGTTTTTTAAGAGCTAGACGTATTTGTGGGTGCTCCTGGATTATCTGTCCCTTTACTTAAAAATTAAAAAATTTCCTGTTCTATAAAAGGGAGGCAGTAGTATAACTAAATTTCTGTGGAATTCAGGATAATGAAGAATTGGAGGATAATGGGTTAGGATAAATTGAGAGAAGAAAAGGTTAAAGGAACAGGCAGTCCTTTTTTGTTATGCTAAAGGAGCATTTTTCACTTTTTTAGTCTCATGCTCACCAAGAAGGCAATCAAATCAATTTTTTAGGTGTTGATGAGATAATTATAAACAGTATCTATTATAAATATAGTTAATACACACTATAAAATTATCAGAGTTAGAAATGATCCATAAGTATACGTATTACCTCCAGACTCCCTGACATGGGAGCCATTTAAGAAACACATTAAGTTTACAAGCTGAAGAAAAATAAAAAATTTAAATAGACAAGTAATTTGAGATTGTAACCCTGGAAATGGATTCCCAGGTAAAACTGGCTTTCCTATGTAGCCATCCAAATAAATCAAAATATCCTCATTTATATTGCATTATTTTATTTTCCCTTCAGCTTGTTATACTGTATAACAGTTCTTTGAACTTTGAGCATCTTTATTTAAAAGTACCAGCGATTCCGGCGATGCAAGTAGCTTAGTCATTCATTCACATACTGGCATGATTTAGTTGAATCAGATTCATTTCTCTGAAGAGCCTTGATCAGCAATATTGAGAGAATTATAGGTTTTATAGAATTATATTTTAAATTGTGATGAGGCAAGGTAATTTGTTTTGGAATATGGAAAACTTTGGGGATCAGAAAAGATTTGAATAGAATTGCTTTAGTACTTTTGAGGTTAGATTGGGACATTGGCTGCCTGGAGATATGGAAAGAGATTGGGAAAAGAGTAAAGAAAGAAGTGTGGAAAAATCCCAAAGACAGATTTTGCCCATTGCAAAATTTAAGCGAGAATATGCCCTTTTTGTCTAATCTTTCCTCCTCTGCATAGCCTTTTCCCATAAAACCCCAAACTTGGCTTAGTGACAGTTAGTGCTGGAATTCATCTATATTATGAGGGAAAAAGTTTTTGCCAGTTAGTTTCTGAAGGACCTGATATTCATACCATGTTTCTAAGAGAGAAAATGTATTCTGTCTTTCAAGTGGTTTGTAAGTAGGAATTTGGATATAACTGGTCTGAACTGCCTGTAACTCAATACTAATCATAAAACAACATAACCTTGCCTTCAGTGCTGGCCTCTGCCAATTGTAGCAGCTGGCCTACTGTCCAAGCTCTTGTTTATTTGGTACTCTTCTTTGTGTTGCTGCTTCAATTCCTGGGATCTTGTATAGATATCATTTTACAGTTAAGCTGTAGAGATGTAGTTGTTGGTGTGTATAGAGCAGTATGTACAGTTTCAGGCCATCAGCCAACTATTGGTTGAGGAAGAGCCCTAGTTCTGTTTCCAGCATCCTCACTAATGACTTGGGTGGACTTAGGCAGTCAGTTTAACCTCTCTGGGACTGAGTTTCCTTTTTTAAAAAGTTGAAATAATAGGTGCCTCATTCTTCCTACAGTTTAGGAATATTAAATAAATCGTTATCAAAAAGTTTGAAAAGTATAAAGCACAATGTGAATAGTTACTTCTAATAGTAATATAATATGGAAAAGGTCTTTGTAAACTTTAGTGTTCGAGGTTTTTTTATTTTTTTTCTGAGTGATATACCTACTATATGCATGAAGGGTTTTGTTATTTTGTTATACTTTTTTCTTAATGGAAAGTGAGAAATATGTATCTTTGAGCAGCCAAATAAGAATTTAAGGTTAAAATTATGTTTCTTTAGATAAATTAACTTTGAAGATTCCTTGGAAGAACCTTTATGGAGAAGCAGTTGTTGCGACCCTAGAGGGATTATACCTGCTTATTGTTCCAGGAGCAAGTATGTTATTTTAGGTTGTAACCATTCAGTAATATCAGAGTGAAATTAAATTGTTACCTGGGTTAACTATTTTAATATGTTTAGTAAAATAGAAGATAATTTAAATAAACTAATCAGATGCATATGCACATATATACATACATTTTACATATATACCCACGTATATATTGCCACATTTGTATGTAAAATGGTTTTGTTATTTTTGGAAAGCATAATTTCAACCACTTGTTAAATTTATTCTATCCTGTATGAATAATTATTTTGCAATTAAGCCTTCATATTAAGTTGAGATACATCAAGCAGATTTATTTTTGGGGAATAAATAAACTTAAGTTTTAAGAAATGATGTGTTAATCTACAGATTGGAAATTTTTTCCCCCATTTTGTTGCTTCTGATTTTGAGTGAATGTTCTCTCAAAATTGTGTGTAGAATAGGTAATTTTTCATTATCAATTATAGTATTTTAATTTTTAATGAATGTCTTAAAGCAGTGATGTTTATTTAAGTAATACCTTTCATTACTAATGTTTTTTTCAGTTACAAGAACAATATAATTTTAACAAAAGTTGGGACATTTTAGGGGAAAATTACTTAAATTTTCTCAACCGTAAAACAAACACAATATTTATTTTTATATTTTGCTTCCAGTCTTTACCATATACATCGTTGATTTGATCTAACACTTATCACATTATGTATGTAACATGGATCTGGCTTTTTCACTTTACATATATGGATATTTTTGACATGTTTCACAGTTTTCATGATGATAGAATTTTGAAAGGCTTTATGAAATTCCATTGTGGGCTGCCTACTGTTTTTTGCTATTGTAGTGAACATTATAAATACCTCCTTATAGATATCTTTTTTATTCTTTAGTTTTATTTCTTTAGGATATGTTATCAGAAATGAGATTACCAAATAAAAAGGATATGTATATTTCATGATTGTTGATACATGTTCTTGAATTACTTTCTAAAAGTCTTTTTTATCAAGCTACATCAATAACAGCTGATATTGGATATTACATTTTTTTGGTAGTTACTCAGAAGTTTAACACTGAATTTCCAACATAAATTTCCTGCCCTCCCTGTGTTTCTCCCTTTAATTTTTTTACTCATGCTTTTCCCCTCTTATCCCTTTTCATATCTTCCTTTCTCCCTTTGAATTTCTTTCTTCCCTCTTTTCCTTTTTGATTAAGCTTTGTAAATAAATAGGAATCGTTTATGTTTAAACTTTTTATAAAACTTCTAAAGAGTGCAACTGTTCTTTGATTTATAAAAAACTGAATTACATTACACACACAATCATGAGGCTGAACTTTTCCTATTTGTTTATTATTTGCATTTCTTTATTTGTGAATTAACTATATATTTTTAGGTATTAAATATGATGCTGAAAAAGAAGAAAAATCTTTGCAAGACATTAAACAGAAAGAGCTATCCCGAATTGAAGAAGCTCTTCAAAAAGCAGCCGAGAAAGGTATAGTAAAGTTTATGTTTTAGATAAACTTAGATATACCTATATTTTAGATATATTTAATGCACTGTAAAGAGAAAGCTTTCATAAACCTTCCTAAGCTGTAGTTCCAAGGAAAGAATCTTTTAGAATCATATCTCAAAGAATTGATTATAAACATTTTAATGATTCATGTTTAGGAGTGAGTCAATGCCTTTTTCTGTAATTGTTTTATCTCACTGCTAAGGCATTTGTCTTTGGTCTCTCTTAAAAGGTATGGCAAATGTTAAGTTAGAAATGACAGACGTATTTATATATGAGATTTCTTTTCCTAGCATAAGCTGCTGACATTTAATTGAATCAGTAAGAAGTTTCTCTTAAAAATAGCTTACTCATTAAAATCCTTTTCAATGATTCTAATTCTCTTTGCCCCAAGGATTTTCTCATACATAGAATCATTGATTCTTTTACACAAATTACTAAAGTACTTAAAATATAGAGGCAATCCTAATGGAAGAAATAAACAAAGCCTAAACATGTTTTTCCCCTTTTCTTTTCATACTCAGGCATATTTTGTATTTTTTGCTAAGCTTAGGATTCTATGTTTTTATGAAAAGTTTTTATTACTTTTATGTACCAAATAAAGCAAGGTGGGAGTCGTTTCATTTTATGACAACTCAGTGTGATTATTTCTTTTTATTTACTTTTGGTTAATTAGTATAAGTGGAAATAGTAGTATAAAAATATGGAGAAAGACTCGAAATGCACTAGAATTTCATCTTTTTCTTGATACAGTTTAGATTCAGTGCATTTTCTTAGCACACATATATTATGTATATTCATCAATAAGTATATTGACATATACTTAGATATCTTGTTTTAACATATGATTATACATTCATCATTTATAATATATATTATTAAGTTATAGTTTCCCTTTTGAGAAACAAACCCCAAAGTCCTCTAATTTTTTGGATAGAAATAACTGTGATTGCTTAAAAAAATATTTTAGTGTTTCTAATGAATTTTAAGAGAAAAATGTGGTATAGTCTTTCCTGTTTTAGTAGTTGACAGCTTAATTGGAAAAATGATACCTGCTATACACTTTATATTGAGGGCCTATGAGATAGATTTTGACTTCAGGGTTTTTGATGCTGAGGAAACTTTTATACTCATATGTTTGGGTCTGGTTGAGAGGTTATTAAGGATGATTTGATATATCTATAGGGATGAACATCTGCAGTATTAAGTTTATATAAATAGGACTATGAGGCTTATATAATATAATTACATTGTAGTTTCTTAGATACAATTTAGGTTTTGTTGGGATAGAACTAAAATTCAGAAAGTGAAGCTTTGTTTTCACATTATTATGTTAAAGTTGTCAAAAAATATTCTGAGTATATAAAAGAGATGAATTTAGGGATTGGGAAGTATGTTGATAGAAATTATTTTTTTCCTCCATTGTCAAGAAATACATTAATTATCTTGACTGCATATAAATGTTTTTTCTACTTTGTATGAATATGGGTCACCATCTTCATGTAATATTATTCATGTAAATGATAAAAGAGCCCTGGCCCATGAGATGCTTTGCATTTTATCATTAATTAATAGTTATGTAATTACCAGACTTTATTTTTCAGATTTATTATTTTTGCACTTCTTGATTTTAAAAGCACAAAAGCACCATCACACATGTATAGGGACTCAGATGAGATGAGAAAGTGATTTAATTCTAAACAACAGATGATAAAAATGAAAAAAAACAAAACTCTCAAGCTGACTTTCTTTAAAAAAATATTTTTACTTAATTTGTTTTATTTGATGAAATAGAATGCTGCCCAGTATCATGTGGGAGAAATAGAAAATTGAAATATAACTGAGTTCATTTCTAGAGAATTTGCATAATTGTAAAAATAAATTCCTTGATGTTTTCTTTTTTTATTTCACTATAGTGAGTTTATGTCCCTAGAAAAGCTATTATAAAGTAAAGGAAAAGTTTAAATTCCTAGTGAGGCCAAAAGATTCTCAAATGCTATAGATTCTGTTTTTAAAATGTTAATTTGATCAAAGTAATATATATACACACAATTTATAATCAAATAGTTTTGCAAGCAAGACTTCTGATGAAAAATGTCAGTCCCCTGTTCCACCCTTTTCTACCCTTTAGATCCATTCCTTAGAGGAAACCATCATTTTAGAAATGTTAGCATTCTGTCATTATTTAATTTATGACTGTAAGGCATTACCTAGGATTTCCTGTTAATGGTAGTCAAGGAGTTTACCTCTTACCATTTCTTTCATGCTGAATTCCCCTCCGTATCTCCTCATAATATGGTTATATCATAATTTTTGCCCAATTGCTAGCCAAAATTAAATTACTATGACAATATATTGGGTTGTCAGAAAAATCATGATGCATTTTTGCAACGAAAAACATAGAAAAAATACATCATGACTTTTCCGACAATCTGTTATCGTTCACTGCATATGTCAAATGATGTATTTTGATTATGTTTCCTTTCTTATGCAACCTTTTGTTTTTCTTGATTTTGTAAGCGTTTCTTTTTTTTTTGCTTCGTCTTCCATGTCAACTTATGTTTAATTCTTTTCACGTGCTATTTGAAATCTATGTTATATGACTTAATGTTATTTTCCAGTTGCCCGTATCCATCTATTGGTCCCCTCTCCATTCCCCTTTTTCTCATGGAGATCTCCCATTGAACTGGTGGTTTTCTTAGTCCTGCTACACAGTTGTCAGTCATCTTGGGACTGGCGTTCATCACTCTTCTGTGTTTAGTTCATTGTTTCCTGTGTCCTTCGCCTTCTGTTCTTTATTAGTTTGTTCCTTTGTTTTGTTGGAGCATATCTAATAGCTTTTAAGAAAGGATGCACTGGACATAATTTTAAAAATCTTTGCAAGTTTGAAAGTCTGTATTTTACTTCCACACTTGTTTGAGTTGGCTGGAGATAGAATCCTATGGTTAAAATTAGAATTTTGAAGGCAGTATCATTTAGCTTGCAGGCACTTTTGAGAAGTCTGATACCAATCTGCTCGACACATTGTTGGAAACACAAAAATTAGAAAATCCCTGGATCCTGCTGTTAACAACCTTACATTTTAGTTGGGAAAATAAGACTTGTGCATAATAATAAACAGAAAGTGTTGAGTCCCATCAAAGGTACAGCTAGTGGGTTAAGGGAGTTCAGAATGGATATATGTTTAGCCACAGTGATCAGGGCAGACATGGAAGATGTATATATTTCAATTGGGACTAAAGGATGAGTATCCAGAAAGGCACGAGGGGACAGTGAAGGTGGAAAAGTATAGAGCATGAATGGGGAATAGCTGAAAATTTGGGAGTTTGATAGAGAGTAGTTAGAGGTAAATTGGAGAGCTATCTTTAGGTCAATTTTAAGAGATTTGAATGCCATGATGATGACAATAGCTGACATTTATTGAGCATTTACTGTTTGCCTGTCCCTATTCAAAGTGCTTTATAGGAATTGACTCATTTAGTAGTGATAACTCTATGATATAAGGGCTGTTATTATTCCCATTTAATAGCTGAGAAAGCAGAAAGTTAAATAACTTGTCTTATGTCACACAGCTAGAAAATGATAGAGCTAGAATTTGAATCCAGTCAGGCTCTAGGTCCTATACGTTTAGCTGTTAATAATGGACTTGAATCTAGCTAGTGGGAGAGTCAGTAACTTTTCCCTTTTCTTTCATTAAAAATCCTGGGAGTGACGTGACCAGAGAGTTGTGTTTTAGGAAGGTTAAAGTTGCTGTGGTGTTTAGGCTGATTTTGGGAAGGAAATGGGAAAGAGGGTACTATCTAGCTATCATAGAAGGAGTAGAAGAGATTTAGTGTATCTAACGGGAACAGATCAGACTAAAAATAAGGTGAGTTCATTTCAGCTGACTCTAAAATTAGTGTAAATATCACAGCAATGTTTCATTCTGAAAATGGGCAAGTGGTAGTCAAAAAGGAAACCAAAAATAGAAGACTTTTGCTGTGCTTGAAAATTTGTCAAATAATTCAGTGGGACATTAGCCATAATTGATATTTGTCTGCCTTGCTTAATTTAAAATTATTGTTATGATTTTAATTATTAAGAATTTTTGTTTTAATATTATGAAAATAGTTTTTATGTTGAAATAATGAAATTATGTCACTAAATATTTCCTTAGAAATAAATCGTTCTGGTGTCACTGAATTTTATTTGTTCTGTTACATGAATTCTAATTCTTTGAATTAAGTTTAGACATATTTTACATGTGAAATTAAAGGAGTCTTTTAAATGCTTTGCATTTTGGTTATTGCTGCCATGCGGATGCAGGCGCACATTCAGGGGAGTTCATATATGGCTTGGAAAACTTTGTTTACAAGGACATCAAGCCTGGTGGGTATGCATGGTTAATTATATTCAGCTATATAAAACAGTTGTATTCTTATCTATGCTTGTGCTTTTAATGGAGTCCCTTTGATGATGTGGCATTCTTTTAAAAAATATGGAAATGTAATTCATGTTTTGCTCCTTTACCATCACTTCCTTTTCCCTACCTTCTGCAGCCATTTATTTATTCACTAAATATTTAGTGTCTTCCTGTGACAAGCACCATGCTGGATGCTGAATGTTCATGGGGTAAAACAAATATGATCCACTGCCCTTGTGAAGCTTACAGTTTGATCTATAGATAACTTTATGTTTTTAAAAATTTCCTGACATTTCTTATTGAAGTATAATTGACATACAACATTCTATTAGTTTCAGATGTACAGCATAATGACTTGTCATTTGTATACACTGCAGAGTTATCACCATAATAAGTCCAGCCACCATTTGTCACCATATGAAGTTATAAAAATTTTATTTATCTTGTGAAGAGAACATTTAAGATGTACTTTCTTAGCAACTTGCAAATTTGCTATGTAATAGTATTGACTATAATCACCATGTACATTACATCCCTATGATTTATTTATTTTATATCTGGAAGTTTGTACTTCTTGATCCCCTTGATGCATTTCACACCCCCAAACCTCCCACCCACCCCGGCATCCATTATTATGTTCCCTGTATCTATGAATGTTGTTTGGTCTTTTATTTTTATTTTAGATTCCACATATAAGTGAAGTCGTGTTGTATTTGTCTTTCTCAGTCTGACTTCTTTCACTTAGCAAAATACCTTCAAGGTCCATCCATGTTGTTGAAAATGGCAAGATTTCATTCCTTTTTATGGCTGAGTAGTATCCCACTGTGTATATATACCACATCTTTATCCATTCATCCATTGATGGACATTTAGGTTATTTCTATATTTTGGCCATTGTAAATCATTCTGCAGTGAATATAGGGGTGCACATATTTCCTAAAATTAGTGTTCTCATTTTTTTTTTTCAGACAAATATCTAGAAGTGGAATTGCTGGGTCATATGGTAGCTTTATTTTTAATTTTGTGAGGAGCCTTCATACTGTGTTCCATATAGTGGCTGCACAAATTTACCTTCCCGCCATCTGTGCACAAGTGTTCCCTTTTCTCCACATCCTTCCCAACACTTGTTATTTCTTGTACTTTTGATAATAACCATTATGACAGGTGTGAGGTGATATCTCATTTTCCTGATTATTAGTGATGGTGAGTGTTTTTACATTGGCCATCTGTATGTCTTCTTTGGAAAAATGTCTACTCAGATCCTCTGCTCATTTTTTGATCAGATTGTTTATTTTTTTGTTATTGAGCTGTGTGAGTTCTTTATATATTTTGGATATTAACCCTTATTATCAGATATATGATTTGCAAGTATCTTCTCCCATTTAGTAGAGGTTGTCTTCTTATTTTGTTGGTGGTTTTCTTTGCTGTGCAGAAGCTTTTTAATTTAATGTAGTCCTGTTTCTTTATTTTTGCTCAAATTGCCATTGTCTTTGGAGTCAGATCAAAAAAAATATCACCAAGAGTGATTCAAGGAGCTTACCACCTATGTTTTCTTCTGTCTTACATTTAAGTCATTAAGCCATTTTGAATTATTTTTGTGTATGGTGTAGGATAGTGGTCTAGTTTCACTTTTTTTTTGCATGTGGCTGCCCAGTTTTTCCAACACTATATATTGAAGAGACTGTCCTTTTCTCATTGTATATCCTTGCCTTCCTTGTTGTAAATTAATTGACCGTATATGCATGAGTTTATTTCTGGGATCTCTGTTCTGTCCCATTGATCTATGTGTCTGTTTTTATGCCAGTACCATACTGTTTTGGTTATTATAGCTTTGTAATACGTTTTTTATTTTTTTTAAAGATTTTTATTGGGGAATTGTGGAGATGGGAACAGCGATGGGGAATTGGGGGAAGGGGAACAGACAAGTTTTGTTCTTCAATCTCGTTGTGGAGGACATTGCTTCAGTGGCCCAAGTTGGCGCCATCATTGCAGTCTTCCCGGGTGAGGCAGATCAGTCGCCGGCTTCTGGACGGCCGCTCACTGCGGCTGCTGGCCGCTCACGCTGGCTGCTGGCTACACACGGTAGCCCATGGCAACCCACTGCAGCAGGGGCTGCAGCCTACGCCGTTCCCGCAATTCACAGCAGCCCAGCTCCAGGTTGAGCTGTTGTTCAGCATCTTAGCTGTGGAGGGCAGTTTTGCTGGGGGCAGTGGGATCCGAACCGGGGCCCTCTGGCGTCCCAAGCCAGTTCTTAACCATCACGCCACTCGGCCGGCCCTGTAATACAGTTTTAAATGAGGGAGCATGATGCTTTCAGCTTGGTTCTTCTTTCACAAGATTATTTTGTCTATTTGGGATCTTTTGTGGCTCCATACAAATTTTAGTATTGTTTGTTCTATTTCTGTGAGAAATGTCTTTGGAATTTTGGTAGGGGTTGCATGGAATCTGTAATATAATACAGACTTATACTGTAGTACAATTTAATAATATTCTTCCAATTCATGAGCATGGAATATCTTTTCATTATTTGTGTCTTCTTCAGTTGCTTTCATCAGTGTCTTATAGTTTCCAGTGTATAGGTGTTTAAATTTATTTTTAGGTATTATATTCTTTTTGATGTAATTATAAATGGGGTTGTTGTTTTAATGTCTCTTTCTTGTAGTTCATTCTTAGTGTATAAAAACACAGAAGATTTTTTTTTTTTAGAGTTTAATGAGGAATTGGGGGAGGGGAACAGACAAGTTGCTGTCCTTTGGTTCTTCAGTCTAGTTGTGGAGGGTGTTGCTTCACTGGCCCATGTTGGTACTATCATTGCGCTCTTCCCAGGTGAGACAGTTGCTGATCATTAGATGGCCACTCACAGCGGCTCACGGCAACTCATGCTGGTTGCTAGCCACTCATGGTAGTTAACGGCAGCCCACTGCAGCAGAGGCTGCAGCCTATGCTGTCGCTGGCGACTCATGGCAGCCCAGCTCAAGGTCGCGCTGTTGTTCACCATCTTAGCTGTAGAGGGCGCAGTGTCACTGGCTGTCATGTGGGATTTGAACTGGGGCTGTACTGCTCAGAGCTGGAGTCCCAAGCCAGCTCTTAACCAATGCACCACTGGACTGGCCCACATTTTTGTATATTGACCTTGTACCCTGAGACTTTACTGGATTTTTTTATTCTAACAATATTTTGTCAGTGTCTTTAGAGTTTTCTATATATAAAAACATATCATGTGCAATTAGGGAATTTTACTTCTTCCATTTCAATATGGATTCCTTTTATTTCTTTGTTTTGCCTAATTGCTCTGGCTTGAACTTTCAATACTATGTTGAATAAAAATGGCAAGAGTGGGCATTTTTTGTCTTCTTCCTGATCTTAAGGGAAAATATTTCAGCTTTTCATTATTAAGTATGATATTAGCTGTGGGCTTGTCATATATGGCCTTTATTATGTTAAGGTATGTCTGTCTATACCCACTTTATTGAAGTTTTTATCATAAATTGCTGTAGAATTTTGTCATGCTTTTTCTGCATCTATTGAAATGATCTCATGATTTTTATCCTTCATTTTGTTAATGTAATACAAGGTGTTTATTTATGTAAGGATTTTGAACCATCCTTTCATGCTTGGAATAAATCCCACTTGATCATGGGTGTATTATCCTTTTAATGTATTGTTGAATTTGATTTGTTAATATTTTGTTGAGGACTTTTGCATCTATGTTCACTAGGGATATTGGTCTGTAATTTTCTTTTTTTGTGTGTTGCCTTTGTCTGGTTTTGGTATTAGGGTAACACTGGCTGTGTAAAACGTTGGCTGCATAACATCTTCGATTTTTTTAAAGAGTTCAAAAGCAAGATAGGTATTAAATCTTTTTTGATTATTTGGTAGAATTCACCAGTAAAGCTTTCTGGTCCTGGATGTTTGTTTGTTGGGAGTTTTATGCTTACTGATTCAGTCTCCTTACTAATAATTGGTCTATGCAGAATTTCTATTTCTTCATGATTTAGTCTCGGAAGTTCTATGTTTCAGCATAAAATATGTATGCCGTCCAATTCTGTTGGTTATAATTGAACCAGCTTTCTGTAGTCTGCCAGGCGCAGTGTTTTATAAGATCCTTCTAGGAGTAACCTGCCTTTAAGATACAAATGAATTCCAGTGGCCCATTTAAATACTGGGGGTGCCAATAAAATGTATACATATGACTTGTATTCATCTTTTGTTATTAGTATATATTGAGTATAACAATTTTAATACAGTTTTTTCCTTTCTTAAAATGTATATACATTTTTTTGGCACCCTCTGTATATAAAAAAAGTCATTGGACAGCATTGTTTAAAAAAACAACAAAGAGTTGCTATAAAGGAAAACATAATTGATTCAGTTTCCTGTTATTTCAAAAAAGGTACGTTAGCCTGGGTAAAAAACTAGACCTAGAATATTGATTCTGAAATGAGAATAGCTAATTTTGTTGATATCTTCATTAAGTTGGCTAGACCTTAATGTATACTTTATGATACTTTCATTTTTTTTACTTTCTAGGTATATATTCCTTCCTCATTTAATGTCATTTTTAAAATTATTCTAGAGCCATAGTTCTCAAAAACTCAAAAGTATTTTCATAATAATACTAAGGCACTATTGGTTCTTCACAGTGTTGACATTGGTGCTGATGGTGCAAAAGAAATGCTATGTAAAATTGCTTCCTGCCTTGGCATGAATCAAGGCAGTGGCACCAAACTGTACTACTAGACAATTGTATTGTTCACCACCATGCATTCGCAGTAAAAAAACAAAGTAAAATTAAATTTAAAAAGCACAAATTTTACCTACAAAAGTTCTTGATCAAGTAGGAAAATTTTAATGAATTTCAGCTCTTGAGTACATGTGACTTTTTAATATTTCATGTGACAAAAGAGGAAGTATGCATAAAGCACTTACGCACATGGAATTAGGATAATTTTCTCAAGGAAAAGTACTTGTGCAGTTGTTTGTATTGCCAGCTGAATTAGTTGCTTTTTTCATGGAAAACCATTTTGCTTGAAAGAATGACTGATAGATTATTCATATTTGTGTGTTTGATACATAGTTCAACAAAACAACTTCATGGAAAAACAACTGACAGTGTTTGTTGCCATGATAAGATTTGAGCTTTTGAACAAAAATTAGAATTTTGGGAAACCTGTTTTTACCACCTTAAGCTTGACAGCTTCCTAGGACAGAGAGACTTTTCTGATGAAATTAGTAGTGATATTAACAAGTGTGATTTTTGATACTAAATAATGAAATGACTCAATATTTGGAAGATCTGCATAATTCAATAAAGCAGTATTTCTTATTACCAATGCATGATAACAAATAAGGCATGTGTCAAAGTCCATTTAAAGTGTAAAGTAGGGATGGCCGAGTGGTGCGTTGGTTAAGAGTTGGCCTGGGATGCCAGAGGGCCCCGGTTCAGATCCCACATATGAGGGTCAGTGTCACTGCCCTCTACAGCTAAGATGCTGAACAACAGCTCAACCTGGAGTTGGGCTGCCGGGAGTCGCAGGCAACGGTGTAGGCTACAGCTCCTGCTGCAGTGGGTTGCCATGGGCTACCGTGTGTAGCCAGCAGCCAGCGTGAGCGGCCAGCAGCCACCGTGAGCAGCCGTCCAGGGGCCGGCGACTGATCTGCCTCTCCCGGGAAGAGTGCAATGATGGTGCCAACTTGGGCCAGTGAATCAACGTCCTCTACAACTAGACTGAAGAACAAAATGACAGCAACTTGTCTGTTCCCCTTCCCCCAATTCCCCAGCACTGTTCCCAACCCCCAATTCCCCAATAAAAAAAATCTTAAAAAAAAAAAATCGAGAATAAATGAAAAATTTCAAGCTAAATTTCATGTATAGTCTCCCAAATATATATAACATTAAGTGGCTAATATTTTATTACTTCCAGATGTGCACTTTTTGATTCATTTGAACAGAGAATAATTCCTGTCCTAATGAAGACATATGGTTTTTGACTTTTTCTGTCTGATTTATGTCACTTAGCATAATTTCAAGATCCATCCTGATGGTGGCAAGACATTTGTGCAAGCACTTCAAATAAAGTGTGATCACTACTTAATGGAAGTATGGTGCAGGGTTAGATCTCCTGGAGCTTCTTGGGTTAGTTAAAGAAGGCTTCACATAGGCAGTAGTGCTGGACCTGAAAGTTGGAAGTCTCCTAGGAGTTTGCCTAGTGAAGAAACATCAGGGAGGGCAACACAAGTTCAGAGAATGACACTGTAGAGGCACTAGGAATTAGAATGTTTTATCTTGTCTTGGAAAGTATAAATACTATTTCTGAAATATCCAGTGCAAAGACGAGTGGCAGGAGCTAGAACAGGACTGGGAAATGCGGTCAGGTCATAAAAGGACCTTTGTGTCATGCAAACACTTTTTATTTTATTTGGAAGTCTGCAGAGGACCTTTGAAAAATTTTGTTTTTTTAAAGTTTATTGGATGACAGTGATTAGTAGAGTTACATAGGTTTCAAGTGTACAATTCTGTAATACATCATCTATATATCACATTGTGTGTTCACCACCCAAAATCAGTTCTCCTTCCATCACCATATATTTGATCCCCTTTACCCTCATCTACTACTCCCTAACCCCCTTACCCTCTGGTAACCACTAAACTATTGTCTATGAGTTTTTGTTTCTTTGTCTTGTTCCTTTGTTGCTTTTAGTTTTATATCCCACATACCAGTGAAATCATATGGTTTTTGACTTTTTCTGTCTGGTTTATGTCACTTAGCATAATAATCTCAAGATCCATCCAGGTTGTCACGAATGGCACTATTTCATCTTTTGGCAGAATAGTATTTCATTGTGTACATATATATATCCACATCTTCTTTATCCAATCATCTATCGAAGGACACTTTGGTTGTTTCCATGTCTTGGCCAGTGTAAATAAAGCTGTAATGAATGTTGGAGCACATATATCTTTACAGATAAATGTTTTCAGATTTTTGGGGTAGATACCCAGGAGAGGGATTTCTGGGTCATATGGTAATTCTATTTTTAATTTTTTGAGGCACCTCCACACTGCCTTCCATAGTGGTTGCACCAATCTGCATTTCCACCAACAGTGTATGAGTGTTCCTTTTTCTCCACAGCCTCTACAACACTTGTTATTATTTGTTTTGTTGATGGTAGCCATTCTAACTGGTATGAGGTGACATCTCATTGTGGTTTTTATTTGCATTTCTCTGATGATTAGTGATGTTGATCATCTTTTCATATGTTTATTGGCTGTATGTATATCAAACAAAAAAGCTTCTGTACAGCAAAAGAAACCATTGACAAAATAAAGAGGCAGCCAACCGAATAGGAGGAGATATTTGCAAACAACATCTCCAATAAGGGGCTAATGTCCAAAATATATAAGGAACTCATACAACTCAACAACAACAAAACAAACAATCCAATTAAATAATAGGCAGAGGACCCGAATAGACGTTTCTCCAAAGAGTACATACATATGGCCAATAGACATATAAAAAGATGCTCAACATCACTTTGAAAGAATTTTGAGGAGGAGATTAACAGGCTGTGAATAGTACTTGATGAGATATCAGTCTGGTAGTAGTATAGAAGGATGTTTAATAGGAGTAGAGTGGAGACTAGTGGCAGGGAGACTGCAGAGACTGCCTCAATAATATAGACTAGAGTTGATGTCTAGTTGAATGTAAACATTTGTAATATGGGTAAGATAGGTGTTGGTTAATGCTGTAAAATGAGGGACTGTCAAAAGAGGATTAGCTTTTAAAGAAATTATTAAGTCAGTTTCAATGTACAGTTCAATGTACATTTTATGCCTTTTGTATTCTTTACATCCTAAAGTCATTAAAGGATTTTTCTTGTGAGGTGTATTATTCAGAGGACGTCATCATTGGCAACTTACCATTCATTTCATTTGTGTTCCTATGTCCCTACCACATAAATGTTTATAAAAACATTTATCCTAAAGTTTTATATTGTCATTATTACATTTCCAATATTTTGGTAATATTGAAATTAAAATGAAACTTTGTGTTGTGAAAAGTCATAAATATTATAAAGGCCATTGTGTATGGGTACTTTGCCCAATTTTTGTATAATTGTACCTGCCAAGATATTTTCTAGATTAAAGGTTATTCTAGACTAAAGAAGGTAAAGAAGGTTTGTGAATTTCTGTTTATACTGAAATAACAGGTCAGCTTAGAATAAAGTAAGGTGATTATACCTAAATTTGCTGTCGGGAAGAATTCTCTTGCTTTCTTTTCTGTCCTTTAGTCTGCTAACTTGAATTTTATCCTTTTCCCACTAAAATGCTTCCACTGAGAAGGACGTAAGCGTAAAAAGCACAAAAAACATTTTAAGAAACCTTTTAAAGGTCTTGATCGCTCAAAAGGTAGGTAAAAATAGTTTTTATGCCATGTGTTATTTGTACACATTGCCACTTGATTTCTGTCTTCGGAGGTAAAATGAATGTTAGATTACAATGTAACTTCAAAAATAAGTTTTAAGTTGGAAATTCATATTAAAATCTAAAATAAATCTAAAATAAAACAAGGACATTACAAAAGCCTGTAACTTCCATTGAGTGGTACCTTAGCTATCCTTTGGTCATTGATTATGAGGTTTGTGAGAATTTCAATTGTTGAGCTTGCATTTTTCTATATTTTATAGATAAACCAAAAGAAGACAAAAAGGACACATTTTTGGAAAAATTGGCAACTCAAGTAATTAAAAATGTACAAGTAAAAATCACAGACATTCACATTAAATATGAAGATGATGTAAGTAATTTTAGTTTACTCAGTTACGTTAGTAATTAAATGTGTATTTTATAGTTTTGATTTGTCTATATATGGATTATCTATACCCTGTTTTAAATCGAAGATTGATTGTTTTCTCATCAGTATGCTACCATTTTTCCTTTCTTCTGTTATGCTTTCTTCATGGGGCATTTATGAGTGTAAACATATCATAAAGCCATCTTATGCTCCCTTCTAAAGCTAATTTAAGAGATGTCCAGATTGTCTTCTATGTTTATTTTGAATTTTGCTTAATGTCTTAAGAATAATTTTATTTTTATCCTGACAAAAATATTATTCCAAGAGGTGACAAAATAATCAATTATAATGGTAGAGAGGGGACTAAAACCCTGGTCACTTGACTGCTAGTCCCATGCTCTTTACGTTCCATAGTTAGATGGAACACCCACGATTACCCACATACATGTGCAACTATAGATTTAAAAACCTAACTTCATTTACAACCAAAAGTTTAATATTAGTTGATTAAACTTTGTTACTGATTTTATTAATTTTAGTTAAAATGTAACTAATATTTTGAACTTACGTATTACTTTGTTTTAAAGTTTGAAACATATGTAAGAAACCTTGAATTTTTTCATTTTCCTAAGAAATTAGAAATGTTATTATTCTGTCTCTTCTAAAATGGAGTTTGCATTCTTTTTTAAAATTTGCTTTAAATTTGGATTGAATTGAAGCAGTTCTGACATATATTGATTTTATTTTTCTTTCCTGGTAAGTTTCTTATGTAACAATGTTCAGTAAGACACACTTAATGTTTTTCAAAGATATACTATTTCTATTTTATACTGACTTACGTTTTGGTTTCATGTAGTCCTTAAACTGAACTTTTTTTTTTTTAAACATATGTCTAAAAAATCCTAACCCATCAGTGGCCTTGTTTAAAACAAACTTAGGAAAGTAAAATCTACTCAACATATCCCCTGACTTTTCCACAAATCCATTTGGGTTGTGTGACTTATTTGTAAACTAATTGCCCTATGTTGCCTATGTAACGATGTAACGAGTGGAGTATAGATTCACTCTCATCATCAGTCTATTTTAATGTAATCTTTTCTTCTTTGATAGGTCACTGATCCAAAGCGGCCTCTTTCGTTTGGTGTCTCACTGGGAGAACTTAGTCTATTGGTAATGTTGGCCTTATTTAAAATATTTGTGGAACCTGTAAAATATTATTCCCAAGCCACAGGGTAAATTGCCTAAAATCAACTATTGCTATACATAGCTATCTTATTTTTATGTATAATCTTTCTACAGCTTTTCTAGAAGTTCAAAAGTTTTAGTGATGCCATTATTACATTCTCTAATTATTATGATTTGTCTTTGAATTCAACAAATATCAAAATATCAATATCAAACATTTTGAAAGAATTAAAAGCTGTCTCTTAAACATGTGGGAAAGTAGGGGAAGATACGTAAGTTTCTTTAGAGTCGTGTTCTCATCCTTTGTTAGGTAGATGGAATTTCCAAATACTTTGCACATATGTGTATATTTATGTGTACGTGTGTGTGTATCATAGTGATATGTATATAATAATTTATTTTGATTAATTATTTTATGATGCCATTTGGTTTTTCTCTTAAAGGTCTTTAATGATAGTGTGTATATCCATGTTAGACATTTTTTTCCTGTTATGGACAACTAAGTGGTAGGAAATATATTTTAAAGTTAAGGACAGTGAACATTGAGTCATACTGGGTACATGTTTGCCTTATGATTAGTTATATGGATAGGGCCTTTAATAGGAAAAGAAGAGGAAAAAAATGAAAGAGAAGTGGACTGCCGGAGAAACATGGTTACATGGAGGTCTTAGAATGATACAGGTATACAGAGAAGTAGAGATACGCATTGGATTGAAGACCAAAGCAGAAGCATTAAAGAAAAAAGAACTAGAGAAACAGAAGAAAGGGAATCAGGAAGCTAGTGTTTAATATACTATTTATCCTGTGCATGTTTCCAAAATGCATTTGAAGTACCTTTTGATAAAGAAATATATAATAACACCTTTAAAGATATCAGAATCTGTGTTCTGAAAGAGAGAGAGGTACTGGTTCTAGAAATTTTAGATTAACATCAGTCATAAGTGAGCAGTGGATTTAATGTTGAGCTTCTAGCAGACAAAAGAAAAAATACAAAATATCGACTGGTATGCGTATCAGTATGACTGGTACCAGTCATATGCATACTAGTGCGTAAGAATGATGTATAGCTTCCTTAGTGTGTTTCCTTAGCTTTTGTTTGATTCTCTGTATCTTTGCTTAGACTTCTCATACTGTTCTCTTTGTATTACCCTCTTCCCTTTGTTTGCCTGGCAGTTCTATTCAGGTTTTCATACTTGTGTGAGATATAACCTTGTCTTTCTCATTCTTTTTTTACTTCCCTCTTAGAATTTATCATTCCTTCTTTTATGCTCCCCATTGTATTTTATCAAAGCACACCTGTGACATATTATTGTATTGGTTACCATGTTGGTCTCCTTCTACCTAACCTTTATGCATTCATTGATGCAAAATAAAATACTGATAAAAATATAGTACCTATATTTTAGTGTTTTTGTGATAATTAAATGAGATAGTTAGTGTAAAACGTTTGGCACATTGACTGGCTCAGTTATTTCCTGCTTCAGCTACTGTACTGACTGTTGTAACAACAGCAAACTTACCTCTTTTTGTATCTGTGCCATACCTTTCTTCCATCTTTCCAATTATAATCAAACTCTATATCCAAGGTAATCTTCCATCTCTACTCTGGATCCTATCCTCCCACATGTCCGCAGGAGCCTTTTCTCCCCTTCTCTCTCTCCCTTCCTCCCTTCCTTTCTCCCTTTCTTTCTTTTTTTTCATCAATTTTCTTCTCTGTCCTAAATCTTCAATTCCTCCCCTCCATTTTCTTCCCACCCCTCACTCTTTCTTGTAAGTATTTAAACACATTCAAGTCTCCTTTACAACAAAATTAAAAGCCCTCTCCTTAACCTTCTCCCACCCCACAGGCTCCATCTACATACCTGCCTTCTCTTTCTCTTCTTTCTAACTAAGCTTATTGAGATAATTTTCTGTCTTTGTTAAATTTATTTCCCCACTTCCTGTTGCTCCCTACCCACTGTACCCTGACTCTGCTACCCCTTTGGAACTGTTCTTAACGAGTTTGTCAGTAACACCCTGGCTGCTACATAAGTTTAATTTAGTTTATTTTATGGAAGCATTTGGCATTGCTGACCACGCTGATTTTCTAGAAACATGGTCATGTTGTGATTTCCATATTTTCCTGGTTTTCTCCCTACTTTGCAATAATTATTTATTTGATTTTTAAAAAGAGAGTGGATCTTCTTAAATAGCTTAAAGGCTAGCTTTCTGTTTTAATTCATACCCAATTCCTTTCACAGTTCCAACACATAGTAGCTCAATAATTATTTTCTGGATCAGTGAACTCAGTTAAATTAGAAACTCCTCAATTCTATTTTCACTGTTCCCTTGATTTTGTCATATAATATGTAAAGAAACAGATTGCCAACGTTAGCTAAATATCTTTTCTTCCTAAGTTATTTTGTTATAGTTTACAAATATTAGAGTACTATTTTGTGATATATATACTTCTTTTTACAGTTATTGTTTTTTTCTTTTAGACTGCAAATGAACACTGGACTCCGTGCATATTAAATGAAGCTGACAAAATTATATACAAGGTATTAGACTAGATTAAAAGTTTCTTGTTATTTTCTTAGGCACAAACACTTTATGCATTATCTTGAAGAAACCTTGATGGAGCAGACTGTGCCATTGGAGTGTGTGTTGAATGTATAGGCTGTAGTTTTGGCACTGCTGCTTACTGTGTGACCTTCTATAACCCTTTACCTATTTTGAGGTTTAGGTTCTTCACCTAGCATATAAAGAAACTGGATAAAATTAATATACCTCAGATTGTATTTTATGGAGTATTAAGTAATTAAGTTATTATTAGATTTGTAGAAAAAATATTCTCTTAAGATTGCTGACTACAGTATTAAGCCGTACATAGTTAAACAAGTATGTTTCATTTTGTTTTAAACTGCAGGACTTCACAGTACTTTAAACATGCTAATGAACACTGTAAATATTCAAGAGGGATTATTAGTATGTAGCTTTCCCCACCTTTTTGATTATAGAATCCTTTCCCTTCTGCCCCCTCTTAAAACAGCCATTCAGATCCACTGGAGGAATCATGTCTTTCTTATTTAGCAGAACATTTATAGGGTCTGTTAATAAATAATAATAAATGATAATTGAATGAATGAATGGATCCTCTTAGAAATGGCATCCCTGGAAGCACAATTTAGCAAATGCTAGATTAATAATAAAGTCTGTGATAACATGCATATATTTTCCCCTATTTTTGCATTATTTTCTTTCCTTTAAAAGTTCAAAATGGCAATTGGATAATTTTGGGGTACTGAACATGAGAATAATCTTTTAATATTGATTCATAATTTCAATGTGTTAGTTGCTTGACCTCTTTCATTTTTCTTTTATAGCTTATACGACTTGATAGCCTTAGTGCCTACTGGAACGTAAACTGCAGTATGTCTTACTATGGATCAAGGGAACAGATCTTGGTAATTTTACTTTATACCTGGAAGCAATGACTACACTCCCTAAATTTGTTTACCATAAAAGGTCCTTAATGAGTACCGGATACCAGTCTTTTGTAAAATTGTGTATAATTCAATCAGAAGTGTGAAAAAGCTTTTGGAATCCATTCTGTCTTTAAAAAAGCAATTTTGTTTTTGAAGATCTTTGTGAAATCATTCACTAGACAGTGAAATGAGAACCTATACTGTTAAATTGAAGCAGCATTTATGGTTTTTACACTCTAGTTTTGATGGCATTCCGGTTACATTGTGGTGTTTCATATGAGAATGATTACTTGAAGCGTATTGTAAACAAACATGATACCTTTCAGACCTAAAGAATCTATCTTTAGCAAATGTTTTAAGCATTTGTGATAATGATTTGCTGAACAGTGAAAGGTTAATTTAAAACTTCAGTTTGCTAAACCAGTCTTAGTCATGTTTAGTTACTTAGAGGAGAAAGGAAGAAGAGTTGAATTTTTGGAACAGAATTAATTCTAGGAGTCTATCTCTTATTTCTCAGATACTGTAACAAATAATTTGCTTTTGTCTAGGAAGTGTTGGAGATCCCATTTCATGGACGTTTATGTAGATGTATATTTTTTAATGTTAGAGGGAAACACAATGTTATAAAGTTTCTTGGTATTTAGAATTTTGAAAATTATCTACTTCTATATTTTATTGTAAAGAAATAAACCTATAAATGATGCTCCGTGTTTTTTTTCCCCAATGGATTACCAATTACAAAGAGAAAAGATACTGATTTTTTTTGCATGTTTGGCAGAATGTGTGTGCATTTTATTTTTCATTTTCATATAATTAAAATTTTTTCTTTAGGATCACTTGAAAAGTGAAATTCTCACAAGTAACAATATACCCCCCAACCATCAATATAGTAAGTAATGGTGAAAGTTTATTTCATGTTATAGGAAGCCTGGAATTAAATATTTTAATACACTTTTTCTGATAAAGTTACTTTGACAAAGAGAAAGTATTAATTTTATACCTTAGTTTTATGATATAGTATATTTGGATTATAACTAATTATTTAAGAGTAGATTATAACACTTACACTGCTTGAGAGTAAGAGAGAGAAGGGCAATATGGTCGTAGTTCACTCCCCGCAGCTAAGCCCCTTGACCTCTGTGTTTTCTACTTGTTATATATCATCTTCTTTGTTTTAGGAATTAGGTTTTGTTTCTTTGTTTAATAATGAATTCTCTGAGACCTTGGTATTTAGGTCACCCCTCGCATGGTACTATTGCAGTGTTAAGACAAACCAACCCCTCTAGAGATTATTTTTAAGTGACCTTTTCTTAGCAGCTTCACCTTTATTTATTTTTAAATAGATCTCTAACAAAAGCTGCCTGCTTATTTATTTACATATGTTTTTTCCATTTCTGTTTCATTCTAAAGAAGCTATTCGTTTGTTTATATACGTATTTAGTATACCCCTTTATGTTCATTTTTTAAATTCCACGCCCATAGTACTGTGGTTCACTCTTGTTTTCTTTATATTCTTTTATAGCTAATTGCTATTATACGAGAGTTAGCACTTTATATTTGTAGGACTCTATTTAATGATGACAAGGTTTCCACGTGCTGATAGTTTGTGAAAGCATTTTCATTCATGAAAGAACTATTTCAGAAAAATCTACATTTTCATTATTAGGCACCTTTCACTTATAAATAACTTCTAAAGTAGTTAAGGTTTTTATGTTATTTTATGCAAATTGTAGCTACTATATGATATCACAATTTATATAATTTTAATACTATTCATAATTAAAATTTATTACTTTACTTTGCCCTGTTATCTTCCCTAATACACCTTTTCTTGCTACATCTCAACTTCAAGAATATTTTCTTGAGTGTATTGTAAGAGTATATATGTACTGACCATTTTGAAAATTGTAGAGTAGTAAGTAATTTTTTGGGGGGGGGTGTTGTGAATTTCATTCACGGTTCTGTTCCCAAATTCTGCCAGTGATTAAATAAGACAGAAATTAATCAAATTTTGTTCCCTACCTTGTATTAGTATTTTAAAAAAGATTTTGATTAAAATATAGCTAACATACAATATTATATTAGTTTCAGGTGTACACAGTAGTTATTCTGTATTAGTATCTTTAATGAATAATAAAATCATTAAATGTGTTGTAGCAAGGAAGAAAAGTCTAATTTTACACAGAGTATGAATTACCAAGAGTAGATTGTATTTTGTACATTTCTTACTTAGAAGCATAGGACTTCAATTTCCTTCTTGGAGATTCATTCCACTTCAACCATTGAGCTTGACAGTTGGTGTTATGTAGCTAAATAGATGCTTAAATAGATTTTGGTAGTGATTGTTTTCAAAATATTTTTGATCATTTTTCTTTTAGAGTAACAGTGTTCTTATAAGTATTTACTGTTTTCCTGTATAAGGACACATAAAGATATCTTATATCTTCCCATGTAATATCAGTTTTCCAGCCAATATCAGCCTCTGCAAAACTCTACATGAATCCTTATGCAGAAACAGAGCTGAAAACACCCAAACTTGATGGGAACATAGAAGTACAAAATATTGCCATTGAACTGACCAAGCCTCAGGTAAGATTCAGTTTGATATTTCTGACTTTGCTTGGCCTTGAATCTTGACTGCTTTTGTCCTTTTTGATTGTTCCTTCTTCAATGTTCTGGTGGTTCTTTTTGTTTGTTATGTTGAGATTTGACGTCTAAAAATATACTTTCTATATTTTTTAAAAAGGAAATAAATATCAAATTTAAGAAACCTTTTTATTTTATCTGGTCTTTTCCTTATTGGTAGAGAATCTTATCAAATTATATTGAATGACATTAGTTCCATTTAATTCCCAATTGTTGATGGAGATTTTAATGTGTTTTTTCTTTCTCAGATTTTAATAGCACACACTTAAAAAAAAAAAAAAGCAGACACCTTATTTTTTACAATAGCTATGTTGGCAATTTTTTTTTTTTTCTAATTTGTTTTTCAAGTTTGGTTATATGCCCAGGGAGTTTGGATAATAGGTCTGGAGAACTGGAAGTGAAAGGAGGACAGGGGATTTAATTAATTGAGTTTTTAGTCTAGTGCAGTCTAATAAAATTATAATGCAAGTTATATAACTTAAAATATTCTAGTTGCTACATTAGCAAAGTAAAAAGAAAAGATGAAATTAATTAATAAAATTATTAGCATTTTATTTAACCTAACATATCCAAAATATTATCCTTTGAACATGTAATCAATAAAAAATTAAGATATTTTGCACCCTTTTCTTTTTTCCTTAAGTTTTCGAAATCTGAGGTATACTTTACACTTACAATACATTTAAGTTCAGACTACCCACATTTTAAGTGCTGAATAGGCAGCCATGTGGTAACCCTTAGGTAGAAATGCATTAAACAAAATAGAGAGGAAGAAGCTAGACTTGTCCCTTTCTTTATCTTACCTACAGTCATGTTACATGTGTGTGTGTTTCTTCCATTTGCGCTACTTACCAGATACAGATTTGTTGTATTGGTGGTAAGATGGACAATTAAGTAGCTTTATCTTGTTTTAGTTATGCAATAATTTTCTGGAGCAGTTTGAAATTTAGCTCTTAAATAGCTATTGCTAAAATGATGGTCTATAGGAAAATATGTAGTTTTAGGAACAAGCATGTTCCATGTTAATAGTTACTGATACTATGTTTCATTGTTTCTAAGATGTATATTTGTTTCACACGTCAATGTATTTGAAAATGGGATGTATAGCATTGTTGGTGGTAGTATAATTGGAAGCACTGTTTTCTTTTGTGAAACTTAAAAAATTGTGTTACAACTCATAATTGATGGTATCTTGAATTTGGTGAAATATATTATTGTGTTACTAGGCAATTGTGATATTCATTGGTCAGGGAATTTGAAGTCTCATTAGACTGAAAATATAATAACATATAGTGTTTATTCATGTGTGCAATGTAATCAATGTAACTTTTTTGTTTTAATAGTATTTAAGTATGATTGACCTTTTGGAGTCAGTGGATTATATGGTTAGAAATGCCCCTTACAGGAAATACAAACCTTATTTACCACTTCATACCAATGGTCGACAATGGTAAGTTAGAATTTTTTTTTTTAATAAGAAACACATAATCATATAATTAGGAGCTCTCAGAGTTAACACACCTTTAAACCCATGTAATGAAGCCACTTTTTTCTTTTACGTAGACATGAGAGGGGTACCTTTAATAGTACATTCTTGTTACTTTTTTCCATAAATATATTCTTTTATACTTCTCCTAAATTATTCCCAAATTCTTAACATTCAAGACTTGCTACATTTTTTGGTTTTATTATTACCTTTAGTCATCCATATGGACTCAATGCTATGCCATATTGGATACTATTAATTTTGCATAATATGTCATTTTATGTCTTTATGATTTTCCTTTGATAAATCCTTTCTGGAGTGGTTTGCTCATTTCGTAGTCTATTTAAGTCAGAGAATTATACTGGGTAATTGAAATGTTAGTGCTGAGGTCTTACAAGAAAACAGTTAACAAAAATGTAACAGTGTAGATCTGAAAAGTCAAAGCAGTTTTCTTGCTGTTTCTTAAACCTTTAAATTCAAATGTGCATTAAAAATTTGATTTGCAGGTGGAAATATGCAATTGATTCTGTTCTTGAAGTTCATATAAGAAAGTATACACAGATGTGGTCATGGAGTAACATAAAAAAGCACAGACAATTGCTCAAGAGTTATAAAAATGCCTACAAAAACAAGCTAACCCAGACTAAAGTCCCAGAAGAAATACAGAAACAAATTCAGGTATATCTTGCATTTATTGGTGAAAAGTATTATTTGTTAAATCATCTTTTAATGTTAATTCTTCTAAGTGTAAATTGAATTAAAGTATAATTTCAGAAAGAACAAAACTGATTTCTTTTTGAGAGAATTTTATGGGAAAATGCACAGTGTTTTTTCTCCGTGTTTTTCTTCTTTATAAAAAACTTTTCCACTCATCCTAATATCAGATAAAATGAGGTTATTATAAACTATTTGGAGAAATGTTTTTGGTTTTTATAATAATGTTTAGAAGACCAATATTAGAGCTATTTATTATTAGCTAGATGTGTATTATTCGTTTTGTTAGTAGCTTTTAAAAAAAGTTCAAAGTATTATTTATTAAAAATAAAATCTCTTATTCTCAAGACAGGAGGAGTCTTATTTATCCCCTTTTGAAATATGGAAAAGTACCACACTGAATATATAATTTGCTTAATGTCATCTGATCTATCTTGATTGTATAACCTTCTACCACAAATTAATAATGTAAAGAATTAATTGAATTTCTCTTATTCTGAAATATATGGTAATCACTAGTATTATATATGAGAAAAAGCATCAAGTTTCTCCACATCTCAGATCTGGTGTTGTCATGTATAAAATGGAAACAATATCTGTCTTACAGAGTTCTGAGACATGCATGGGATAACACATAGAGCACCTGGCACACAGGTCACCCAGTACATACTGAATTCACCTCATGGACTTTTATGTAAATTCCTCAAACCAGTTTCTTTTTTACATGACTTGTGATATGCAGAATTTTACATTTAAAAATTATGTGTTTTATAATGGTGCCTTTGGCACAATGGTTGTAAAATAATCTAGAATAGAGGGAGTCAGAAGTAAGAACCACAAGGATAATACCTACAATAAGTCCCCTTCTAAATATTCTTGTTTCCATTTGTATATATGACTATCTGTGTATTATAATGGTTTCATTAAAAATTTTATTTCCATATTGTTTTCAGTGAGGATTTGCTTTATTGGAAAACTTATTTCTTATATTGCAAAAGTTAAATGTAAAAGCCAAGTGCATGTTCAAATTTATACTTCAACTTTCATTAGATCACAAATACTGTTTGTTCATGAACTAGATAAGCCTAGAAATCATAGAAAAATAAAATTTTTTTTCAATCTAATTATCATGTTCCTTGTTTACAAGTGTCTCTTTGTTTTTTTAGGATTTGGAGAAGACTCTAGATGTTTTTAACATAATTTTAGCAAGGCAACAAGCGCAAGTTGAGGTAATTATTTTTATTAGCTGATTTTGTGTTTTAAGCATGTTACTACTACTTTAAACATAGGATCAGGAAATCTAAGTTTCATGGGAAATTGTTGAGATTTACTCGGTTGAGGATAAAGGTTGAGTTTTCATGGCTTAATTAGGCTTAAGAGAAGAAATTGACATATAGGGGAAGAAACAGTGACATTAAGGGGAAAACATTTTTAACAATTTTATAACAAAAAATTGGAAGCCCCCCAAAAGAAAGTAAATAAAAGTCATCCATAATTGTAACAACACAGAATGCTAACTGTTAACATTTTGACATATAAGCTTTTAGTTTTTCTCCCATGCATGTGTACCTACTTATTTATGCTTCTTATCCCCCATTTCTTTCACTTTATCTTCGCTTTGTTCTTCTTAGCCTTCATTCCTTTCTCCTTCCCTTCACCCATCTTTTCTCTTCTGTCTCTCCCTACTTTTCTCTCTCTTCGTCTCTTTTTTTTTCCCCCAAATTGGAATCAGTCTGTTTATGATGTTTCATAATTGCTGATTTATCCTATTTGGTACCTTGTCTGCACTGATCCATGTCATTTGTATTATTCTGTAACATGACTTTTTTTGATAATTAAAAAAATAAGTTAGAAATGCAATACAACTCACTATAAAAAGTTAGGAAATATAGATCCACAAAAAAAGAAAATAAAAACACCAATTATGTCACACACCAAAGACAACTATTGTTAATACTTCTCTGTGTTTTCTTTTAGTCTTTTTTACATTCATAGATCTCCGTACATATACTCATATTTTTAAAAAGGAGTAAAACATATGCACTGTTCATTCATTTACTTAGTAAATACTCACTGAGTGCCTATTGTACTAACATTATGGTTAAGAGTGTGGACTTGGGAGTCAGATGGTTGGGATTCAAATCCCAGCTTTGCCAACTAATAGTTGTGTGACCTAGGACTGGGTATTTAACCTCTCTGTGCTTCAGTTTCATTTTAAAATAGGATTAATTCATAGTACCTACATCATAGGGTTATTGTGAGGAGTGCATGATCATTGATGTAAAGCACTTAAACTATTATGTGCCTGGCATATAGCGATTACTAAATAAATGTCCTTTTTCTTCATCATCATCATCATCATCATTATCATTTGCATTAGAATACATAAGTGAACAAAACAGACAAAAATCTCTTACATTATAATAGGAAGAATGATAATAAACGAAAACATAAATAAAAATAGAAAGTAATATAGAGAGTGTTGAGGCTAAGCAGTGATAATAATGGGCTGCAGTTTATTTTTTTATTTTTTAAAAAGATTATATTGGGGAATTGGGGGAGGGGAACAGTGTTGGGGA